>NW_028227278.1:3135516-3159516 GCF_978045245.1 Mus caroli
TAATTTTCTACTTTTTCAGGGTTTCTCGCCGTATTCTGGGTCCTAAACGTTGTATTTTTAATTTTTCACGTTTTCAGGGTTTCTTGGCATATTCTGGGTCCTACAGTGTGATTTTCTCATTTTCGATATTTTCAAGTTTTTTCGTAATTCTGGGTCCTACAGTGTGATTTTCTCATTTTCCACCTTTTTCAGGTTTTCTCGCCATAATTGGGGTTCTTCAGTGTCAGTTTGTAATTTTCTACTTTTTCAGGGTTTCTTGCCATATTTGGGGTCCTTCAGTGTGAGTTTTTAATTTTCTACTCTTTCAGGGTTTCTTGCCATGTTCTGGGTCCTACAGTGTGTATTTTTCATTTTCCCACGTTTTTCAGATTTTCTCGCAATATTCTGGGTTCTTCAGTGTGAATTTTTAATTTTTCACGTTTTACAGCTTTTTTCTTCATATTCTGGGTCCTACACTGTGATTTTTCTCATTTTCACGTTTTTCAGGTTTTCTTGCCATATTCCAGGTCCTTCAGTGTTAATTTTTAATTTTCCACGTTTTCAGGGTTTCTTGGCATATTCTGTGTCCTGCAGTGTGAATTTTAATTATCCACTTTTTTCATGGTTTCTCGCCATATTCTGTGTCCAACAGTGTGAATTTTTAATTTTCACGTTTTTTCAGTGTTTCTCGAAATATTCTGGGCCTGCATGTGATTTTCTCATTTTCCACATTTTTTTCAATTTTTTTCGTAATTCTGGGTCCTACAGTGTGATTTTCTCATTTCCACCTTTTTCAGGTTTTCTCGCCATGTTTGGGCTCCTTCACTGTGAGTTTTTAATTTTGTACTTTTTTATTAATTGTTTCTCGCCATATTCTGGGTCCGTTAGTGTGAATTTTTAATTTTCACGTTTTTCACATTTTCTCGGCATATTCTGGGTGCTGCAGTGTGATTTTCTCATTTTCCACCTTTTGGAGGGTTTCTCACCATATTTGGGGTCCTACAGTGTGAGTTTGTAATTTTCAACCTTTTTCAGGGTTTCTTGGCATATTCTGGGTCCTACAGCATGTATTTTTAATTTTCCACGTTTTCAGGGTTTCTGGGCATAATCTGGGTCCTACACTGTGATTATTCTCATTTTCCACCTTTTTCAGGTTGTCTTGCCATATTCGGGGTCCTTCAGTGTGAATTTTTAATTTTCTACTTTTTTCAGGTTTTTCTCGCCATATTCTGGGTCCTACAGCAATGTATTTTTAATTTTCCATGTTTTCAGGGTTTCTGGGCATAATCTGGGTCCTACAGTGTGATTATTCTCATTTTCCACCTTTTTCAGTTTTTCTCATCATATTCGGGGTCTTTCAGTGTGAATTTTTAATTTTCTACTCTTTTCAGGTTTTCTCGCCATATTCTGGGTCCTACAGCATGTACTTTTAATTTTCCACGTTTTCAGGGTTTCTGGTCATAATCTGGGTCCTACAGTGTGATTATTCTCATTTTCCACCTTTTTCAGGTTTTCTCATCATATTCGGGGTCTTTCAGTGTGAATTTTTAATTTTCTACTCTTTCAGGTTTTCTCGCCATATTCTGTGTCCTTCAGTGTTAGTTTTTTATCTTCCTCGTTTTTCAGGTTTTTCGCCATATTCCGGGTCCTTCCGTGTGATATTTTAATATTTTACCTTTTTCAGGTTTTTTCGTCATATTCTGGGTCCTACTGTGTGATTTTCTCATTTCCATGTATTTCAGCGTCTCTTGCCGTATTCCAGGTCCTGTCGTATTCCAGGTCCTTCAGTGTGAATTTTTTTCCACGGTTTTCAGTATTTCTCTCCATATCTCGGTAATAAAGTGTGAATTTTTAATTGTCCAGTCTTTTCATGGTTTCTCACCATATTCTGTGTCCAACAGTGTGAATTTTTAATTTTCAGGTTTTTCATGGTTGTTCAGCATATTCTGGTTTCCGCAGTGTGATTTTCTCATTTTCCACGTTTTTCAAGTTTTTTCATATTTCTGGGTCCTACAAGTGTGATTTTCTCATTTTCGATGTTTTTCATGTTTTTGTAATTCTGGTTAATACATTGTGTTTATTCTCATTTTCTACCTTTTTCATGTTTTCTCGCCATATTAGGGGTCCTTCAGTGTGAGTTTTTAATTTTCTACTTTTTTGAGGGTTTCTTGCCATATTCTGGGTGCTACAGAGTGTATTTTTTATTTTCCACGTTTCTCAGGATTTCTCCCCATATTCTGTGTCCTACAGTGTGATTTTCTCATTTTTGACGTTTTTCAAGTTTTTTCACAATTCTGGGTCCTACAGTGTGATTATTCTCATTTTCCAGCTTTTTCAGGTTTTCTCACTATATTTGGGGTCCTTCAGTGTGATTTTTTAATTTTCCTCGTTTTTCAGGTTTTATAGCCATATTCCAAGTCCTTCAGTGTGAATTTTTAATTTTCTAGTTTTTTCAGGTTCTCTCGCCATATTTGGGGTCCTTCAGTGTGAGTTTTTAATTTTCTAATTTTTCAGGGTTTCTCGACATATTCTGTGTCCTACAGCGTGTATTTTTCATTTTCCACGTGTTTCAGTTTTTTTCGTCATATTCTGGGTCCTAAATTGTGATTTTCTCATTTCCACGTTTTTCAGGTTATCTTACTGTATTCCAGGTCCTTCAGTGTGAATTTTTAATTTTCACGTTTTTCAGGGTTTCTCGGCATATTTTGGGTCCTACAGCGTGCATTTTTAATTTTCCACGTTTTCCAGGTTTTTTCGTCATATTCTGGGTCCTACAGTGTGATTTTCTCATTTTCGACATTTTTCATGGTTTTTTTTTTTTTTTTCCATTCTGTGTCCTACAGTGTGATTATTCTCATTTTCCACCTTTTCAGGTTTTCTCACCATATTCGGGGTCTTTCAGTGTGAATTTTTAATTTTGTAATTTTTTCAGGTTTTTCTTTGTCATATTCTGGGTCCTACAGTTTGATTTTCTCATTTCCACGTTTTTCAGGTTTTCTTGCCTTATTCTGGTTCCTACCATGTGAGTTTTGAATTTTCCTCGTTTTTCAGGTTTCCTGGCCATATCCCGGGTCCTTCAGTGTGAATTTTTAATTTTCCACGTTTTTCAGTATGTCTCGCCATATTCTGGGTAATAAAGTGTGAATTTTTAATTTTCCACTTCTTTCATGGTTTCTCGCCATATTATGTGTCTGACAGTGTGAATTTTTAATTTTCATGATTTTCAGGGTTTCTCGGCATATTCTGGGTCCTGCAGTATGATTTTCTCATTTTCCACGTTTTTCAATTTTTTTCGTAATTCTGGGTCCTAGAGTGTGATTTTCTCATTTTCCACCTTTTTCAACCTTTCAGACCATTTTTCGGGTCCTTCAGTGTGAGTTTGTAATTTTCTACTTTTTTCAGGGTTTCTCGCCGTATTCTGGGTCCTAAACGTTGTATTTTTAATTTTTCACGTTTTCAGGGTTTCTTGGCATATTCTGGGTCCTACAGTGTGATTTTCTCATTTTCGATATTTTCAAGTTTTTTCGTAATTCTGGGTCCTACAGTGTGATTTTCTCATTTTCCACCTTTTTCAGGTTTTCTCGCCATAATTGGGGTTCTTCAGTGTCTGTTTGTAATTTTCTACTTTTTTCAGGGTTTCTTGCCATATTTGGGGTCCTTCAGTGTGAGTTTTTAATTTTCTACTCTTTCAGGGTTTCTTGCCATGTTCTGGGTCCTACAGTGTGTATTTTTCATTTTCCACGTTTTTCAGATTTTCTCGCAATATTCTGGGTTCTTCAGTGTGAATTTTTAATTTTTCACGTTTTACAGCTTTTTTCTTCATATTCTGGGTCCTACACTGTGATTTTTCTCATTTCCACGTTTTTCAGGTTTTCTTGCCATATTCCAGGTCCTTCAGTGTTAATTTTTAATTTTCCACGTTTTCAGGGTTTCTTGGCATATTCTGTGTCCTGCAGTGTGAATTTTAATTATCCACTTTTTTCATGGTTTCTCGCCATATTCTGTGTCCAACAGTGTGAATTTTTAATTTTCACGTTTTTCAGTGTTTCTCGAAATATTCTGGGCCCTGCATGTGATTTTCTCATTTTCCACATTTTTTCAATTTTTTTCGTAATTCTGGGTCCTACAGTGTGATTTTCTCATTTTCCACCTTTTTCAGGTTTTCTCGCCATGTTTGGGCTCCTTCACTGTGAGTTTTTAATTTTGTACTTTTTTATTAATTGTTTCTCGCCATATTCTGGGTCCGTTAGTGTGAATTTTTAATTTTCACGTTTTTCACATTTTCTCGGCATATTCTGTGTGCTGCAGTGGGATTTTCTCATTTTCCACCTTTTGGAGGGTTTCTCACCATATTTGGGGTCCTACAGTGTGAGTTTGTAATTTTCAACCTTTTTCAGGGTTTCTTGGCATATTCTGGGTCCTACAGCATGTATTTTTAATTTTCCAGGTTTTCAGGGTTTCTGGGCATAATCTGGGTCCTACAGTGTGATTATTCTCATTTTCCACCTTTTTCAGTTTTTCTCATCATATTCGGGGTCTTTCAGTGTGAATTTTTAATTTTCTATTCTTTTCAGGTTTTCTCGCCATATTCTGGGTCCTACAGCATGTACTTTTAATTTTCCACGTTTTCAGGGTTTCTGGTCATAATCTGGGTCCTACAGTGTGATTATTCTCATTTTCCACCTTTTTCAGGTTTTCTCATCATATTCGGGGTCTTTCAGTGTGAATTTTTAATTTTCTACTCTTTTCAGGTTTCCTCGCCATATTCTGTGTCCTTCAGTGTTAGTTTTTTATCTTCCTCGTTTTTCAGGTTTTTCGCCATATTCCGGGTCCTTCCGTGTGATATTTTAATATTTTACCTTTTTCAGGTTTTTTCGTCATATTCTGGGTCCTACTGTGTGATTTTCTCATTTCCATGTATTTCAGGGTCTCTTGCCGTATTCCAGGTCCTGTCGTATTCCAGGTCCTTCAGTGTGAATTTTTTTCCACGGTTTTCAGTATTTCTCTCCATATCTCGGTAATAAAGTGTGAATTTTTAATTGTCCAGTCTTTTCATGGTTTCTCACCATATTCTGTGTCCAACAGTGTGAATTTTTAATTTTCAGGTTTTTCATGGTTGTTCAGCATATTCTGGTTTCTGCAGTGTGATTTTCTCATTTTCCACGTTTTTCAAGTTTTTTCATATTTCTGGGTCCTACAAGTGTGATTTTCTCATTTTCGATGTTTTTCATGTTTTTGTAATTCTGGTTAATACATTGTGTTTATTCTCATTTTCTACCTTTTTCATGTTTTCTCGCCATATTAGGGGTCCTTCAGTGTGAGTTTTTAATTTTCTACTTTTTTGAGGGTTTCTTGCCATATTCTGGGTGCTACAGAGTGTATTTTTTATTTTCCACGTTTCTCAGGATTTCTCCCCATATTCTGGGTCCTACAGTGTGATTTTCTCATTTTCGAATTTTTTCATGTTTTTTCGTAATTCTGGGTAATACAGTGTGATTATTTTCACTTTCCACCTTTTTCTGTTTTTCTCGCCATATTCGGGGTCCTTCAGTGTGAATTTTTAATTTTCTACTTTTTTGAGGGTTTTTTGCCATATTCTGGGTGCTACAGAGTGTATTTTTAATTTTCCACATTTCTCAGGGTTTCTTGCCATATTCTGTGTCCTACAGAGTGATTTTCTCATTTTCGACGTTTTTCAAGTTTTTTCACAATTCTGGGTCCTACAGTGTGATTATTCTCATTTTCCAGCTTTTTCAGATTTTCTCACTATATTTGGGGTCCTTCAGTGTGATTTTTTAATTTTCCTCGTTTTTCAGGTTTTATCGCCATATTCCAAGTCCTTCAGTGTGAATTTTTAATTTTCTAGTTTTTTCAGGTTCTCTCGCCATATTTGGGGTCCTTCAGTGTGAGTTTTTAATTTTCTAATTTTTCAGGGTTTCTCGACATATTCTGTGTCCTACAGCGTGTATTTTTCATTTTCCACGTGTTTCAGTTTTTTTCGTCATATTCTGGGTCCTAAATTGTGATTTTCTCATTTCCACGTTTTTCAGGTTATCTTACTGTATTCCAGGTCCTTCAGTGTGAATTTTTAATTTTCACGTTTTTCAGGGTTTCTCGGCATATTTTGGGTCCTACAGCGTGCATTTTTAATTTTCCACTTTTTCCAGGTTTTTTCGTCATATTCTGGGTCCTACAGTGTGATTTTCTCGTTTTCCACATTTTTCATGGTTTTTTTTTTTTTTCCATTCTGTGTCCTACAGTGTGATTATTCTCATTTTCCACCTTTTCAGGTTTTCTCACCATATTCGGGGTCTTTCAGTGTGAATTTTTAATTTTGTAATTTTTTCAGGTTTTTTTTTGTCATATTCTGGGTCCTACAGTTTGATTTTCTCATTTCCAGGTTTATCAGGTTTTCTTGCCTTATTCTGGTTCCTACCATGTGAGTTTTGAATTTTCCTCGTTTTTCAGGTTTCCTGGCCATATCCCAGGTCCTTCAGTGTGAATTTTTAATTTTCCACGTTTTTCAGTATGTCTCGCCATATTCTGGGTAATACAGTGTGAATTTTTAATTTTCCACTTCTTTCATGGTTTCTCGCCATATCATGTGTCTGACAGTCTGAATTTTTAATTTTCATGATTTTCAGGGTTTCTAGGCATATTCTGGGTCCTGCAGTATGATTTTCTCATTTTCCACGTTTTTCAATTTTTTTTTCGTAATTCTGGGTCCTACAGTGTGATTTTCTCATTTTCCACCTTTTTCAACATTTCAGACCATTTTTCGGGTCCTTCAGTGTGAGTTTGTAATTTTCTACTTTTTTCAGGGTTTCTCGCCGTATTCTGGGTCCTAAACGTTGTATTTTTAATTTTTCACGTTTTCAGGGTTTCTTGGCATATTCTGGGTCCTACAGTGTGATTTTCTCATTTTCGATATTTTCAAGTTTTTTCGTAATTCTGGGTCCTACAGTGTGATTTTCTCATTTTCCACCTTTTTCAGGTTTTCTCGCCATAATTGGGGTTCTTCAGTGTCTGTTTGTAATTTTCTACTTTTTTCAGGGTTTCTTGCCATATTTGGGGTCCTTCAGTGTGAGTTTTTAATTTTCTACTCTTTCAGGGTTTCTTGCCATGTTCTGGGTCCTACAGTGTGTATTTTTCATTTTCCACGTTTTTCAGATTTTCTCGCAATATTCTGGGTTCTTCAGTGTGAATTTTTAATTTTTCACGTTTTACAGCTTTTTTCTTCATATTCTGGGTCCTACACTGTGATTTTTCTCATTTCCACGTTTTTCAGGTTTTCTTGCCATATTCCAGGTCCTTCAGTGTTAATTTTTAATTTTCCACGTTTTCAGGGTTTATTGGCATATGCTGTGTCCTGCAGTTGAATTTTAATTATACACTTTTTCATGGTTTCTCGCCATATTCTGTGTCCAACAGTGTGAATTTTTAATTTTCACGTTTTTCAGTGTTTCTCGAAATATTCTGGGCCCTGCATGTGATTTTCTCATTTTCCACATTTTTTCAATTTTTTTCGTAATTCTGGGTCCTACAGTGTGATTTTCTTATTTTCCACCTCTGTCTGTCTGTCTGTCTGTCTATCTGATCTCTGGGAACTGGAGATGGGCCACGAATAGTTGCTGGTAGTTGATCCCAGGTTCTCTGGAAGAGGAGTCAGTGCTGTTAATTGTTGAGCCCTTTCAGTGGCCCCACCCATGTTTAAATTTTTAGAAGTATATGTGAGGCTGTGTTTATGTACATCATATGCAGACCATAAGAGGGATTTAGATTCTCCAGAATCTGACACCCTCTTCTGGAGTGTCTGAACAGCTACAGTGTACTTATATCTAATAAATAAATAAATAAATAAATGAATAAATAAATAAATAAATAAATAAATAAACAAACATTTTTTTAAAAAAAGGATAAGAAAGAAAGAAAGACCAGGCAGACCTGCCATCCTTATCACTGTCTGTCTGTCTGTCTGTCTGATCCCCTGGAACTGGAGATGGACCACCATATAGTTGCTGGTAGTTGATCCCAGGTTCTCTATAAGACGAGACAATGCTGTTAATTGTTGAGCCCTTTCAGTGTCCCCACAGATCTTTTAATTTTTAGAAGTATATGTTAGGCTGTGTTTATGTACATCATATGGAGACCATAAGAGGGATTTAGATTCTCCAGAATCTGACACCCTCTACTGGAGTGTCTGAACAGCTACAGTGTACTTATATCTAATAATTACATAAATAAATAAATAAATAAATAAATAAATATTTTTTAAAAAGGATATTAAAGAAAGAAAGACCAGGCAGGCCTGCCATCCTTATCTCTGTCTGTCTGTCTGTCTGTCTGATCCCCTGGAACTGGAGATGGGCCACTTTGTAGGTGCTGGAGGTTGATCCCAGGTTCTCTGGAAGAGGAGACAATGCTGTTAATTGTTGAGTCCTTTCAGTGGCCTTTTAATTTTTTAAGTATATGTGATGCTGTGTTTATGTACATCATATTCAGACCATAAGAGGGATTTAGATTCTCTAGAATCTGACACCCTCTTCTGGAGTGTCTGAAGACAGCTACAGTGTAGTTATATCTAATAAATAAATAAATAAATAAATAAATAAACATTTTTTAAAAAGTATAAGAAATACAGAAAGACCAGGCAGGCCTGCCATCTTTATCTCTGTCTCTCTGTCTGTCTGTCTCTCTGTCTGATCCACTGGAACTGGAGATGGGCCACCATAAGGTGCTGGTAGTTTATCCCAGGTTCTCTGAAAGAGGAGACAATGCTGTTAATTGTTGAGTCCTCTCAGTGGCCCCACACATCTTTAAATTTTTAGAAGTATATGTGAGGCTGTGTTTATGTACATCATATGCAGACCATAAGAGGGATTTAGATTCTCCAGAATCTGACACCCTCTTCTGGAGTGTCTGAAGACAGCTACAGTGTACTTATATCTAATAAATACATAAATAAATATATAAATAAACATTTTTTAAAAAAGGATAAGAAAGAAAGAAAGACCAGGCAGACCTGCCATCCTTTTCACTGTCTGTATGTCTGTCTGTCTGATCCCCTGGAACAGGAGATGGGCCACCATATAGTTGCTGGTAGTTGATCCCAGGTACTCTGGAAGAGGAGACAATGCTGTTAATTGTTGAGCTTTTAGAGTGGCCGCACTCTTCTTTAAATTTTTAGAAATATATGTGAGGCTGTGTTTATGTACATCATATGCAGACCATAAGAGGGATTTAGATTCTCCAGAATCTGACACCCTCTTCTGGAGTGTCTGAACAGCTACAGTGTACTTATATCTAATAAATAAATAAATAAATAAATAAATAAATAAATAAATAAATAAATAAAAAAACAAACATTTTTTAAAAAAAAGGATAAGAAAGAAAGAAAGGCCAGGAAGATTGCCATCCTTATCACTGTCTGTCTGTCTGTCTTCTGATCCCCTGGAACTGGAGATGGACCACCATATAGTTGCTGGTAGTTGATCCCAGGTTCTCTATAAGAGGAGACAATGCTGTTAATTGTTGAGCCCTTTCAGTGGCCCCACACATCTTTTAATTTTTAGAAGTATATGTTAGGCTGTGTTTATGTACATCATATGCAGACCATAAGAGAGATTTTGATTCTCCAGAATTTGACACTCTTTTCTGGAGTGTCTGAACAGCTACAGTGTACTTATATCTAATAAATTCATAAATAAATAAATAAATAAATAAATAAATAAATAAATAAATAAATAAACATTTTTTAAAAAGTATAAGAAATAAAGAAAGACCAGGCAGGCCTGCCATCCTTATCTCTGTCTCTCTGTCTGTCTGTCTGTCTGATCCACTGGAACTGGAGATGGCCCACCATAAGGTGCTGGTAGTTTATCCCAGGTTCTCTGAAAAAGGAGACAATGCTGTTAATTGTTGAGCCCTCTCAGTGGCCCCACACATCTTTAAATTTTTAGAAGTATATGTGAGGCTGTGTTTATGTACATCATATGCAGACCATAAGAGGGATTTAGATTCTCCAGAATCGGACACCCTCTTTTGCAGTGTCTGAAGACAGCTACAGTGTACTTATATCTAATAAATCCATAAATAAATATATAAATAAACATTTTTTTAAAAAGGATAAGAATGAAAGAAAGACCAGACAGGCCTGCCATCCTTAGCACTGTCTGTATGTCTGTCTGTCTGATCTTTTGGAACTGGAGATGGGCCACCATATAGTTGCTGGTAGTCGATCCCTGGTATTCTGGAAGAGGAGACAATGCTGTTAATTGTTGAGCTTTTAGAGTGGCCCCACCCTTTTTTAAATTTTTAGAAGTATATGTGAGGCTGTGTTTATGTACATCATATGCAGACCATAAGAGGGATTTAGATTCTCAATAATATGACACCCTCTTCTGGAGTGTCTGCACAGCTACAGTGTACTTATATCTAATAAATACATAAATACATAAATAAATAAATAAATAAATAAATAAATAAATAAATAAACATTTTTTTAAAAGGATAAGACAGAAAGAAAGACCAGGCAGGCCTGCCATCCATATCTCTGTCTCTCTGTCTGTCTGTCTGTCTGTCTGTCTATCTGATCCCTGGAAACTGGAGATGGGCCACGAATAGTTGCTGGTAGTTGATCCCAGGTTCTCTGGAAGAGGAGACAATGCTGTTAATTGTTGAGCCCTTTCAGTGGCGCCACCCATCTTTAAATATTTAGAAGTATATGTGAGGCTGTGTTTATGTACATCATATGCAGACCATAAGAGGGATTTAGATTCTCCAGAATCTGACACCCTCTTCTGGAGTGTCTGAAGACAGCTACAGTGTACTTATATCTAATAAATAAATAGATAAATAAATAAATAAATAAATAAACATTTTTTAAAAAGGATAAGAAAGAAACAAAGACCAGGCAAACCTGCCATCCTTATCTCTGTCAGTCTGTCTGTCTGTCAGTCTGTCTGATCCCTTGGAACTGGAGATGGGCCACCATATAGTTGCTGTTAGTTGATCCCAGGTTCTCTGGAAGAGGAGACAAAGCTGTTAATTGTTGAGCCCTATCAGTGGCCCTACCCATCTTTAAATATTTAGAAGTATATGTGAGGCTGTGTTTATGTACATCATATGCAGACCATAAGAGGGATTTAGATTCTCCAGAATCTGACACCCTCTTCTGGAGTGTCTGAAGACAGCTACAGTGTACTTATATCTAATAAATACATAAATACATAAATAAATAAATAAATAAATAAATAAATAAATAAATAAATAAACATTTTTTTAAAAGGATAAGACAGAAAGAAAGACCAGGCAGGCCTGCCATCCATATCTCTGTCTCTCTGTCTGTCTGTCTGTCTGTCTGTCTATCTGATCCCTGGAAACTGGAGATGGGCCACGAATAGTTGCTGGTAGTTGATCCCAGGTTCTCTGGAAGAGGAGACAATGCTGTTAATTGTTGAGCCCTTTCAGTGGCGCCACCCATCTTTAAATATTTAGAAGTATATGTGAGGCTGTGTTTATGTACATCATATGCAGACCATAAGAGGGATTTAGATTCTCCAGAATCTGACACCCTCTTCTGGAGTGTCTGAAGACAGCTACAGTGTACTTATATCTAATAAATAAATAGATAAATAAATAAATAAATAAATAAACATTTTTTAAAAAGGATAAGAAAGAAACAAAGACCAGGCAAACCTGCCATCCTTATCTCTGTCAGTCTGTCTGTCTGTCAGTCTGTCTGATCCCTTGGAACTGGAGATGGGCCACCATATAGTTGCTGTTAGTTGATCCCAGGTTCTCTGGAAGAGGAGACAAAGCTGTTAATTGTTGAGCCCTATCAGTGGCCCTACCCATCTTTAAATATTTAGAAGTATATGTGAGGCTGTGTTTATGTACATCATATGCAGACCATAAGAGGGATTTAGATTCTCCAGAATCTGACACCCTCTTCTGGAGTGTCTGAAGACAGCTACAGTGTACTTATATCTCATAAATACATAAATACATAAATAAATAAATAAATAAATAAATAAATAAATAAATAAATAAATAAACATTTTTTAAAAAGGATAAGAAAGAAAGTAAGACCAGGCAGGCCTGCCATCCTTATCTCTGTCTGTCTGTCTGTCTGTCTGTCTGATCCCCTGGAACTGGAGATGGGCTACCATAAAGTTGCTGGTAGTTGATCCCAGGGTTCTGGAAGAGGAGACAATGCTGTTAATTGTTGAGCCCTATCAGTGGCCCTGCCCATCTTTAAATATTTAGAAGTATATATGAGGCTGTGTTTATGTACATCATATGCAGACCATAAGAGGGATTTAGATTCTCCAGAATCTGACACCCTCTTCTGGAGTGTCTGAAGACAGCTACAGTGAACTTATATCTAATAAATAAATAAATAAATAAATAAATAAATAAATAAACATTTTTTAAAAAGGATAAGAAAGAAAATAAGACCAGGCAGGCCTGCCATCCTTATCTCTGTCTGTCTGTCTGTCTGTCTGCCTGATCCCCTAGAACTGGAGATGGGCCACCATATAGTTGCTGGTAGTTGATCCCAGGTTCTCTGGAAGAGGAGACAATGCTGTTAAATGTTGAGCCCTTTCAGTGGCCCCACCGTTTTTTAATTTTTAGAAGTATATGTGATGCTGTGTTTATGTACATCATATTCAGACCATAAGAGGGATTTAGATTCTCTATAATCTGTCACCCTCTTCTGGAGTGTCTGAAGACGGCTACAGTGTACTTATATCTAATAAATACATAAATAAATGAATAAATAAATAAATAAACATTTTTTAAAACGAATAAGAAATAAAGAAAGACCAGGAGGCCTGCCATCCTTATCTCTGTCTCTCTGTCTGTCTGTCGGTCTGATCCACTGGAACTGGAGATGGGCCACCATAAGGGGCTGGTAGTTTATCCCAGGTTCTCTGAAAGAGGAGACAATGCTGTTAATTGTTGAGCCCTCCCAGTGGCCCCACACATCTTTAAATTTTTAGAAGTATATGTGAGGCTGTGTTTATGTACATCATATGCAGACCATAAGAGGGATTTAGATTCTCCAGAATCTGACACCCTCTTCTGGAGTGTCTGAAGACAGCTACAGTGTACTTATATCTAATAAATACATAAATAAATATATAAATAAACATTTTTTAAAAAAGGATAAGAAAGAAAGAAAGACCAGGCAGGCCTGCCACCCTTATCACTGTCTGTGTGTCTGTCTGTCTGATCCCCTGGAACTGGAGATGGACCACCATATAGTTGCTGGTAGTTGATCCCAGGTTCTCTATAAGAGGAGACAATGCTGTTAATTTTTGAGCCCTTTCAGTGGCCCCACACATCTTTTAATTTTTAGAAGTATATGTTAGGCTGTGTTTATGTACATCATATGCAGACCATAAGAGGGATTTAGATTCTCCAGAATCTGACACCCTCTTCTGGAGTGTATGAAGACAGCTACAGTGTACTTATATCTAATAAATACATAAATAAATAAATAAATAAATAAATATTTTTTAAAAAGGATAAGAAAGAAAGTAAGACCAGGCAGGCCTGCCATCCTTTTCTCTGTCTGTCTGTCTCTCTGTCTGTCTGATCCCCTGGAACTGGAGATGGGCCACCATATAGTTGCTGGTAGTTGATCCCATGTTCTCTGGAAGAGGAGACAATGCTGTTAATTGTTGAGCCCTTTCAGTGGCCCCACCCATTTTTAATTTTTAGAAGTATATGTGATTTTGTTTTTATGTACATCATATTCAGACCATAAGAGGGATTTAGATTCTCTAGAATCTGTCACCCTCTTCTGGAGTGTCTGAAGACGGGTACAGTGTACTTATATCTAATAAATAAATAAATAAATAAATAAATAAATAATCATTTTTTAAAACGAATAAGAAATAAAGAAAGAACAGACAGGCCTGCCATCCTTATCTCTGTCTCTCTGTCAGTCTGTCGGTCTGATCCTCTTGAACTGGAGATGGGCCACCATAAGGTGCTGGTAGTTTATCCCAGGTTCTCTGAAAGAGGAGACAATGCTGTTAATTGTTGAGCCCTCCCAGTGGCCCCACACATCTTTATATTTTTAGAAGTATATGTAAGGCTGTGTTTATGTACATCATATGCAGACCATAAGAGGGATTTAGATTCTCCAGAATCTGACACCCTCTTCTGCAGTGTGTGAACAGCTACAGTGTACTTATATCTAATAAATAAATAAATAAATAAATAAATAAATAAATAAATAAATAAACAAACATTTTTTTAAAAAAAGATAAGAAAGAAAGAAAGACCAGGCAGGCCTGCCACCCTTATCACTGTCTGTGTGTCTGTCTGTCTGATCCCCTGGAACTGGAGATGGACCACCATATAGTTGCTGGTAGTTGATCCCAGGTTCTCTATAAGAGGAGACAATGCTGTTAATTTTTGAGCCCTTTCAGTGGCCCCACACATCTTTTAATTTTTAGAAGTATATGTTAGGCTGTGTTTATGTACATCATATGCAGACCATAAGAGGGATTTAGATTCTCCAGAATCTGACACCCTCTTCTGGAGTGTCTGAAGACAGCTACAGTGTACTTATATCTAATAAATACATAAATAAATATATAAATAAAATTTTTTTAAAAAAGGATAAGAAAGAAAGAAAGACCAGGCAGGCCTGCCATCCATATCTCTCTCTGTCTGTCTGTCTGTCTATCTGATCCCCGGGAACTGGAGATGGGCCACCATATAGTTGCTGGTAGTTGATCCAAGGTTCTCTGGAAGAGGAGACAATGCTCTTAATTGTTGAGCCCTTTCAGTGGCCCCACACTTCTTTAAATATTTAGAAGTATATGTGAGGCTGTGTTTATGTACATCATATTCAGATTATAAGAGGATTTAGATTCTCCAGAATCTGACACCCTATACTTGAGTGTCTGAAGACAGCTACAGTGTACTTATAATAAATAAATAAATAAATAAATAAATAAATAAATAAACATTTTTGAAAAAGGATAACAAAGAATTTAAGACCAGGCAGGCCTGCCATCCTTATCTCTGTCTGTCTGTCTGTCTGTCTGATCCCCTGGAACTGGAGATGGGCCAACATATAGTTGCTGGTAGTTGATCCAAGGTTCTCTGGAAGAGGAGACAATGCCGTTAATTGTTGAGCCCTTTCAGTGGCCCCACACTTCTTTAAATATTTAGAAGTATATGTGAGGCTGTGTTTATGTACATCATATTCAGATTATAAGAGGATTTAGATTCTCCAGAATCTGACACCCTCTACTGG
The DNA here is from genome assembly GCF_978045245.1 of Mus caroli. Classification (NCBI taxonomy): domain Eukaryota; kingdom Metazoa; phylum Chordata; class Mammalia; order Rodentia; family Muridae; genus Mus; species Mus caroli. The sequence continues at coordinate 3,150,776 of NW_028227278.1, forward strand.
AGTGACTGTAGACAGCTACAGTGTCCTTATATATAATAAATACAAAAGTAAATAAATAAATAAATAAACATTTTTTAAAAAGGATAAGAAAGAAAGTAAGACCAGGCAGGCCTGCCATCCTTATCTCTGTCTGTCTGTCTGTCTGATCCCCTGGAACTGGAGATGGGCCACCATATAGTTGCTGTTAGTTGATCCCAGGTTCTCTGGAAGAAGAGACAATGCTGTTAATTGTTGAGTCCTTTCAGTGGCCCCACCCATCTTAAATTTTTAGAAGTGTATGTGAATCTGTGTTTATGTCCATCATATTCAGACCATAAGAGGGATTTAGATTCTCTAGAATCTGTCACCCTCTTCTGGAGTGTCTGAAGACGGGTACAGTGTACTTATATCTAATAAATGAATAAATAAATAAATAAATAAATAAATAAATAAATAAATAAATAAATAAAAAATAATCATTTTTTTAAAAGTATAAGAAATAAAGATAGACCAGGCAGGCCTGCCATACTTATCTCTGTCTCTCTGTCTGTCTGTCTGTCTGATCCACTGGAACTGGAGATGGGCCACCATAAGGTGCTGATATTTTATCCCAGGTTCTCGGAAAGAGGAGACAATGCTCTTAATTGTTGAGCCCTCTCAGTGGCCCCACACATCTTTAAATTTTTAGAAGTATATGTGAGGCTGTGTTTATGTACATCATATGCAGACCATAAGAGGGATTTAGATTCCAGAATTTGACACCCTCTTCTGGAGTGTCTGAAGACAGCTACAGTGTACTTATATCTAATAAATCCATAAATAAATATATAAATAAACATTTTTTTAAAAAGGATAAGAAAGAAAGAAAGAACAGGCAGGCCTGCCATCCTTATCACTGTCTGTATGTCTGTCTGTATGATCCCCTGGAACTGGAGATGGGCCACCATATAGTTGCTGGTAGTTGATCCCAGGTACTCTGGAAGAGGAGACAATGCTGTTAATTGTTGAGCTTTTAGAGTGGCCCCACCCTTCTTTAAATTTTTAGAAGTATATGTGAGGCTGTGTTTATGTACATCATATGCAGACCATAATAGGGATTTAGATCCTCCAGAATCTGACACCCTCTTCTGGAGTGTCTGAACAGCTACAGTGTACTTATATCTAATAAATAAATAAATAAATAAATAAATAAATAAATAAATAAATAAATAAACAAACATTTTTTTAAAAAAAGGATAAGAAAGAAAGAAAGACCAGGCAGGACTGCCATCCTTATCACTGTCTGTCTGTCTGTCTGTCTGATCCCCTGGAACTGGAGATGGGCCACAATATAGTTGCTGGTAGTTGATCCCAGGTCCTCTGGAAGAGGAGACAATGCTGTTGATTGTTGAGCCCTTTCAGTGGCCCCACCCATCTTTAAATTTTTAGAAGTATATGTGAGGCTGTGTTTATGTACATCATATGCAGACCATAAGAGGGATATAGATTCCCCAGAATCTGAAACCCTCTTCTGGAGAGTCTGAAGACAGCTAGAGTGTACTTATATCTAATAAGTACATAAATAAATAAATAAATAAATAAATAAATAAATAAATAAATAAATAAACATTTTTTTAAAAGGATAAGAAAGAAAGAAAAATCAGGCAGACCTGCCATCCTTATCACTGTCTGTCTGTCTGTCTGTCTGATCCCCTGCAACTTGAGATGGGCCACCATATAGTTGCTGGTAGTTAATCCCACGTTCTCTGGAAGAGGAGACAATGGTGTTAATTGTTGAGCCCTTTCTGTTGGCCCCCCCATCTTTAAATTTTTAGAAGTATATGTGAGGCTGTGTTTATGTACATCATATGCAGACCATAAGAGGGATTTAGATTCTCCAGAATATGACACCCTCTTCTAGAGTGTCTGAAGACAACTACAGTGTACTTATATCTAATAAATACATAAATAAATAAATAAACATTTTTTAAAAAGAATAAGAAAGAAAGAAAGACCAGGCAGGCCTGCCACCTTGTCTGTCTGTCTGTCTGTCTGACTATCTATCTGTCAGATACCCTGGAACTGGAGATGGGCCACCATATAGTTGCTGGTAGTTGATCCCAGGTTCTCTGGAAGAGGAGACAATGCTGTTAGTTGTTGAGCCCTTTCAGTGGCCCCACCCATCTTTAAATTTTTAGAAGTATATGTGAGGCTGTGTTTATGTACATCATATGCAGTCCATAAGAGGGATTTAGATTCTCCAGAAGATGACAACCTCTTCTAGAGTGTCTGAAGACAGCTACAGTATACTTATATCTAATAAATACATAAATAAATAAATAAATAAATAAATAAATAAATAAATAAACATTTTTTTAAAAGTATAAGAAAGAAAGAAAGACCAGGCAGGCCTCCATCCTTATCTCTGTCAGTCTGTCTGTCTGTCTGTCTGAACCCTTGGAACTGGAGATGGGCCACCATATAGTTGCTGTTAGTTTATCCCAGGTTCTCTGGAAGAAGAGACAATGCTGTTAATTGTTGAGCCCTTTCAGTGGCTCCACCTATCTTTAAATTTTTAGAAGTATATGTTAGGCTGTGTTTATGTACATCATATGCAGACCATAAGAGGGATTTAGATTCTCCAGAATCTGACACCCTCTTCTGGAGTGTCTGAAGACAACTACAGTGTACTTATATCTAATAAATAAATAAATAAATAAATAAATAAATAAATAAATAAATAAATAAATAAATATATAAACATTATTTTAAAAGGATAAGAAAGAAAGAAAAACCAGGCAGGCCTGCCCTCCTTATCTCTGTCTGTCTGTCTGTCTGTCTGATCCCCTGGAACTGGAGATGGGCCACCATATAGTTGCTGTTAGTTGATCCCAGGTTCTCTGGAAGAAGAGACAATGCTGTTAATTGTTGAGTCCTTTCAGTGGCCCCACCCATCTTAAATTTTTTGAAGTGTATGTGAATCTGTGTTTATGTCCATCATATGCAGACCATAAGAGGAATTTATATTCTCCAGAATCTGACACCCTCTTCTGGAGTGTCTGAAGACAGCTACAGTGTACTTCTATCTAATAAATCCATAAATAAATAAATAAACATTTTTTAAAAAGGATAAGAAAGAAAGAAAAACCAGGGAGGCCTGCCACCCTTGTCTGTCTGTCTCTTTGTCTGCCTGATCCCCTGGAACTGGAGATGGGCCACCATATAATTGCTGGTAGTTGATCCCAGGTTCTCTGGTAGAGGAGACAATGCTGTTAATTGTTGAGCCCTTTCAGTGGCCCCACACCTATTTAAATTTTTAGAAGTATATGTGAGGCTGTGTTTATGTACATCATATGCAGACCATAAGAGGGATTTAGATTCTCCAGAATCTGACACCCTCTTCAGGAGTGTATGAAGACAGCTACAGTGTACTTATATATAATAAATAAATAAATAAATAAATAAATAAATAAATAAACATTTTTTTAAAAGTATAAGAAAGAAAGAAAGACCAGGCAGGCCTCCATCCTTATCTCTGTCTGTCTGTCTGTCTGTCTGATACCCTAGAACTGGAGATGGGCCACCATATAGTTGCTGGTAGTTTATCCAAGGTTCTCTGGAAGAGGAGACAATGCTGTTAATTGTTGAGCCCTTTCTGTGGCCCCACCCATCTTTAAATTTTTAGAAGTATATGTGAGGCTGTGCTTATGTACATCATATGCAGTCCATAAGAGGGATTTAGATTCTCCACAATCTGACACCCTCTTCTGGAGTGTCTGAAGATAGCTACAGTGTACTTATATCTAGTAAATACATAAATAAATACATAAATAAATAAATAAATAAATAAACAAACAAACATTTTTTAAAAAGGATAAGAAAGAAAGAAAGACCAGGCAGGGCTGCCATCCTTATCTTTGTCTGTCTATCTGTCTCTCTGTTTGTCTGTCTGTCTGATCTCCTGGAACTGGAGATGGGCCACCATTTTGTTGCTGGTAGTTGATCCCAGGTCTTCTGAAGAGGAGACAATGCTGTTAATTGTTCAGCCCTTTCAGTGGCCCAACCCATCTTTATATTTCTAGAAGTAAATGTGATGCTGTGTTTATGTACATCATATTTACACCATTAAAGTGGGATTTATATTCTCCAGAATCTGACACTGTCTTTTGGAGTGTCTATGACGGATACAGTGTACTTATATCTAATAAATACATAAATAAAGAAATAAACATATTTTAAAAACGATAAGTAAGAAAGAAAGACCAGGCAGGCCTGCCATCCTTATCTCTGTCTGTCTGTCTGTCTGTCTGTCTGTCTGTCTGTCTGTCTGATTCTCTGGAACTGGAGATGGGCCACCATAGAATTGCTTGTAGTTGATCCCAGGTTCTCTGGAAGAGGAGACAATGCTGTTAATTTTTGAGCCCTTTCAGTGGCCCCACCCATCTTTAAATTTTTAGAAGTATATGCAAGGCTGTGTTTATGTACCGAATATGCAGACCATAAGAGGGATTTAGATTCTCCAGAATCTGACACCCTCTTCTGGAGTGTCTGAAGATAGCTATAGTGTACTTATATCTAATAAATAAATAAATAAATAAATAAATAAATAAATAAATAAATAAATAAATGAATGAATAAATAAATGAATAAATAAATACATAAATAAATACATAAATAAATAAATAAATAAATAAATAAACAAACATTTTTTAAAAAGGATAAGAAAGAAAGAAAGACCAGGCAGGGCTGCCATCCTTATCTTTGTCTGTCTGTCTGTCTCTCTGTTTGTCTGTCTGTCTGATCTCCTGGAACTGGAGATGGGCCACCATTTTGTTGCTGATAGTTGATTCCAGGTCTTCTGAAGAGGAGACAATGCTGTTAATTGTTCAGCCCTTTCAGTGGCCCCACCCATCTTTAAATTTCTAGAAGTAAATGTGATGCTGTGTTTATGTACATCATATTCAGACCATTAAAGAGGGATTTATATTCTCCAGAATCTGACACCGTCTTTTGGAGTGTCTATGATGGATACAGTGTACTTATATCTAATAAATACATAAATAAAGAAAAAAACATTTTATAAAAAAGATTAGAAAGAAAGAAAGACCAGGCAGGCCTGCCATCCTTATCTCTGTCTGTCTGTCTGTCTGTCTGATCCTCTGGACCTGGAGATGGGCCACCATAGAGTTGCTTGTAGTTGATCCCATGTCTCTGGAAGAGGAGACAATGCTGTTAATTGTTGAGCCCTTTCAGTGGCCCCACCCATCTTTAAATTTTTAGAAGTATATGCGAGGCTGTGTTTATGTACCGAATATGCAGACCATAAGAGGGATTTAGATTCTCCAGAATCTGACACCCTCTTCTGGAGTGTCTGAAGACAGCTACAGTGTACTTATATCTAATAAATTCATAAATAAACAAATGAACATTTTTAAAAAAGGATAATAAAGAAAGAGATACCAGGCAAGCCTGCCATCCTTGTCTGTCTGTCTGTCTGTCTGATCCCCTGGAAATGGAGATGGGCCACCATATAATTGCTGGTAGTTGATCCCAGGTTCTCTGGAAGAGGAGTCAGTGCTGTTAATTGTTGAGCCCTTTCAGTTGCCCCACCCATCTTTAAATTTTTGGAAGTATATGTGAGGCTGTGTTCATGTACATCATATGCAGACCATAAGAGGGATATAGATTCTCCAGAATCTGACACCCTCTTCGGGAGAGTTTGAAGACAGCTACAGTGTACTTAAATCTAATAAATACATACTTAAATTAATAAACATTTTTTAAAAGGATAAGAAAGAATGAAAGACCAGGTAGGCCTGCCATCCTTAACTCTATCTGTCTGTATGTCTGTCTGTCTGTCTGATCCCCTGGAACTAGAGATGGGCCACCATATAGTTGCTGGTAGTTGATCTCAGGTTATCTATAAGAGGAGACAATGCTGTTAATTGTTGATCCCTTTCATTGGCCCCACACATGTTTAAATTTTTAGAAGTATATGTGAGGCTGTGTTTATGTACATCATATGCAGACCATAAGAGGGATTTAGATTCTCCAGAATATGACACCCTCTTCTAGAGTGTCTGAAGACAGCTTCAGTGTACTTATATCTAATAAATACATAAATAAATAAATAAACATTTTTTTAAAAGTATAAGAAAGAAAGAAAGACCAGGCAGGCCTGCCACCATGTCTGTCTGTCTGTCTGTCTGTCTATCTGTCAGATACCATGGAACTGGAGATGAGCCACCATATAGTTGATGGTAGTTGATTCCAGGTTCTCTGGAAGAGGAGACAATGCCTTTAATTGTTGAGCCCTTTCAGTGGCCCCACCCATCTTTAAATTTTTAGAAGTATATGTGAGGCTGTGTTCATGTACATCATATGCAGACCATAGGAGGGATATAGATTCTCCAGAATCTGACACCCTCTTCTGGAGTGCCTGAAGACAGCTACAGTGTACTTATATCTAATAAATAAATAAATAAATAAATAAATAAATAAATAAATGAATGAATAAATAAATAATTAAATAAACATTTTTTAAAAAGGATAAGAAAGAAAGAAAAATCAGGCAGGCCTGCCATCCTTATCTCTGTCTGTCTGTCTGTCTGTCTTATCCCCTGGAACTTGAGATGGGCCACCATATAGTTGCTGGTAGTTGATCCCACGTTCTCTGGAAGAAGAGACAATGCTGTTAATTGTTGAGTCCTTTCAGTGTGCCCACCCATCTTTAAATTTTTAGAAGTATATGTGAGTCTGTGTTCATGTACATCATATGCAGACCATAAGAGGGATATAGATTCTCCAGAATAGGACACCCTCTTCGGGAGTGTTTGAAGACAGCTACAGTGTACTTATATCTAATAAATACATACTTAAATTAATAAACATTTTTTAAAAAAGATAAGAAAGAATGAAAGACCAGGTAGGCCTGCCATCCTTAACTCTATCTGTCTGTATGTCTGTCTGTCTGTCTGATCCCCTGGAACTGGAGATGGGCCACCATATAGTTGCTGGTAGTTGATCCCAGGTTCTCTGGTAGAGGAGACAATGCTGTTAATTGTTGAGCCCTTCAGTGGCCCCACCCATCTTTAAATTTTTAGAAGTATATGTGAGGCTGTGTTCATGTACATCATATGCAGACCATAAGAGGGATATTGATTCTCCAGAATCTGACACCCTCTTCTGGAGAGTCTGAAGACAGCTACAGTGTACTTATATCTAATAAATAAATAAATAAATAAATAAATAAATAAATAAATAAATGAATAAATAAATAAATAAATAAACATTTTTTTAAAGGATAAGAAAGAAAGAAAAATCAGGCAGGCCTGCCATCCTTATCTCTGTCTGTCTGTCTGTCTGTCTTATCCCCTGGAACTTGAGATGGGCCACCATATAGTTGCTTGTAGTTGATCCAAGGATCTCTGGAAGATGAGACAATGATGTTAATTGTTGAGCCCTTTCAGTGGGCCCACCCTTTATTAAATTTTTAGAAGTATATGTGAGGCTGTGTTTATGTACATCATATGCAGACCAGAAGAGGGATTTAGATTCTCCAGAATCTGACACCCTCTTCTAGAGTGTCTGAAGACAGCTAAAGTGTACTTATATCTAATAAATACATACTTAAATTAATAAACATTTTTTAAAAGTATAAGAAAGAAAGAAAGACCAGGCAGGCCTCCATCCTTATCTCTGTCAGTCTGTCTGTCTGTCTGATCCATTGGAACTGGAGATGTGCCACCATATAGTTGCTGGTAGTTGATCCCAGGTTTTCTGGAAGAAGAGACAATGCTGTTAATTGTTGAGCCCTTTCAGTGGCCCCACCCATCTTAAATTTTTAGAAGTGTATGTGAATCTGTGTTTATGTCCATCATATGCAGACCATAAGAGGGATTTATATTCTCCAGAATCTGACACCCTCTTCTGGAGTGTCTGAAGACAGCTACAGTGTACTTATATCTAATAAATACATAAATAAATAAATAAATATTTTTTAAAAAGGATAAGAAAGAAAGAAAAACCAGGGAGGACTGCCACCCTTGTCTGTCTGTCTCTTTGTCTGCCTGATCCCCTGGAACTGGAGATGGGCCACCATATAGTTGCTGGTAGTTGATCCCAGGTTCTCTGTTAGAGGAGACAATGCTGTTAATTTTTGAGCCCTTTCAGTGGCCCCACACATCTTTAAATTTTTAGAAGTATATGTGAGGCTGTGTTTATGTACATCATATGCAGACCATACGAGGGATTTAGATTCTTCAGAATCTGACATTCTCTTCTGGAGTGTCTGAAGACAGCTACAGTGTACTTATATGTAATAAATACATAAATAAATAAATAAATAAATAAATAAATAAATAAATAAATAAATAAACATTTTTTAAAAGTATAAGAAAGAAAGAAAAAACAGGCAGGCCTCCATTCTTATCTCTGTCTGTCTGTCTGTCTGTCTGATCCCCTGGAACTGGAGATGGGCCACCATATAGTTGCTGGTAGTTTATCCAAGGTTCTCTGGAAGAGGAGACAATGCTGTTAATTGTTGATCCCTTTCTGTGGCCCCACCCATCTTTAAATTTTTAGAAGTATATGTGAGGCTGTGTTTATGTACATCATATGCAGACCATAAGAGGGATTTAGATTCTCCAGAATCTGACACCCTCTTTTGGAGTATCTGAAGATAGCTACAGTGTACTTATATCTAATAAATAAATAAATAAATAAATAAATAAATAAATAAATAAATAAACATTTTTTAAAAAGGATAAGAAAGAAAGAAAGAC
>NW_028227278.1:3159616-3243616 GCF_978045245.1 Mus caroli
ATTTTCCACGTTTTTCAGATTTTCTCGCAATATTCTGGGTTCTTCAGTGTGAATTTTTAATTTTTCACGTTTTACAGCTTTTTTCTTCATATTCTGGGTCCTACACTGTGATTTTTCTCATTTTCACGTTTTTCAGGTTTTCTTGCCATATTCCAGGTCCTTCAGTGTTAATTTTTAATTTTCCACGTTTTCAGGGTTTCTTGGCATATTCTGTGTCCTGCAGTGTGAATTTTAATTATCCACTTTTTTCATGGTTTCTCGCCATATTCTGTGTCCAACAGTGTGAATTTTTAATTTTCACGTTTTTCAGTGTTTCTCGAAATATTCTGGGCCCTGCATGTGATTTTCTCATTTTCCACATTTTTTCAATTTTTTTCGTAATTCTGGGTCCTACAGTGTGATTTTCTCATTTTCCACCTTTTTCAGGTTTTCTCGCCATGTTTGGGCTCCTTCACTGTGAGTTTTTAATTTGTACTTTTTTATTAATTGTTTCTCGCCATATTCTGGGTCCATTAGTGTGAATTTTTAATTTTCACGTTTTTCACATTTTCTCGGCATATTCTGGGTCCTGCACTGTGATTTTCTCATTTTCCACCTTTTGGAGGGTTTCTCACCATATTTGGGGTCCTACAGTGTGAGTTTGTAATTTTCAACCTTTTTCAGGGTTTCTTGGCATATTCTGGGTCCTACAGCATGTATTTTTAATTTTCCACGTTTTCAGGGTTTCTGGGCATAATCTGGGTCCTACACTGTGATTATTCTCATTTTCCACCTTTTTCAGGTTGTCTTGCCATATTCGGGGGTCCTTCAGTGTGAATTTTTAATTTTCTACTTTTTTCAGGTTTTCTCGCCATATTCTGGGTCCTACAGCATGTATTTTTAATTTTCCAGGTTTTCAGGGTTTCTGGGCATAATCTGGGTCCTACAGTGTGATTATTCTCATTTTCCACCTTTTTCAGTTTTTCTCATCATATTCGGGGTCTTTCAGTGTGAATTTTTAATTTTCTACTCTTTTCAGGTTTTCTCGCCATATTCTGGGTCCTACAGCATGTACTTTTAATTTTCCACGTTTTCAGGGTTTCTGGTCATAATCTGGGTCCTACAGTGTGATTATTCTCATTTTCCACCTTTTTCAGGTTTTCTCATCATATTCGGGGTCTTTCAGTGTGAATTTTTAATTTTCTACTCTTTTCAGGTTTTCTCGCCATATTCTGTGTCCTTCAGTGTTAGTTTTTTATCTTCCTCGTTTTTCAGGTTTTTCGCCATATTCCGGGTCCTTCCGTGTGATATTTTAATATTTTACCTTTTTCAGGTTTTTTCGTCATATTCTGGGTCCTACTGTGTGATTTTCTCATTTCCATGTATTTCAGGGTCTCTTGCCCTATTCCAGGTCCTGTCGTATTCCAGGTCCTTCAGTGTGAATTTTTTTTCCACGGTTTTCAGTATTTCTCCATATCTCGGTAATAAAGTGTGAATTTTTAATTGTCCAGTCTTTTCATGGTTTCTCACCATATTCTGTGTCCAACAGTGTGAATTTTTAATTTTCAGGTTTTTCATGGTTGTTCAGCATATTCTGGTTTCCGCAGTGTGATTTTCTCATTTTCCACGTTTTTCAAGTTTTTTCATATTTCTGGGTCCTACAAGTGTGATTTTCTCATTTTCGATGTTTTTCATGTTTTTGTAATTCTGGTTAATACATTGTGTTTATTCTCATTTTCTACCTTTTTCATGTTTTCTCGCCATATTAGGGGTCCTTCAGTGTGAGTTTTTAATTTTCTACTTTTTTGAGGGTTTCTTGCCATATTCTGGGTGCTACAGAGTGTATTTTTTATTTTCCACGTTTCTCAGGATTTCTCCCCATATTCTGTGTCCTACAGTGTGATTTTCTCATTTTTGACGTTTTTCAAGTTTTTTCACAATTCTGGGTCCTACAGTGTGATTATTCTCATTTTCCAGCTTTTTCAGGTTTTCTCACTATATTTGGGGTCCTTCAGTGTGATTTTTTAATTTTCCTCGTTTTTCAGGTTTTATAGCCATATTCCAAGTCCTTCAGTGTGAATTTTTAATTTTCTAGTTTTTTCAGGTTCTCTCGCCATATTTGGGGTCCTTCAGTGTGAGTTTTTAATTTTCTAATTTTTCAGGGTTTCTCGACATATTCTGTGTCCTACAGCGTGTATTTTTCATTTTCCACGTGTTTCAGTTTTTTTCGTCATATTCTGGGTCCTAAATTGTGATTTTCTCATTTCCACGTTTTTCAGGTTATCTTACTGTATTCCAGGTCCTTCAGTGTGAATTTTTAATTTTCACGTTTTTCAGGGTTTCTCGGCATATTTTGGGTCCTACAGCGTGCATTTTTAATTTTCCACGTTTTCCAGTTTTTTTCGTCATATTCTGGGTCCTACAGTGTGATTTTCTCATTTTCGACATTTTTCATGGTTTTTTTTTTTTTCCATTCTGTGTCCTACAGTGTGATTATTCTCATTTTCCACCTTTTCAGGTTTTCTCACCATATTCGGGGTCTTTCAGTGTGAATTTTTAATTTTGTAATTTTTTCAGGTTTTTCTTTGTCATATTCTGGGTCCTACAGTTTGATTTTCTCATTTCCACGTTTTTCAGGTTTTCTTGCCTTATTCTGGTTCCTACCATGTGAGTTTTGAATTTTCCTCGTTTTTCAGGTTTCCTGGCCATATCCCGGGTCCTTCAGTGTGAATTTTTAATTTTCCACGTTTTTCAGTATGTCTCGCCATATTCTGGGTAATAAAGTGTGAATTTTTAATTTTCCACTTCTTTCATGGTTTCTCGCCATATTATGTGTCTGACAGTGTGAATTTTTAATTTTCATGATTTTCAGGGTTTCTCGGCATATTCTGGGTCCTGCAGTATGATTTTCTCATTTTCCACGTTTTTCAATTTTTTTCGTAATTCTGGGTCCTACAGTGTGATTTTCTCATTTTCCACCTTTTTCAACCTTTCAGACTATTTTTCGGGTCCTTCAGTGTGAGTTTGTAATTTTCTACTTTTTTCAGGGTTTCTCGCCCTATTCTGGGTCCTAAACGTTGTATTTTTAATTTTTCACGTTTTCAGGGTTTCTTGGCATATTCTGGGTCCTACAGTGTGATTTTCTCATTTTCGATATTTTCAAGTTTTTTCGTAATTCTGGGTCCTACAGTGTGATTTTCTCATTTTCCACCTTTTTCAGGTTTTCTCGCCATAATTGGGGTTCTTCAGTGTCTGTTTGTAATTTTCTACTTTTTTCAGGGTTTCTTGCCATATTTGGGGTCCTTCAGTGTGAGTTTTTAATTTTCTACTCTTTCAGGGTTTCTTGCCATGTTCTGGGTCCTACAGTGTGTATTTTTCATTTTCCACGTTTTTCAGATTTTCTCGCAATATTCTGGGTTCTTCAGTGTGAATTTTTAATTTTTCACGTTTTACAGCTTTATTCTTCATATTCTGGGTCCTACACTGTGATTTTTCTCATTTCCACGTTTTTCAGGTTTTCTTGCCATATTCCAGGTCCTTCAGTGTTAATTTTTAATTTTCCACGTTTTCAGGGTTTCTTGGCATATTCTGTGTCCTGCAGTGTGAATTTTAATTATCCACTTTTTTCATGGTTTCTCGCCATATTCTGTGTCCAACAGTGTGAATTTTTAATTTTCACGTTTTTCAGTGTTTCTCGAAATATTCTGGGCCCTGCATGTGATTTTCTCATTTTCCACATTTTTTCAATTTTTTTCGTAATTCTGGGTCCTACAGTGTGATTTTCTCATTTTCCACCTTTTTCAGGTTTTCTCGCCATGTTTGGGCTCCTTCACTGTGAGTTTTTAATTTTGTACTTTTTTATTAATTGTTTCTCGCCATATTCTGGGTCCGTTAGTGTGAATTTTTAATTTTCACGTTTTTCACATTTTCTCGGCATATTCTGGGTGCTGCAGTGGGATTTTCTCATTTTCCACCTTTTGGAGGGTTTCTCACCATATTTGGGGTCCTACAGTGTGAGTTTGTAATTTTCAACCTTTTTCAGGGTTTCTTGGCATATTCTGGGTCCTACAGCATGTATTTTTAATTTTTCAGGTTTTCAGGGTTTCTGGGCATAATCTGGGTCCTACAGTGTGATTATTCTCATTTTCCACCTTTTTCAGTTTTTCTCATCATATTCGGGGTCTTTCAGTGTGAATTTTTAATTTTCTATTCTTTTCAGGTTTTCTCGCCATATTCTGGGTCCTACAGCATGTACTTTTAATTTTCCACGTTTTCAGGGTTTCTGGTCATAATCTGGGTCCTACAGTGTGATTATTCTCATTTTCCACCTTTTTCAGGTTTTCTCATCATATTCGGGGTCTTTCAGTGTGAATTTTTAATTTTCTACTCTTTTCAGGTTTCCTCGCCATATTCTGTGTCCTTCAGTGTTAGTTTTTTATCTTCCTCGTTTTTCAGGTTTTTCGCCATATTCCGGGTCCTTCCGTGTGATATTTTAATATTTTACCTTTTTCAGGTTTTTTCGTCATATTCTGGGTCCTACTGTGTGATTTTCTCATTTCCATGTATTTCAGGGTCTCTTGCCGTATTCCAGGTCCTGTCGTATTCCAGGTCCTTCAGTGTGAATTTTTTTCCACGGTTTTCAGTATTTCTCTCCATATCTCGGTAATAAAGTGTGAATTTTTAATTGTCCAGTCTTTTCATGGTTTCTCACCATATTCTGTGTCCAACAGTGTGAATTTTTAATTTTCAGGTTTTTCATGGTTGTTCAGCATATTCTGGTTTCTGCAGTGTGATTTTCTCATTTTCCACGTTTTTCAAGTTTTTTCATATTTCTGGGTCCTACAAGTGTGATTTTCTCATTTTCGATGTTTTTCATGTTTTTGTAATTCTGGGTAATACATTGTGTTTATTCTCATTTTCTACCTTTTTCATGTTTTCTCGCCATATTAGGGGTCCTTCAGTGTGAGTTTTTAATTTTCTACTTTTTTGAGGGTTTCTTGCCATATTCTGGGTGCTACAGAGTGTATTTTTTATTTTCCACGTTTCTCAGGATTTCTCCCCATATTCTGGGTCCTACAGTGTGATTTTCTCATTTTCGAATTTTTTCATGTTTTTTCGTAATTCTGGGTAATACAGTGTGATTATTTTCACTTTCCACCTTTTTCTGTTTTTCTCGCCATATTCGGGGTCCTTCAGTGTGAGTTTTTAATTTTCTACTTTTTTGAGGGTTTTTTGCCATATTCTGGGTGCTACAGAGTGTATTTTTTATTTTCCACGTTTCTCAGGATTTCTCCCCATATTCTGGGTCCTACAGTGTGATTTTCTCATTTTCGACGTTTTTCAAGTTTTTTCACAATTCTGGGTCCTACAGTGTGATTATTCTCATTTTCCAGCTTTTTCAGATTTTCTCACTATATTTGGGGTCCTTCAGTGTGATTTTTTAATTTTCCTCGTTTTTCAGGTTTTATCGCCATATTCCACGTCCTTCAGTGTGAATTTTTAATTTTCTAGTTTTTTCAGGTTCTCTCGCCATATTTGGGGTCCTTAAGTGTGAGTTTTTAATTTTCTAATTTTTCAGGGTTTCTCGACATATTCTGTGTCCTACAGCGTGTATTTTTCATTTTCCACGTGTTTCAGTTTTTTTCGTCATATTCTGGGTCCTAAATTGTGATTTTCTCATTTCCACGTTTTTCAGGTTACCTTACTGTATTCCAGGTCCTTCAGTGTGAATTTTTAATTTTCACGTTTTTCAGGGTTTCTCGGCATATTTTGGGTCCTACAACGTGCATTTTTAATTTTCCACGTTTTCCAGGTTTTTTCGTCATATTCTGGGTCCTACAGTGTGATTTTCTCGTTTTCGACATTTTTCAAGGTTTTTTTTTTTTTTTTTTTGCCATTCTGTGTCCTACAGTGTGATTATTCTCATTTTCCACCTTTTCAGGTTTTCTCACCATATTCGGGGTCTTTCAGTGTGAATTTTTAATTTTGTAATTTTTTCAGGTTTTTTTTTGTCATATTCTGGGTTCTACAGTTCGATTTTCTCATTTCCAGGTTTTTCAGGTTTTCTTGCCTTATTCTGGTTCCTACCATGTGAGTTTTGAATTTTCCTCGTTTTTCAGGTTTCCTGGCCATATCCCAGGTCCTTCAGTGTGAATTTTTAATTTTCCACGTTTTTCAGTATGTCTCGCCATATTCTGGGTAATACAGTGTGAATTTTTAATTTTCCACTTCTTTCATGGTTTCTCGCCATATTATGTGTCTGACAGTGTGAATTTTTAATTTTCATGATTTTCAGGGTTTCTAGGCATATTCTGGGTCCTGCAGTATGATTTTCTCATTTTCCACGTTTTTCAATTTTTTTTTTCGTAATTCTGGGTCCTACAGTGTGATTTTCTCATTTTCCACCTTTTTCAACCTTTCAGACCATTTTTCGGGTCCTTCAGTGTGAGTTTGTAATTTTCTACTTTTTTCAGGGTTTCTCGCCCTATTCTGGGTCCTAAACGTTGTATTTTTAATTTTTCACGTTTTCAGGGTTTCTTGGCATATTCTGGGTCCTACAGTGTGATTTTCTCATTTTCGATATTTTCAAGTTTTTTCGTAATTCTGGGTCCTACAGTGTGATTTTCTCATTTTCCACCTTTTTCAGGTTTTCTCGCCATAATTGGGGTTCTTCAGTGTCTGTTTGTAATTTTCTACTTTTTTCAGGGTTTCTTGCCATATTTGGGGTCCTTCAGTGTGAGTTTTTAATTTTCTACTCTTTCAGGGTTTCTTGCCATGTTCTGGGTCCTACAGTGTGTATTTTTCATTTTCCACGTTTTTCAGATTTTCTCGCAATATTCTGGGTTCTTCAGTGTGAATTTTTAATTTTTCACGTTTTACAGCTTTTTTATTCATATTCTGGGTCCTACACTGTGATTTTTCTCATTTCCACGTTTTTCAGGTTTTCTTGCCATATTCCAGGTCCTTCAGTGTTAATTTTTAATTTTCCACGTTTTCAGGGTTTATTGGCATATGCTGTGTCCTGCAGTTGAATTTTAATTATCCACTTTTTCATGGTTTCTCGCCATATTCTGTGTCCAACAGTGTGAATTTTTAATTTTCACGTTTTTCAGTGTTTCTCGAAATATTCTGGGCCCTGCATGTGATTTTCTCATTTTCCACATTTTTTCAATTTTTTTCGTAATTCTGGGTCCTACAGTGTGATTTTCTTATTTTCCACCTCTGTCTGTCTGTCTGTCTGTCTATCTGATCTCTGGGAACTGGAGATGGGCCACGAATAGTTGCTGGTAGTTGATCCCAGGTTCTCTGGAAGAGGAGTCAGTGCTGTTAATTGTTGAGCCCTTTCAGTGGCCCCACCCATGTTTAAATTTTTAGAAGTATATGTGAGGCTGTGTTTATGTACATCATATGCAGACCATAAGAGGGATTTAGATTCTCCAGAATCTGACAACCTCTTCTGGAGTGTCTGAACAGCTACAGTGTACTTATATCTAATAAATAAATAAATAAATAAATGAATAAATAAATAAATAAATAAATAAACAAACATTTTTTTAAAAAAAGGATAAGAAAGAAAGAAAGACCAGGCAGACCTGCCATCCTTATCACTGTCTGTCTGTCTGTCTGTCTGATCCCCTGGAACTGGAGATGGACCACCATATAGTTGCTGGTAGTTGATCCCAGGTTCTCTATAAGACGAGACAATGCTGTTAATTGTTGAGCCCTTTCAGTGTCCCCACAGATCTTTTAATTTTTAGAAGTATATGTTAGGCTGTGTTTATGTACATCATATGGAGACCATAAGAGGGATTTAGATTCTCCAGAATCTGACACCCTCTACTGGAGTGTCTGAACAGCTACAGTGTACTTATATCTAATAATTACATACATAAATAAATAAATAAATAAATAAATAAATAAATAAATATTTTTTAAAAAGGATATTAAAGAAAGAAAGACCAGGCAGGCCTGCCATCCTTATCTCTGTCTGTCTGTCTGTCTGTCTGATGCCCTGGAACTGGAGATGGGCCACTTTGTAGGTGCTGGAGGTTGATCCCAGGTTCTCTGGAAGAGGAGACAATGCTGTTAATTGTTGAGTCCTTTCAGTGGCCTTTTAATTTTTTAAGTATATGTGAGGCTGTGTTTATGTACATCATATTCAGACCATAAGAGGGATTTAGATTCTCTAGAATCTGACACCCTCTTCTGGAGTGTCTGAAGACGGCTACAGTGTAGTTATATCTAATAAATAAATAAATAAATAAATAAACATTTTTTAAAAAGTATAAGAAATACAGAAAGACCAGGCAGGCCTGCCATCTTTATCTCTGTCTCTCTGTCTGTCTGTCTGTCTGTCTGATCCACTGGAACTGGAGATGGGCCACCATAAGGTGCTGGTAGTTTATCCCAGGTTCTCTGAAAGAGGAGACAATGCTGTTAATTGTTGAGCCCTCTCAGTGGCCCCACACATCTTTAAATTTTTAGAAGTATATGTGAGGCTGTGTTTATGTACATCATATGCAGACCATAAGAGGGATTTAGATTCTCCAGAATCTGACACCCTCTTCTGGAGTGTCTGAAGACAGCTACAGTGTACTTATATCTAATAAATACATAAATAAATATATAAATAAACATTTTTTAAAAAAGGATAAGAAAGAAAGAAAGACCAGGCAGACCTGCCATCCTTATCACTGTCTGTATGTCTGTCTGTCTGATCCCCTGGAACAGGAGATGGGCCACCATATAGTTGCTGGTAGTTGATCCCAGGTACTCTGGAAGAGGAGACAATGCAGGTAATTGTTGAGCTTTTAGAGTGGCCGCACTCTTCTTTAAATTTTTAGAAATATATGTGAGGCTGTGTTTATGTACATCATATGCAGACCATAAGAGGGATTTAGATTCTCCAGAATCTGACACCCTCTTCTGGAGTGTCTGAACAGCTACAGTGTACTTATATCTAATAAATAAATAAATAAATAAATAAATAAATAAATAAATAAATAAAAAAACAAACATTTTTTAAAAAAAAGGATAAGAAAGAAAGAAAGGCCAGGAAGATTGCCATCCTTATCACTGTCTGTCTGTCTGTCTTCTGATCCCCTGGAACTGGAGATGGACCACCATATAGTTGCTGGTAGTTGATCCCAGGTTCTCTATAAGAGGAGACAATGCTGTTAATTGTTGAGCCCTTTCAGTGGCCCCACACATCTTTTAATTTTTAGAAGTATATGTTAGGCTGTGTTTATGTACATCATATGCAGACCATAAGAGAGATTTTGATTCTCCAGAATTTGACACCCTTTTCTGGAGTGTCTGAACAGCTACAGTGTACTTATATCTAATAAATTCATAAATAAATAAATAAATAAATAAATAAATAAATAAATAAATAAATAAACATTTTTTAAAAAGTATAAGAAATAAAGAAAGACCAGGCAGGCCTGCCATCCTTATCTCTGTCTCTCTGTCTGTCTGTCTGTCTGATCCACTGGAACTGGAGATGGCCCACCATAAGGTGCTGGTAGTTTATCCCAGGTTCTCTGAAAAAGGAGACAATGCTGTTAATTGTTGAGCCCTCTCAGTGGCCCCACACATCTTTAAATTTTTAGAAGTATATGTGAGGCTGTGTTTATGTACATCATATGCAGACCATAAGAGGGATTTAGATTCTCCAGAATCGGACACCCTCTTTTGCAGTGTCTGAAGACAGCTACAGTGTACTTATATCTAATAAATCCATAAATAAATATATAAATAAACATTTTTTTAAAAAGGATAAGAATGAAAGAAAGACCAGACAGGCCTGCCATCCTTAGCACTGTCTGTATGTCTGTCTGTCTGATCTTTTGGAACTGGAGATGGGCCACCATATAGTTGCTGGTAGTCGATCCCTGGTATTCTGGAAGAGGAGACAATGCTGTTAATTGTTGAGCTTTTAGAGTGGCCCCACCCTTTTTTAAATTTTTAGAAGTATATGTGAGGCTGTGTTTATGTACATCATATGCAGACCATAAGAGGGATTTAGATTCTCAAGAATATGACACCCTCTTCTGGAGTGTCTGCACAGCTACAGTGTACTTATATCTAATAAATACATAAATAAATAAATAAATAAATAAATAAATAAATAAATAAATAAATAAATAAACATTTTTTTAAAAGGATAAGACAGAAAGAAAGACCAGGCAGGCCTGCCATCCATATCTCTGTCTCTCTGTCTGTCTGTCTGTCTGTCTGTCTATCTGATCCCTGGGAACTGGAGATGGGCCACGAATAGTTGCTGGTAGTTGATCCCAGGTTCTCTGGAAGAGGAGACAATGCTGTTAATTGTTGAGCCCTTTCAGTGGCGCCACCCATCTTTAAATATTTAGAAGTATATGTGAGGCTGTGTTTATGTACATCATATGCAGACCATAAGAGGGATTTAGATTCTCCAGAATCTGACACCCTCTTCTGGAGTGTCTGAAGACAGCTACAGTGTACTTATATTTAATAAATAAAATGATAAATAAATAAATAAATAAATAAATAAACATTTTTTAAAAAGGATAAGAAAGAAACAAAGACCAGGCAAACCTGCCATCCTTATCTCTGTCAGTCTGTCTGTCTGTCAGTCTGTCTGATCCCTTGGAACTGGAGATGGGCCACCATATAGTTGCTGTTAGTTGATCCCAGGTTCTCTGGAAGAGGAGACAAAGCTGTTAATTGTTGAGCCCTATCAGTGGCCCTACCCATCTTTAAATATTTAGAAGTATATGTGAGGCTGTGTTTATGTACATCATATGCAGACCATAAGAGGGATTTAGATTCTCCAGAATCTGACACCCTCTTCTGGAGTGTCTGAAGACAGCTACAGTGTACTTATATCTCATAAATACATAAATACATAAATATATAAATAAATAAATAAATAAATAAATAAATAAATAAATAAACATTTTTTAAAAAGGATAAGAAAGAAAGTAAGACCAGGCAGGCCTGCCATCCTTATCTCTGTCTGTCTGTCTGTCTGTCTGATCCCCTGGAACTGGAGATGGGCTACCATAAAGTTGCTGGTAGTTGATCCCAGGGTTCTGGAAGAGGAGACAATGCTGTTAATTGTTGAGCCCTATCAGTGGCCCTGCCCATCTTTAAATATTTAGAAGTATATATGAGGCTGTGTTTATGTACATCATATGCAGACCATAAGAGGGATTTAGATTCTCCAGAATCTGACACCCTCTTCTGGAGTGTCTGAAGACAGCTACAGTGAACTTATATCTAATAAATAAATAAATAAATAAATAAATAAATAAATAAACATTTTTTAAAAAGGATAAGAAAGAAAATAAGACCAGGCAGGCCTGCCATCCTTATCTCTGTCTGTCTGTCTGTCTGTCTGCCTGATCCCCTAGAACTGGAGATGGGCCACCATATAGTTGCTGGTAGTTGATCCCAGGTTCTCTGGAAGAGGAGACAATGCTGTTAAATGTTGAGCCCTTTCAGTGGCCCCACCGTTTTTTAATTTTTAGAAGTATATGTGATGCTGTGTTTATGTACATCATATTCAGACCATAAGAGGGATTTAGATTCTCTATAATCTGTCACCCTCTTCTGGAGTGTCTGAAGACGGCTACAGTGTACTTATATCTAATAAATACATAAATAAATGAATAAATAAATAAATAAACATTTTTTAAAACGAATAAGAAATAAAGAAAGACCAGGAGGCCTGCCATCCTTATCTCTGTCTCTCTGTCTGTCTGTCGGTCTGATCCACTGGAACTGGAGATGGGCCACCATAAGGTGCTGGTAGTTTATCCCAGGTTCTCGGAAAGAGGAGACAATGCTGTTAATTGTTGAGCCCACCCAGTGGCCCCACACATCTTTAAATTTTTAGAAGTATATGTGAGGCTGTGTTTATGTACATCATATGCAGACCATAAGAGGGATTTAGATTCTCCAGAATCTGACACCCTCTTCTGGAGTGTCTGAAGACAGCTACAGTGTACTTATATCTAATAAATACATAAATAAATATATACATAAACATTTTTTAAAAAAGGATAAGAAAGAAAGAAAGACCAGGCAGGCCTGCCACCCTTATCACTGTCTGTGTGTCTGTCTGTCTGATCCCCTGGAACTGGAGATGGACCACCATATAGTTGCTGGTAGTTGATCCCAGGTTCTCTATAAGAGGAGACAATGCTGTTAATTTTTGAGCCCTTTCAGTGGCCCCACACATCTTTTAATTTTTAGAAGTATATGTTAGGCTGTGTTTATGTACATCATATGCAGACCATAAGAGGGATTTAGATTCTCTAGAATCTGACACCCTCTTCTGGAGTGTCTGAAGACGGCTACAGTGTAGTTATATCTAATAAATAAATAAATAAATAAATAAACATTTTTTAAAAAGTATAAGAAATACAGAAAGACCAGGCAGGCCTGCCATCTTTATCTCTGTCTCTCTGTCTGTCTGTCTGTCTGTCTGATCCACTGGAACTGGAGATGGGCCACCATAAGGTGCTGGTAGTTTATCCCAGGTTCTCTGAAAGAGGAGACAATGCTGTTAATTGTTGAGCCCTCTCAGTGGCCCCACACATCTTTAAATTTTTAGAAGTATATGTGAGGCTGTGTTTATGTACATCATATGCAGACCATAAGAGGGATTTAGATTCTCCAGAATCTGACACCCTCTTCTGGAGTGTCTGAAGACAGCTACAGTGTACTTATATCTAATAAATACATAAATAAATATATAAATAAACATTTTTTAAAAAAGGATAAGAAAGAAAGAAAGACCAGGCAGACCTGCCATCCTTATCACTGTCTGTATGTCTGTCTGTCTGATCCCCTGGAACAGGAGATGGGCCACCATATAGTTGCTGGTAGTTGATCCCAGGTACTCTGGAAGAGGAGACAATGCTGTTAATTGTTGAGCTTTTAGAGTGGCCGCACTCTTCTTTAAATTTTTAGAAATATATGTGAGGCTGTGTTTATGTACATCATATGCAGACCATAAGAGGGATTTAGATTCTCCAGAATCTGACACCCTCTTCTGGAGTGTCTGAACAGCTACAGTGTACTTATATCTAATAAATAAATAAATAAATAAATAAATAAATAAATAAATAAATAAATAAATAAAAAAACAAACATTTTTTTAAAAAAAGGATAAGAAAGAAAGAAAGGCCAGGAAGATTGCCATCCTTATCACTGTCTGTCTGTCTGTCTTCTGATCCCCTGGAACTGGAGATGGACCACCATATAGTTGCTGGTAGTTGATCCCAGGTTCTCTATAACAGGAGACAATGCTGTTAATTGTTGAGCCCTTTCAGTGGCCCCACACATCTTTTAATTTTTAGAAGTATATGTTAGGCTGTGTTTATGTACATCATATGCAGACCATAAGAGAGATTTTGATTCTCCAGAATTTGACACCCTTTTCTGGAGTGTCTGAACAGCTACAGTGTACTTATATCTAATAAATTCATAAATAAATAAATAAATAAATAAATAAATAAATAAATAAATAAATAAACATTTTTTAAAAAGTATAAGAAATAAAGAAAGACCAGGCAGGCCTGCCATCCTTATCTCTGTCTCTCTGTCTGTCTGTCTGTCTGATCCACTGGAACTGGAGATGGCCCACCATAAGGTGCTGGTAGTTTATCCCAGGTTCTCTGAAAAAGGAGACAATGCTGTTAATTGTTGAGCCCTCTCAGTGGCCCCACACATCTTTAAATTTTTAGAAGTATATGTGAGGCTGTGTTTATGTACATCATATGCAGACCATAAGAGGGATTTAGATTCTCCAGAATCGGACACCCTCTTTTGCAGTGTCTGAAGACAGCTACAGTGTACTTATATCTAATAAATCCATAAATAAATATATAAATAAACATTTTTTTAAAAAGGATAAGAATGAAAGAAAGACCAGACAGGCCTGCCATCCTTAGCACTGTCTGTAT
Organism: Mus caroli; assembly: GCF_978045245.1. Classification (NCBI taxonomy): domain Eukaryota; kingdom Metazoa; phylum Chordata; class Mammalia; order Rodentia; family Muridae; genus Mus; species Mus caroli. The sequence goes on from NW_028227278.1 coordinate 3,173,551, forward strand.
GTCTGTCTGTCTGATCTTTTGGAACTGGAGATGGGCCACCATATAGTTGCTGGTAGTCGATCCCTGGTATTCTGGAAGAGGAGACAATGCTGTTAATTGTTGAGCTTTTAGAGTGGCCCCACCCTTTTTTAAATTTTTAGAAGTATATGTGAGGCTGTGTTTATGTACATCATATGCAGACCATAAGAGGGATTTAGATTCTCAAGAATATGACACCCTCTTCTGGAGTGTCTGCACAGCTACAGTGTACTTATATCTAATAAATACATAAATAAATAAATAAATAAATAAATAAATAAATAAATAAATAAATAAATAAATAAACATTTTTTTAAAAGGATAAGACAGAAAGAAAGACCAGGCAGGCCTGCCATCCATATCTCTGTCTTTCTGTCTGTCTGTCTGTCTGTCTGTCTATCTGATCCCTGGGAACTGGAGATGGGCCACGAATAGTTGCTGGTAGTTGATCCCAGGTTCTCTGGAAGAGGAGACAATGCTGTTAATTGTTGAGCCCTTTCAGTGGCGCCACCCATCTTTAAATATTTAGAAGTATATGTGAGGCTGTGTTTATGTACATCATATGCAGACCATAAGAGGGATTTAGATTCTCCAGAATCTGACACCCTCTTCTGGAGTGTCTGAAGACAGCTACAGTGTACTTATATTTAATAAATAAAATGATAAATAAATAAATAAATAAATAAACATTTTTTAAAAAGGATAAGAAAGAAACAAAGACCAGGCAAACCTGCCATCCTTATATCTGTCAGTCTGTCTGTCTGTCAGTCTGTCTGATCCCTTGGAACTGGAGATGGGCCACCATATAGTTGCTGTTAGTTGATCCCAGGTTCTCTGGAAGAGGAGACAAAGCTGTTAATTGTTGAGCCCTATCAGTGGCCCTACCCATCTTTAAATATTTAGAAGTATATGTGAGGCTGTGTTTATGTACATCATATGCAGACCATAAGAGGGATTTAGATTCTCCAGAATCTGACACCCTCTTCTGGAGTGTCTGAAGACAGCTACAGTGTACTTATATCTCATAAATACATAAATACATAAATATATAAATAAATAAATAAATAAATAAATAAATAAATAAACATTTTTTAAAAAGGATAAGAAAGAAAGTAAGACCAGGCAGGCCTGCCATCCTTATCTCTGTCTGTCTGTCTGTCTGTCTGTCTGATCCCCTGGAACTGGAGATGGGCTACCATAAAGTTGCTGGTAGTTGATCCCAGGGTTCTGGAAGAGGAGACAATGCTGTTAATTGTTGAGCCCTATCAGTGGCCCTGCCCATCTTTAAATATTTAGAAGTATATATGAGGCTGTGTTTATGTACATCATATGCAGACCATAAGAGGGATTTAGATTCTCCAGAATCTGACACCCTCTTCTGGAGTGTCTGAAGACAGCTACAGTGAACTTATATCTAATAAATAAATAAATAAATAAATAAATAAATAAATAAATAAACATTTTTTAAAAAGGATAAGAAAGAAAATAAGACCAGGCAGGCCTGCCATCCTTATCTCTGTCTGTCTGTCTGTCTGTCTGTCTGCCTGATCCCCTAGAACTGGAGATGGGCCACCATATAGTTGCTGGTAGTTGATCCCAGGTTCTCTGGAAGAGGAGACAATGCTGTTAAATGTTGAGCCCTTTCAGTGGCCCCACCGTTTTTTAATTTTTAGAAGTATATGTGATGCTGTGTTTATGTACATCATATTCAGACCATAAGAGGGATTTAGATTCTCTATAATCTGTCACCCTCTTCTGGAGTGTCTGAAGACGGCTACAGTGTACTTATATCTAATAAATACATAAATAAATGAATAAATAAATAAATAAACATTTTTTAAAACGAATAAGAAATAAAGAAAGACCAGGAGGCCTGCCATCCTTATCTCTGTCTCTCTGTCTGTCTGTCGGTCTGATCCACTGGAACTGGAGATGGGCCACCATAAGGTGCTGGTAGTTTATCCCAGGTTCTCTGAAAGAGGAGACAATGCTGTTAATTGTTGAGCCCTCCCAGTGGCCCCACACATCTTTAAATTTTTAGAAGTATATGTGAGGCTGTGTTTATGTACATCATATGCAGACCATAAGAGGGATTTAGATTCTCCAGAATCTGACACCCTCTTCTGGAGTGTCTGAAGACAGCTACAGTGTACTTATATCTAATAAATACATAAATAAATATATAAATAAACATTTTTTAAAAAAGGATAAGAAAGAAAGAAAGACCAGGCAGGCCTGCCACCCTTATCACTGTCTGTGTGTCTGTCTGTCTGATCCCCTGGAACTGGAGATGGACCACCATATAGTTGCTGGTAGTTGATCCCAGGTTCTCTATAAGAGGAGACAATGCTGTTAATTTTTGAGCCCTTTCAGTGGCCCCACACATCTTTTAATTTTTAGAAGTATATGTTAGGCTGTGTTTATGTACATCATATGCAGACCATAAGAGGGATTTAGATTCTCCAGAATCTGACACCCTCTTCTGGAGTGTCTGAAGACAGCTACAGTGTACTTATATCTAATAAATACATAAATAAATAAATAAATAAATAAATAAATAAATAAATAAATATTTTTTAAAAAGGATAAGAAAGAAAGTAAGACCAGGCAGGCCTGCCATCCTTTTCTCTGTCTGTTTGTTTGTCTGTCTGTCTGATCCCCTGGAACTGGAGATGGGCCACCACATAGTTGCTGGTAGTTGATCCCATGTTCTCTGGAAGAGGAGACAATGCTGTTAATTGTTGAGCCCTTTCAGTGGCCCCACCCATTTTTAATTTTTAGAAGTATATGTGATTTTGATTTTATGTACATCATATTCAGACCATAAGAGGGATTTAGATTCTCTAGAATCTGTCACCCTCTTCTGGAGTGTCTGAAGACGGGTACAGTGTACTTATATCTAATAAATAAATAAATAAATAAATAAATAAATAAATAAATAATCATTTTTTAAAACGAATAAGAAATAAAGAAAGAACAGACAGGCCTGCCATCCTTATCTCTGTCTCTCTGTCAGTCTGTCGGTCTGATCCTCTTGAACTGGAGATGGGCCACCATAAGGTGCTGGTAGTTTATCCCAGGTTCTCTGAAAGAGGAGACAATGCTGTTAATTGTTGAGCCCTCCCAGTGGCCCCACACATCTTTAAATTTTTAGAAGTATATGTAAGGCTGTGTTTATGTACATCATATGCAGACCATAAGAGGGATTTAGATTCTCCAGAATCTGACACCCTCTTCTGCAGTGTGTGAACAGCTACAGTGTACTTATATCTAATAAATAAATAAATAAATAAATAAATAAATAAATAAATAAATAAATAAACATTTTTTAAAAAAAAATAAGAAAGAAAGAAAGACCAGGCAGGCCTGCCACCCTTATCACTGTCTGTGTGTCTGTCTGTCTGATCCCCTGGAACTGGAGATGGACCACCATATAGTTGCTGGTAGTTGATCCCAGGTTCTCTATAAGAGGAGACAATGCTGTTAATTTTTGAGCCCTTTCAGTAGCCCCACACATCTTTTAATTTTTAGAAGTATATGTTAGGCTGTGTTTATGTACATCATATGCAGACCATAAGAGGGATTTAGATTCTCCAGAATCTGACACCCTCTTCTGGAGTGTCTGAAGACAGCTACAGTGTACGTATATCTAATAAATACATAAATAAATATATAAATAAAATTTTTTTAAAAAAGGATAAGAAAGAAAGAAAGACCAGGCAGGCCTGCCATCCATATCTCTGTCTGTCTGTCTGTCTGTCTATCTGATCCCCGGGAACTGGAGATGGGCCACCATATAGTTGCTGGTAGTTGATCCAAGGTTCTCTGGAAGAGGAGACAATGCTCTTAATTGTTGAGCCCTTTCAGTGGCCCCACACTTCTTTAAATATTTAGAAGTATATGTGAGGCTGTGTTTATGTACATCATATTCAGATTATAAGAGGATTTAGATTCTCCAGAATCTGACACCCTATACTTGAGTATCTGAAGACAGCTACAGTGTACTTATAATAAATAAATAAATAAATAAATAAATAAATAAATAAATAAATAAATAAATAAACATTTTTGAAAAAGGATAACAAAGAATGTAAGACCAGGCAGGCCTGCCATCCTTATCTCTGTCTGTCTGTCTGTCTGTCTGATCCCCTGGAACTGGAGATGGGCCAACATATAGTTGCTGGTAGTTGATCCAAGGTTCTCTGGAAGAGGAGACAATGCCGTTAATTGTTGAGCCCTTTCAGTGGCCCCACACTTCTTTAAATATTTAGAAGTATATGTGAGGCTGTGTTTATGTACATCATATTCAGATTATAAGAGGATTTAGATTCTCCAGAATCTGACACCCTCTACTGGAGTGACTGTAGACAGCTACAGTGTCCTTATATATAATAAATACAAAAGTAAATAAATAAATAAATAAACATTTTTTAAAAAGGATAAGAAAGAAAGTAAGACCAGGCAGGCCTGCCATCCTTATCTCTGTCTGTCTGTCTGTCTGATCCCCTGGAACTGGAGATGGGCCACCATATAGTTGCTGTTAGTTGATCCCAGGTTCTCTGGAAGAAGAGACAATGCTGTTAATTGTTGAGTCCTTTCAGTGGCCCCACCCATCTTAAATTTTTAGAAGTGTATGTGAATCTGTGTTTATGTCCATCATATTCAGACCATAAGAGGGATTTAGATTCTCTAGAATCTGTCACCCTCTTCTGGAGTGTCTGAAGACGGGTACAGTGTACTTATATCTAATAAATGAATAAATAAATAAATAAATAAATAAATAAATAAATAAATAAATAAATAAAAAATAATCATTTTTTAAAAAGTATAAGAAATAAAGATAGACCAGGCAGGCCTGCCATACTTATCTCTGTCTCTCTGTCTGTCTGTCTGTCTGATCCACTGGAACTGGAGATGGGCCACCATAAGGTGCTGATATTTTATCCCAGGTTCTCGGAAAGAGGAGACAATGCTCTTAATTGTTGAGCCCTCTCAGTGGCCCCACACATCTTTAAATTTTTAGAAGTATATGTGAGGCTGTGTTTATGTACATCATATGCAGACCATAAGAGGGATTTAGATTCCAGAATTTGACACCCTCTTCTGGAGTGTCTGAAGACAGCTACAGTGTACTTATATCTAATAAATCCGTAAATAAATATATAAATAAACATTTTTTTAAAAAGGATAAGAAAGAAAGAAAGAACAGGCAGGCCTGCCATCCTTATCACTGTCTGTATGTCTGTCTGTATGATCCCCTGGAACTGGAGATGGGCCACCATATAGTTGCTGGTAGTTGATCCCAGGTACTCTGGAAGAGGAGACAATGCTGTTAATTGTTGAGCTTTTAGAGTGGCCCCACCCTTCTTTAAATTTTTAGAAGTATATGTGAGGCTGTGTTTATGTACATCATATGCAGACCATAATAGGGATTTAGATCCTCCAGAATCTGACACCCTCTTCTGGAGTGTCTGAACAGCTACAGTGTACTTATATCTAATAAATAAATAAATAAATAAATAAATAAATAAATAAATAAATAAACAAACATTTTTTTAAAAAAAGGATAAGAAAGAAAGAAAGACCAGGCAGGACTGCCATCCTTATCACTGTCTGTCTGTCTGTCTGTCTGATCCCCTGGAACTGGAGATGGGCCACAATATAGTTGCTGGTAGTTGATCCCAGGTCCTCTGGAAGAGGAGACAATGCTGTTGATTGTTGAGCCCTTTCAGTGGCCCCACCCATCTTTAAATTTTTAGAAGTATATGTGAGGCTGTGTTTATGTACATCATATGCAGACCATAAGAGGGATATAGATTCCCCAGAATCTGAAACCCTCTTCTGGAGAGTCTGAAGACAGCTAGAGTGTACTTATATCTAATAAGTACATAAATAAATAAATAAATAAATAAATAAATAAATAATTAAATAAACATTTTTTTAAAAGGATAAGAAAGAAAGAAAAATCAGGCAGACCTGCCGTCCTTATCACTGTCTGTCTGTCTGTCTGTCTGATCCCCTGCAACTTGAGATGGGCCACCATATAGTTGCTGGTAGTTGATCCCACGTTCTCTGGAAGAGGAGACAATGGTGTTAATTGTTGAGCCCTTTCTGTTGGCCCCCCCATCTTTAAATTTTTAGAAGTATATGTGAGGCTGTGTTTATGTACATCATATGCAGACCATAAGAGGGATTTAGATTCTCCAGAATATGACACCCTCTTCTAGAGTGTCTGAAGACAACTACAGTGTACTTATATCTAATAAATACATAAATAAATAAATAAACATTTTTTAAAAAGAATAAGAAAGAAAGAAAGACCAGGCAGGCCTGCCACCTTGTCTGTCTGTCTGTCTGTCTGACTGTCTATCTGTCAGATACCCTGGAACTGGAGATGGGCCACCATATAGTTGCTGGTAGTTGATCCCAGTTTCTCTGGAAGAGGAGACAATGCTGTTAGTTGTTGAGCCCTTTCAGTGGCCCCACCCATCTTTAAATTTTTAGAAGTATATGTGAGGCTGTGTTTATGTACATCATATGCAGACCATAAGAGGGATTTAGATTCTCCAGAAGATGACAACCTCTTCTAGAGTGTCTGAAGACAGCTACAGTATACTTATATCTAATAAATACATAAATAAATAAATAAATAAATAAATAAATAAATAAACATTTTTTTAAAAGTATAAGAAAGAAAGAAAGACCAGGCAGGCCTCCATCCTTATCTCTGTCAGTCTGTCTGTCTGTCTGTCTGAACCCTTGGAACTGGAGATGGGCCACCATATAGTTGCTGTTAGTTGATCCCAGGTTCTCTGGAAGAAGAGACAATGCTGTTAATTGTTGAGCCCTTTCAGTGGCTCCACCTATCTTTAAATTTTTAGAAGTATATGTTAGGCTGTGTTTATGTACATCATATGCAGACCATAAGAGGGATTTAGATTCTCCAGAATCTGACACCCTCTTCTGGAGTGTCTGAAGACAACTACAGTGTACTTATATCTAATAAATAAATAAATAAATAAATAAATAAATAAATAAATAAATATATAAACATTATTTTAAAAGGATAAGAAAGAAAGAAAAACCAGGCAGGCCTGCCCTCCTTATCTCTGTCTGTCTGTCTGTCTGTCTGATCCCCTGGAACTGGAGATGGGCCACCATATAGTTGCTGTTAGTTGATCCCAGGTTCTCTGGAAGAAGAGACAATGCTGTTAATTGTTGAGTCCTTTCAGTGGCCCCACCCATCTTAAATTTTTTGAAGTGTATGTGAATCTGTGTTTATGTCCATCATATGCATACCATAAGAGGAATTTATATTCTCCAGAATCTGACACCCTCTTCTGGAGTGTCTGAAGACAGCTACAGTGTACTTCTATCTAATAAATCCATAAATAAATAAATAAACATTTTTTAAAAAGGATAAGAAAGAAAGAAAAACCAGGGAGGCCTGCCACACTTGTCTGTCTGTCTCTTTGTCTGCCTGATCCCCTGGAACTGGAGATGGGCCACCATATAATTGCTGGTAGTTGATCCCAGGTTCTCTGGTAGAGGAGACAATGCTGTTAATTGTTGAGCCCTTTCAGTGGCCCCACACCTATTTAAATTTTTAGAAGTATATGTGAGGCTGTGTTTATGTACATCATATGCAGACCATAAGAGGGATTTAGATTCTCCAGAATCTGACACCCTCTTCAGGAGTGTATGAAGACAGCTACAGTGTACTTATATATAATAAATAAATAAATAATTAAATAAATAAATAAATAAATAAATAAATAAATAAATAAACATTTTTTTAAAAGTATAAGAAAGAAAGAAAGACCAGGCAGGCCTCCATCCTTATCTCTGTCTGTCTGTCTGTCTGTCTGATACCCTAGAACTGGAGATGGGCCACCATATAGTTGCTGGTAGTTTATCCAAGGTTCTCTGGAAGAGGAGACAATGCTGTTAATTGTTGAGCCCTTTCTGTGGCCCCACCCATCTTTAAATTTTTAGAAGTATATGTGAGGCTGTGCTTATGTACATCATATGCAGTCCATAAGAGGGATTTAGATTCTCCACAATCTGACACCCTCTTCTGGAGTGTCTGAAGATAGCTACAGTGTACTTATATCTAATAAATACATAAATAAATACATAAATAAATAAATAAATAAATAAATAAATAAATAAATAAACAAACAAACATTGTTTAAAAAGGATAAGAAAGAAAGAAAGACCAGGCAGGGCTGCCATCCTTATCTTTGTCTGTCTGTCTGTCTCTCTGTTTGTCTGTCTGTCTGATCTCCTGGAACTGGAGATGGGCCACCATTTTGTTGCTGGTAGTTGATCCCAGGTCTTCTGAAGAGGAGACAATGCTGTTAATTGTTCAGCCCTTTCAGTGGCCCAACCCATCTTTATATTTCTAGAAGTAAATGTGATGCTGTGTTTATGTACATCATATTTACACCATTAACGTGGGATTTATATTCTCCAGAATCTGACACCGTCTTTTGGAGTGTCTATGACGGATACAGTGTACTTATATCTAATAAATACATAAATAAAGAAATAAACATATTTTAAAAACGATAAGTAAGAAAGAAAGACCAGGCAGGCCTGCCATCCTTATCTCTGTCTGTCTGTCTGTCTGTCTGTCTGTCTGATTCTCTGGAACTGGAGATGGGCCACCATAGAGTTGCTTGTAGTTGATCCCAGGTTCTCTGGAAGAGGAGACAATGCTGTTAATTGTTGAGCCCTTTCAGTGGCCCCACCCATCTTTAAATTTTTAGAAGTATATGCAAGGCTGTGTTTATGTACCGAATATGCAGACCATAAGAGGGATTTAGATTCTCCAGAATCTGACACCCTCTTCTGGAGTGTCTGAAGACAGCTACAGTGTACTTATATCTAATAAATAAATAAATAAATAAATAAATAAATAAATAAATGAATAAATAAATGAATAAATAAATACATAAATAAATACATAAATTAATAAATAAATAAACAAACAAACATTTTTTAAAAAGGATAAGAAAGAAAGAAAGACCAGGCAGGGCTGCCATCCTTATCTTTGTCTGTCTGTCTGTCTCTCTGTTTGTCTGTCTGTCTGATCTCCTGGAACTGGAGATGGGCCACCATTTTGTTGCTGATAGTTGATCCCAGGTCTTCTGAAGAGGAGACAATGCTGTTAATTGTTCAGCCCTTTCAGTGGCCCCACCCATCTTTAAATTTCTAGAAGTAAATGTGATGCTGTGTTTATGTACATCATATTCAGACCCTTAAAGAGGGATTTATATTCTCCAGAATCTGACACCATCTTTTGGAGTGTCTATGACGGATACAGTGTACTTATATCTAATAAATACATAAATAAAGAAAAAAACATTTTATAAAAAAGATTAGAAAGAAAGAAAGACCAGGCAGGCCTGCCATCCTTATCTCTGTCTGTCTGTCTGTCTGTCTGATCCGCTGGACCTGGAGATGGGCCACCATAGAGTTGCTTGTAGTTGATCCCATGTCTCTGGAAGAGGAGACAATGCTGTTAATTGTTGAGCCCTTTCAGTGGCCCCACCCATCTTTAAATTTTTAGAAGTATATGCGAGGCTGTGTTTATGTACCGAATATGCAGACCATAAGAGGGATTTAGATTCTCCAGAATCTGACACCCTCTTCTGGAGTGTCTGAAGACAGCTACAGTGTACTTATATCTAATAAATTCATAAATAAACAAATGAACATTTTTAAAAAAGGATAATAAAGAAAGAGATACCAGGCAAGCCTGCCATCCTTGTCTGTCTGTCTGTCTGTCTGATCCCCTGGAAATGGAGATGGACCACCATATAATTGCTGGTAGTTGATCCCAGGTTCTCTGGAAGAGGAGTCAGTGCTGTTAATTGTTGAGCCCTTTCAGTGGCCCCACCCATCTTTAAATTTTTGGAAGTATATGTGAGGCTGTGTTCATGTACATCATATGCAGACCATAAGAGGGATATAGATTCTCCAGAATCTGACACCCTCTTCGGGAGTGTTTGAAGACAGCTACAGTGTACTTAAATCTAATAAATACATACTTAAATTAATAAACATTTTTTAAAAGGATAAGAAAGAATGAAAGACCAGGTAGGCCTGCCATCCTTAACTCTATCTGTCTGTATGTCTGTCTGTCTGTCTGATCCCCTGGAACTAGAGATGGGCCACCATATAGTTGCTGGTAGTTGATCTCAGGTTATCTATAAGAGGAGACAATGCTGTTAATTGTTGATCCCTTTCATTGGCCCCACACATGTTTAAATTTTTAGAAGTATATGTGAGGCTGTGTTTATGTACATCATATGCAGACCATAAGAGGGATTTAGATTCTCCAGAATATGACACCCTCTTCTAGAGTGTCTGAAGACAGCTTCAGTGTACTTATATCTAATAAATACATAAATAAATAAATAAACATTTTTTTAAAAGTATAAGAAAGAAAGAAAGACCAGGCAGGCCTGCCACCATGTCTGTCTGTCTGTCTGTCTGTCTATCTGTCAGATACCATGGAACTGGAGATGAGCCACCATATAGTTGATGGTAGTTGATTCCAGGTTCTCTGGAAGAGGAGACAATGCCTTTAATTGTTGAGCCCTTTCAGTGGCCCCACCCATCTTTAAATTTTTAGAAGTATATGTGAGGCTGTGTTCATGTACATCATATGCAGACCATAGGAGGGATATAGATTCTCCAGAATCTGACACCCTCTTCTGGAGTGCCTGAAGACAGCTACAGTGTACTTATATCTAATAAATAAATAAATAAATAAATAAATAAATAAATAAATGAATGAATAAATAAATAATTAAATAAACATTTTTTAAAAAGGATAAGAAAGAAAGAAAAATCAGGCAGGCCTGCCATCCTTATCTCTGTCTGTCTGTCTGTCTGTCTTATCCCCTGGAACTTGAGATGGGCCACCATATAGTTGCTGGTAGTTGATCCCACGTTCTCTGGAAGAAGAGACAATGCTGTTAATTGTTGAGTCCTTTCAGTGTGCCCACCCATCTTTAAATTTTTAGAAGTATATGTGAGGCTGTGTTTATGTACATCATATGCAGACCATAAGAGGGATTTAGATTCTCGAGAAGATGACACACTCTTCTAGAGTGTCTGAAAACAGCTACAGTGTACTTATATCTAATAAATTCATAAATAAACAAATAAACATTTTTCAAAAAGGATAATAAAGAAAGAGAGACCAGGCAAGCCTCCCATCCTTGTCTGTCTGTCTGTCTGTCTGTTCCCCTGGAACTAGAGATGGGCCACCATATAATTGCTGGTAGTTGATCCAATGTTCTCTGGAAGAGGAGTCAGTGCTGTTAATTGTTGAGCCCTTTCAGTGGCCCCACCCATCTATAAATTTTTAGAAGTATATGTGAGTCTGTGTTCATGTACATCATATGCAGACCATAAGAGGGATATAGATTCTCCAGAATAGGACACCCTCTTCGGGAGTGTTTGAAGACAGCTACAGTGTACTTATATCTAATAAATACATACTTAAATTAATAAACATTTTTTAAAAAGGATAAGAAAGAATGAAAGACCAGGTAGGCCTGCCATCCTTAACTCTATCTGTCTGTATGTCTGTCTGTCTGTCTGATCCCCTGGAACTGGAGATGGGCCACCATATAGTTGCTGGTAGTTGATCCCAGGTTCTCTGGTAGAGGAGACAATGCTGTTAATTGTTGAGCCCTTCAGTGGCCCCACCCATCTTTAAATTTTTAGATGTATATGTGAGGCTGTGTTCATGTACATCATATGCAGACCATAAGAGGGATATTGATTCTCCAGAATCTGACACCCTCTTCTGGAGAGTCTGAAGACAGCTACAGTGTACTTATATCTAATAAATTCATAAATAAACAAATGAACATTTTTAAAAAAGGATAATAAAGAAAGAGATACCAGGCAAGCCTGCCATCCTTGTCTGTCTGTCTGTCTGTCTGATCCCCTGGAAATGGAGATGGGCCACCATATAATTTCTGGTAGTTGATCCCAGGTTCTCTGGAAGAGGAGTCAGTGCTGTTAATTGTTGAGCCCTTTCAGTGGCCCCACCCATCTTTAAATTTTTGGAAGTATATGTGAGGCTGTGTTCATGTACATCATATGCAGACCATAAGAGGGATATAGATTCTCCAGAATCTGACACCCTCTTCGGGAGTGTTTGAAGACAGCTACAGTGTACTTAAATCTAATAAATACATACTTAAATTAATAAACATTTTTTAAAAGGATAAGAAAGAATGAAAGACCAGGTAGGCCTGCCATCCTTAACTCTATCTGTCTGTATGTCTGTCTGTCTGTCTGATCCCCTGGAACTAGAGATGGGCCACCATATAGTTGCTGGTAGTTGATCTCAGGTTATCTATAAGAGGAGACAATGCTGTTAATTGTTGATCCCTTTCATTGGCCCCACACATGTTTAAATTTTTAGAAGTATATGTGAGGCTGTGTTTATGTACATCATATGCAGACCATAAGAGGGATTTAGATTCTCCAGAATATGACACCCTCTTCTAGAGTGTCTGAAGACAGCTTCAGTGTACTTATATCTAATAAATACATAAATAAATAAATAAACATTTTTTTAAAAGTATAAGAAAGAAAGAAAGACCAGGCAGGCCTGCCACCATGTCTGTCTGTCTGTCTGTCTGTCTATCTGTCAGATACCATGGAACTGGAGATGAGCCACCATATAGTTGATGGTAGTTGATTCCAGGTTCTCCGGAAGAGGAGACAATGCCTTTAATTGTTGAGCCCTTTCAGTGGCCCCACCCATCTTTAAATTTTTAGAAGTATATGTGAGGCTGTGTTCGTGTACATCATATGCAGACCATAGGAGGGATATAGATTCTCCAGAATCTGACACCCTCTTCTGGAGTGCCTGAAGACAGCTACAGTGTACTTATATCTAATAAATAAATAAATAAATAAATAAATAAATAAATGAATGAATAAATAAATAATTAAATAAACATTTTTTAAAAAGGATAAGAAAGAAAGAAAAATCAGGCAGGCCTGCCATCCTTATCTCTGTCTGTCTGTCTGTCTGTCTTATCCCCTGGAACTTGAGATGGGCCACCATATAGTTGCTGGTAGTTGATCCCACGTTCTCTGGAAGAAGAGACAATGCTGTTAATTGTTGAGTCCTTTCAGTGTGCCCACCCATCTTTAAATTTTTAGAAGTATATGTGAGGCTGTGTTTATGTACATCATATGCAGACCATAAGAGGGATTTAGATTCTCGAGAAGATGACACACTCTTCTAGAGTGTCTGAAAACAGCTACAGTGTACTTATATCTAATAAATTCATAAATAAACAAATAAACATTTTTCAAAAAGGATAATAAAGAAAGAGAGACCAGGCAAGCCTCCCATCCTTGTCTGTCTGTCTGTCTGTCTGTTCCCCTGGAACTAGAGATGGGCCACCATATAATTGCTGGTAGTTGATCCAATGTTCTCTGGAAGAGGAGTCAGTGCTGTTAATTGTTGAGCCCTTTCAGTGGCCCCACCCATCTATAAATTTTTAGAAGTATATGTGAGTCTGTGTTCATGTACATCATATGCAGACCATAAGAGGGATATAGATTCTCCAGAATAGGACACCCTCTTCGGGAGTGTTTGAAGACAGCTACAGTGTACTTATATCTAATAAATACATACTTAAATTAATAAACATTTTTTAAAAAGGATAAGAAAGAATGAAAGACCAGGTAGGCCTGCCATCCTTAACTCTATCTGTCTGTATGTCTGTCTGTCTGTCTGATCCCCTGGAACTGGAGATGGGCCACCATATAGTTGCTGGTAGTTGATCCCAGGTTCTCTGGTAGAGGAGACAATGCTGTTAATTGTTGAGCCCTTCAGTGGCCCCACCCATCTTTAAATTTTTAGATGTATATGTGAGGCTGTGTTCATGTACATCATATGCAGACCATAAGAGGGATATTGATTCTCCAGAATCTGACACCCTCTTCTGGAGAGTCTGAAGACAGCTACAGTGTACTTATATCTAATAAATAAATAAATAAATAAATAAATAAATAAATAAATAAATGAATGAATAAATAAATAAATAAATAAACATTTTTTTAAAGGATAAGAAAGAAAGAAAAATCAGGCAGGCCTGCCATCCTTATCTCTGTCTGTCTGTCTGTCTGTCTTATCCCCTGGAACTTGAGATGGGCCACCATATAGTTGCTTGTAGTTGATCCAAGGATCTCTGGAAGAGGAGACAATGATGTTAACTGTTGAGCCCTTTCAGTGGGCCCACCCTTCTTTAAATTTTTAGAAGTATATGTGAGGCTGTGTTTATGTACATCATATGCAGACCAGAAGAGGGATTTAGATTCTCCAGAATCTGACACCCTCTTCTAGAGTGTCTGAAGACAGCTAAAGTGTACTTATATCTAATAAATACATACTTAAATTAATAAACATTTTTTAAAAGTATAAGAAAGAAAGAAAGACCAGGCAGGCCTCCATCCTTATCTCTGTCAGTCTGTCTGTCTGTCTGATCCATTGGAACTGGAGATGTGCCACCATATAGTTGCTGGTAGTTGATCCCAGGTTTTCTGGAAGAAGAGACAATGCTGTTAATTGTTGAGCCCTTTCAGTGGCCCCACCCATCTTAAATTTTTAGAAGTGTATGTGAATCTGTGTTTATGTCCATCATATGCAGACCATAAGAGGGATTTATATTCTCCAGAATCTGACACCCTCTTCTGGAGTGTCTGAAGACAGCTACAGTGTACTTATATCTAATAAATACATAAATAAATAAATAAATATTTTTTAAAAAGGATAAGAAAGAAAGAAAAACCAGGGAGGACTGCCACCCTTGTCTGTCTGTCTCTTTGTCTGCCTGATTTCCTGGAACTGGAGATGGGCCACCATATAGTTGCTGGTAGTTGATCCCAGGTTCTCTTAGAGGAGACAATGCTGTTAATTTTTGAGCCCTTTCAGTGGCCCCACACCTATTTAAATTTTTAGAAGTATATGTGAGGCTGTGTTTATGTACATCATATGCAGACCATACGAGGGATTTAGATTCTTCAGAATCTGACACCCTCTTCTGGAGTGTCTGAAGACAGCCACAGTGTACTTATATGTAATAAATACATAAATAAATAAATAAATAAATAAATAAATAAATAAATAAATAAACATTTTTTAAAAGTATAAGAAAGAAAGAAAAAACAGGCAGGCCTCCATTCTTATCTCTGTCTGTCTGTCTGTCTGTCTGATCCCCTGGAACTGGAGATGGGCCACCATATAGTTGCTGGTAGTTTATCCAAGGTTCTCTGGAAGAGGAGACAATGCTGTTAATTGTTGATCCCTTTCTGTGGCCCCACCCATCTTTAAATTTTTAGAAGTATATGTGAGGCTGTGTTTATGTACATCATATGCAGACCATAAGAGGGATTTAGATTCTCCAGAATCTGACACCCTCTTTTGGAGTATCTGAAGATAGCTACAGTGTACTTATATCTAATAAATAAATAAATAAATAAATAAATAAATAAATAAATAAATAAACATTTTTTAAAAAGGATAAGAAAGAAAGAAAGACCAGGCAGGGCTGCCATCCTTATCTTTGTCTGTCTGTCTGTCTCTCTGTTTGTCTGTCTGTCTGATCTCCTGGAACTGGAGATGGGCCACCATTTTGTTGCTGGTAGTTGATCCCAGGTCTTCTGAAGAGGAGACAATGCTGTTAATTGTTCATCCCTTTCAGTGGCCCCACCCATCTTTAAATTTCTAGAAGTAAATGTGATGCTGTGTTTATGTACATCATATTCAGACCCTTAAAGAGGGATTTATATTCTCCAGAATCTGACACCGTCTTTTGGAGTGTCTATGACGGATACAGGGTACTTATATCTAATAAATACATAAATAAAGAAATAAACATTTTTTAAAAACGATAAGAAAGAAAGAAAGACCAGGCAGGCCTGCCATCCTTATCTCTGTCTGTCTGTTTGTCTGTCTGATCCTCTGGAACTGGAGATGGGCCACCATAGAGTTGCTTGTAGTTGATCCCAGGTTCTCTGGAAGAGGTGACAATGCTGTTAATTGTTGAGCCCTTTCAGTGGCCCCACCCATCTTTAAATTTTTAGAAGTATATGCGAGGCTGTGTTTATGTACCGAATATGCAGACCATAAGAGGGATTTAGATTCTCCAGAATCTGACACCCTCTTCTGGTATGTCTGAAGACAGCTACAGTGTACTTATATCTAATAAATTCATAAATAAACAAATAAACATTTTTTAAAAAGGATAATAAAGAAAGAGAGACCAGGCAGGCCTGACATCCTTGTCTGTCTGTCTGTCTGTCTGATCCCCTGGAACTGGAGATGGGCCACCATATCGTTGCTGGTAGTTGATCCCAGGTTCTCTATAAGAGAAGACAATGCTGTTAATTGTTGATCCCTTTCATTGGCCCCACACATCTTTAAATTTTTAGAAGTAAATGTGAGGCTGTGTTTATGTACATCATATGCAGACAATAAGAGGGATATAGATTCTCCAGAATCTGACACCCTCTTCTGGAGTGTCTGAAGACAGCTACAGTGTACTTATATCTAATAAATACATAAATAAATAAATAAATAAATAAATAAACATTTTTTAAAAGGGATAAGAAAGAAAGAAAAACCAGGCAGGCCTGCCATCCTTGTCTGTCTTTCTCTCTGTCTGTCTGTCTTGCCTAGCCCCTTGAGTAGCCTAGCCTAGTCCCTTGCCTTGACTAGCCCAGCCCCTTGCCTAGCCTAGCCTAGCCCAGCCCTGCCTTGCCTAGCCCTGCCTATCCCTGTCTTTAACCAGGCTGGCCTCGATCTCAGAAACTGACTGCCTCTGCCTCCAGAGTGCTCTCATTAAGAGCTCGAGCCACCACTGACTGTTGGGTTTTCTAAGTCTTACATAGGTATGGTCTGTTTCTCAGCTGTGAAACCCTAATTAACACATGTAGTCTGTCCTAGGTCAGCCATAGCTACAGACTGAGGCCTTTTCTAAAACAAAACAAAAGAAAACAAAAAATAGAAATAATAAAATAAATAAATTAAGCAACCACATGATATCTTTTCTTTCTTTCAATGATACTCAGAGCTTGAAGCAGTTCACCCATGAGACCTCAGCTCCGGACATTGAGGCTCTTTCCCTAACAAGTATTATGGCTGAACCTGAGGGGTTCTACTGCTGATTTGGGTCCCCCACTTTAAAAAAATAGTTGTTTTCAAAGGCTGCAGGTTCTTAGCCCTGTTCCTTGTTACAGTTGAGTCACAGCCCTGAAAGTTCAGTGGTAGTTAAAGGCACTGAGAAGGGCTTCCTATAGACATCAAAGACCAAGTCTTTGTTTTTAAAAAGTTAATCTGGATTCCCCCACCCCCTGGCATCCTTAGAATGCCTAGAAAGGAAGGCAGGGACCTGGGCAGAAGGGTGCAAGGCTACTGGTGTTTGTAAGTGGTAACAGAAAGCTTTCTCTTGTTGGTACCCTACCCCAAGTTACACTGTCACTTCTTTTTCCTAGTTGTTGTTTTGTCGGTTTGTATTCTCAACATAGACCCTTTTCCTTCCTAACCTTGGCTGTCCTGAACCTTACTGTCCTTGAACTCAGTGATTTGCCTGTCTTGCTGGGATGAAACTGTGAGCTACCATCCAGAAGGAAGCACCCTGCTGAGGTTAGATTGGGGTCTCTTCCATTTTCCTCTATGAACATGCATATGGCAGGCCTGATCTTTCTTTTTTACTTTTCCTTTTCTTTTTAAAGATTTATTTATTTATTATATTTAAGTATGCTGTAGCTATCTTCAGACAGTCCAGAAGAGGGTGTCAGATTCTGAAGAATCTAAATCATTCTTATTGTCTGCATATGATGTATATAAACACAGCCTCACATAAACTCAAAAAAAAAAAAAAGAAAGAAAGATGTGGCTACAGAGAGGGCTCAACAATTAAGAGCATTGTCTCCTCTTCCAGAGAACCTGGGCTCAATTACCAGTATTATATATGGTGGCCCATCTCCAGTTCCAGGGGATCTAATACTCTGTTCTGGAGTCTGTGGGCACAGCATACACATGCAAAACATTCTTACACAATCATTGAGAGAGGAGAGAGAGGGGTTGAGAAAGAGGGGAGGTAATCATACCTCCTGACGAGTTTGAAGACCTGAGCTTCATCACTCACACAAATAAATAAATGCAAAATATTTTTTTATAAATAAACTCTGCCATTGCCCTTTAAAAATTCCTAGAAAACAAGTTTTATAAGCAAGAGTTATATTTACTATATCTAAAGGACAGTCATGAGCATATTCAATAAATAGAAAAAGGCCTGTTAGTCTTAGAAATGGAAAAGACAAACCAAGGAAGGTTTGCAATTACATAATGAGGCAGCTCAGCCCAGCTCTAAGGTTGGAAATAAGACTCGAGAATAGGATACACCTGAAGACAGCCAGCCATTGTTTTTTTTTTGGAGGCTGAAAGGATACACCTGAAGACAGCCAATGCTGTGTGATGGTGATCTGGTATTTTTTTTTTTAATTTTTAAAAACTTTAACACTTTTTATAAAACTTTTATAAAAAATTTTTCTTTCTTTCCTTTCTTTCCTCACCCTAGCCCCTACCCTAGCCCTGTCTTTCACCAGGGTGGCCTCGAACTCAGAAACTGACTGCCTCTGCCTACAAAGTGCTCTCATTAAGAGCTTGAGCCACCACTGAATGTAGGGTTTTTTAAGCCTTACCTTGCTCTTGGTGTCTGTTCTCAGCTGTGAAACCCTAATTAACACAAGTAGGCAGTCCTGGGTCAGCCAGAGCTACAGACTGAGGACTTCTCTAAAAACAAATAAAACAAAACAAAACAACAAATAGAAATAATAAAATACATAAATTAAGCAACCACAGCATAGCTTTTCTCTCTCTAGGTGGTACTCAGAAATTCCAGCATTTGGCCTGTGACAACTCAGCTCAGTATATGTGAGGCTGTGTTTATGTACATCATATGCAGACCATAAGAGGGATTTACATTCTCCAGAATCTGACACCCTCCTCTGGAGTGTCTAAAGAAAGCTACAGTGTACTTATATCTAAGAAATACATAAATAAATAAATAAATAAATAAATAAATAAATAAATAAATATTTTTTAAAAAGAATAAGAAAGAAAGAAAGACCAGGCAGGCCTGCCATCATTATCTCTGTCTGTCTGTCTGTCGGTCTGATCACTGGAACTGGAGATGGGCCACCTTGTAGGAGCTGGTAGTTGATCCCAGGTTCTCTGGAAGAGGAGACAATGCTGTTAATTGTTGAGCCCTTTCAGTGGCCCCACCCATTTTTAATTTTTAGAAGTATATGTGAGGCTGTGTTTATGTACATCATATTCAGATCATAAGAGGGATTTAGATTCTCCAGAATCTGACACCCTCTTCTGGAGTGTCTGAAGACGGCTACAGTGTACTTATATCTAATAAATACATAAATAAATAAATAAATAAATAAATAAATAAATAAATAAATAACATTTTTTAAAAAGTATAAGAAATAAAGAAAAACCAGGCAGGCCTGCCATCCTTATCTCTGTCTGTCTGTCTGTCTGTCTGACCCACTGGAACGGGAGATGGGCCACCATAAGGTGCTGGTAGTTTATCCCAGGTTCTCTGAAAGAGGAGACAATGCTGTTAATTGTTGAGCCCTCTCATTGGCCCCGCACATCTTTAAATTTTTAGAAGTATATGTGAGGCTGTGTTTATGTACATCATATGCAGACCATAAGAGGGATTTAGATTCTCCAGAATCTGACACCCTCTTCTGGAGTGTCTGAACAGCTACAGTGTACTTATATCTACTAAATACATAAATAAATAAATAAATAAATAAATAAATAAATAAACATTTTTTTAAAAGGAAAAGAAAAAAGAAAGACAAGGAAGGCCTGCCATCCATATCTCTGCCTGTCTGTCTGTCTGTCTATCTGATCCCCGGGAACTGGAGATGGGCCACCATATAGTGGCTGGTAGTTGATCCAAGGTTCTCTGGAAGAGGAGACAATGCTCTTAATTGTTGAGCCCTTTCAGTTCCCCCACACTTCTTTAAATATTTAGAAGTATATGTGAGGCTGTGTTTATGTACATCATATTCAGATTATAAGGGATTTAGATTCTCCAGAATCTGACACCCTCTACTGGAGTGTCTGAAGACAGCTACAGTGTACTTATATATAATAAATAAATAAATAAATAAATAAATAAATAAATAGATAGATAAATAAATATTTTTAAAAAAGGATAAGAAAGAAAGTAAGACCAGGCAGGCCTGCCATCCTTATCTCTGTCTGTCTGTCTGTCTGTCTGTCTGATCCCCTGGAACTGGAGATGGGCCACCATATAGTTGCTGGTAGTTGATCCAAGGTTCTCTGGAAGAGGAGACAATGTTCTTAATTGTTGAGCCCTTTCAGTGGCCCCACACATCTTTAAATATTTAGAAGTATATGTGAGGCTGTGTTTATGTACATCATATTCAGATTATAAGAGGATTTAGATTCTCCATAATCTGACACCCTCTACTGGAGTGTCTGAAGACAGCTACAGTGTATTTATATATAATAAATTCATAAATAAATAAATAAATAAATAAATAAATAAATAAACATTTTTTAAAAAGGATAAAAAAGAAAGTAATACCAGGCAGGCCTGCCATCCTTATCTCTGTCTGTCTGTCTGTCTGTCTGTCTGATCCACTGGAACTGGAGATGTGCTACCATATAGTTGCTCGTAGTTGAACCCAGGTTCTCTGGAAGAGGAGACAATGCTGTTAATTGTTGAGCCCTATCAGTGGCCCTACCCATCTTTAAATTTTTAGAAGTGTATGTGAGGCTGTGTTTATGTACATCATATGCAGACCAGAACAGGGATTTAGATTCATCAGAATCTGACACCCTCTTCTGGAGTGTCTGAAGACAGCTACAGTGTACTTATATCTAATAAATACATAAATAAATAAAAATTTTTTAAAAAGGATAAGAAAGAAAGAAAGACCAGGCAGGCCTGCCATCCTTATCCTTGTCTGTCTTCTGTCTGTCTGATCCCCTGGGAGTGGAGATGGGCCACCATATAGTTGCAGGTAGTTGATCCCAGGTTCTCTGTAAGAGGAGACAATGCTGTTAATTGCTGAGCCCTTTCAGTGCCCCCCCACCTTTAAATTTTAAGAAGTAAATGTGAGGCTTTGTTTATGTACATCATATGCAGACCATAAGAGGGATTTAGATTCTCCAGAATCTGACACCTTCTTCTGGAGTGTCTGAAGATGGCTACAGTGTACTTATATCTAATAAACATATAAATAAATAAATAAATAAACATTTTTTAAAAAGGATAAGAAAGAAAGAAAGACCAGGCAAACCTTCCATCCTTATCTCTGTCAGTCTGTCTGTCTGTCAGTCTGTCTGATCCCTTGGAACTGGAGATGGGCCACCATATAGTTGCTGTTAGTTGATCCCAGGTTCTCTGGAAGAGGAGACAATGCTGTTAATTGTTGAGCCCAATCAGTGGCCCTACCCATCTTTAAATATTTAGAAGTATATGTGAGGCTGTGTTTATGTACATCATATGCAGACCATAAGAGGGAATTAGATTCTCTAGAATCTGACACCCTCTTCTGGAGTGTCTGAAGACGGCTACAGTGTACTTATATCTAATAAATAAATAAATAAATAAATAAATAAATAAATAAATAAATAACCTTTTTTAAAAAAGTATAAGAAATAAAGAAAGACCAGGCAGGCCTGCCATCCTTATCTCTGTCTCTCTGTCTGTCTGTCTGATCCACTGGAACTGGAGATGGGCCACCATAAGGTGCTGGTAGTTTATCCCAGGTTCTCTGAAAGAGGAGACAATGCTGTTAATTGTTGAGCCCTCTCAGTGGCCCCACACATCTTTAAATTTTTAGAAGTATATGTGAGGCTGTGTTTATGTACATCATATGCAGACCATAAGAGGGATTTAGATTCTCTAGAATCTGACACCCTCTTCTGGAGTGTCTGAAGACAGCTACAGTGTACTTATATCTAATAAATACATAAATAAATATATAAATAAACATTTTTTTAAAAAGGATAAGAAAGAAAGAAAGACCAGGCAGGCCTGCCATCCTTATCACTGTCTGTATGTCTGTCTGTCTGATCCCCTGGTACTGGAGATGGGCCACCATATAGTTGCTGGTAGTTGATCCCAAGTACTCTGGAAGAGGAGACAATGCTGTTAATTGTTGAGCTTTTAGGGTGGCCCCACCCTTCTTTAAATTTTTAGAAGTATATGTGAGGCTGTGTTTATGTACATCATATGCAGACCATAAGAGGGATTTAGATTCTCCAGAATCTGACACCCTCTTCTGGAGTGTCTGAACAGCTACAGTGTACTTATATCTAATAAATAAATAAATAAATAAATAAATAAATAAATAAATAAACAAATATTTTTTTTAAAAAAGGATAAGAAAGAAAGAAAGACCAGGCAGGCCTGCCATCCTTTTCACTGTCTGTCTGTCTGT
This sequence comes from Mus caroli, assembly GCF_978045245.1. Lineage (NCBI taxonomy): Eukaryota > Metazoa > Chordata > Mammalia > Rodentia > Muridae > Mus > Mus caroli. The sequence continues at coordinate 3,196,123 of NW_028227278.1, forward strand.
CTGTCTGTCTGATCCCCTGGAACTGGAGATGGACCACCATATAGTTGCTGGTAGTTGATCCCAGGTTCTCTATAAGAGGAGACAATGCTGTTAATTATTGAGCCCTCTCAGTGGCCCCACACATCTTTTAATTTTTAGAAGTATATGTTAGGCTGTGTTTATGTACATCATATGAAGACCATAAGAGGGATTTAGATTCTCCAGAATCTGACACCTTCTTCTGGAGTGTCTGAAGACGGCTACAGTGTACTTATATCTAATAAACATATAAGTAAATAAATAAACATTTTTTAAAAAGGATAAGAAAGAAAGAAAGACCAGGCAAACCTGCCATCCTTATCTCTGTCAGTCTGTCTCTCTGTCAGTCTGTCTGATCCCTTGGAACTGGAGATGGGCCACCATATAGTTGCTGTTAGTTGATCCCAGGTTCTCTGGAAGAGGAGACAATGCTGTTAATTGTTGAGCCCAATCAGTGGCTCTACCCATCTTTAAATATTTAGAAGTATATGTGAGGCTGTGTTTATGTACATCATATGCAGACCATAAGAGGGATTTAGATTCTCCAGAATCTGACACCCTCTTCTGGAGTGTTGAAGACAGCTACAGTGTACTTATATCTCATAAATACATAAATACATAAATAAATAAATAAATAAATAAACATTTTTTAAAAAGGATAAGAAAGAAAGACCAGGCAGGCCTGCCATCCTTATCTCTGTCTTTCTGTCTGTCTGTCTGTCTGTCTGATCCCCTGGAACTGGAGATGGGCCACCATATAGTTGGTGGTAGTTGATCCCAGGTTCTCTGGAAGAGGAGACAATGCTCTTAATTGTTGAGCCCTTTCAGTGGCCCCACCCATTTTTAATTTTTAGAAGTATATGTGATGCTGTGTTTATGTACATCATATTCAGACCATAAGAGGGATTTAGATTCTCTAGAATCTGTCACCCTCTTCTGGAGTGTCTGAAGACGGCTACAGTGTACTTATATCTAATAAATATATAAATAAATAAATAAATAAATAAATAAATAAATAAATAAATAAATAAACTTTTTAAAAAAGAATAAGAAATAAAGAAAGACCAGGCAGGCCTGCCATCCTTATCTCTGTCTCTCTCTCTGTCTGTCTGTCTGATCCACTGGAACTGGAGATGGGCCACCATAAGGTGCTGGAGTTTATCCCAGGTTCTCTGAAAGAGGAGACAATGCTGTTAATTGTTGAGCCCTCTCAGTGGCCCCACACATCTTTAAATTTTTAGAAGTATATATGAGGCTGTGTTTATGTACATCATATGCAGACCATAAGAGGGATTTAGATTCTCCAGAATCTGACACCCTGTTCTGGAGTGTCTGAAGACAGCTACAGTGTACTTATATCTAATAAATACATGAATAAATATATAAATAAACATTTTTTTAAAAAGGATAAGAAAGAAAGAAAGATCAGGCAGGCCTGCCATCCTTATCACTGTCTGTATGTCTGTCTGTCTGATCCCCTGGAACTGGAGATGGGCCACCATATAGTTGCTGGTAGTTGATCCCAGGTACTCTGGAAGAGGAGACAATGCTGTTAATTGTTGAGCTTTTAGGGTGGCCCCACCCTTCTTTAAATTTTTAGAAGTATATGTGAGGCTGTGTTTATGTACATCATATGCAGACCATAAGAAGGATTTAGATTCTCCAGAATCTGACACCCTCTTCTGGAGTGTCTGAACAGCTACAGTGTACTTATATCTAATAAATAAATAAATAAATAAATAAACAAACATTTTTTTTAAAAAAAGGATAAGAAAGAAAGAAAGACCAGGCAGGCCTGCCATCCTTTTCACTGTCTGTCTATCTGTCTGTCTGTCTGTCAGATCCCCTGGAACTGGAGATGGACCACCATATAGTTGCTGGTAGTTGATCTCAGTTTCTCTATAAGAGGAGACAATGCTGTTAATTGTTGAGCCCTCTCAGTGGCCCCACACATCTTTTAATTTTTAGAAGTATATGTTAGGCTGTGTTTATGTACATCATATGAAGACCATAAGAGGGATTTAGATTCTCCAGAATCTGACACCCTCTTCTGGAGTGTCTGAACAGCTACAGTGTACTTATATCTAATAAATACATAAATAAATATTAAATTAATAAAAAAATAAATATTTTTTTAAAAGGATAAGAAAGAAAGAAAGACCAGGCAGGCCTGCCATCCTTATCTCTGTCTGTCTGTCTGTTTGTCTGATCCCCTGGAACTGGAGATGGGCCACCTTGTAGGTGCTGGAGGTTGATCCCAGGTTCTCTGGAAGAGGATACAATGCTGTTAATTGTTGTGTCCTTTTAGTGGCCCCACCCATTTTTAATTTTTAGAAGTATATGTGAGGCTGTGTTTATGTACATCATATGCAGACCATAAGAGGGATTTAGATTCTCTAGAATCTGACACCCTCTTCTGGTGTGTCTGAAGACGGCTACAGTGTACTTATATCTAATAAATACATAAATAAATAAATTAATAAATAAATAAACATTTTTTAAAAAGTATATGAAATAAAGAAAGACCAGGCAGGCCTGCCATCCATATCTCTGTCTGTCTCTCTGTCTGTATATCTGATCCCTGGGAACTGGAGATGGGCCACGAATAGTTGCTGGTAGTTGATCCCAGGTTCTCCGGAAGAGGAGACAATGCTGTTAATTGTTGAGCCCTTTCAGTGGAGCCACCCATCTTTAAATATTTAGAAGTATATGTGAGGCTGTGTTTATGTACATCATATGCAGACCATAAGAGGTATTTAGAATCTCCAGAATCTGACACCCTCTTCTGGAGTGTCTGAAGACAGCTACAGTGTACTTATATCTAATAAATAAATAGATAAAAAAATAAATAAATAAATAAACATTTTTTAAAAAGGATAAGTAAGAAAGAAAGACCAGGCAGGCCTGCCATCCATATCTCTGTCTGTCTGTCTGTCTGTCTATCTGATCCCCGGGAACTGGAGATGGGCCACCATATAGTTGCTGGTAGTTGATCCAAGGTTCTCTGGAAGAGGAGACAATGCTGTTAATTGTTGAGCCCTTTCAGTGGCCCCACACTTCTTTAAATATTTAGAAGTATATGTGAGGCTGTGTTTATGTACATCATATTCAGATTATAAGAGGATTTAGATTCTCCAGAATCTGACACCCTCTACTGGAGTGACTGAAGACAGCTACAATGTACTTATATATAATAAATACATAAGTAAATAAATAAATAAATAAACATTTTTTAAAAAGGATAAGAAAGAAAGTAAGACCAGGCAGGCCTGCCATCCTTATCTCTGTCTGTCTGTCTGTCTGTCTGATCCCCTGGAACTGGAGATGGGCCACCTTGTAGGTGCTGGAGGTTGATCCCAGGTTCTCTGGAAGAGGATACAATGCTGTTAATTGTTGTGTCCTTTCATTGGCCCCACCCATTTTTAATTTTTAGAAGTATATGTGAGGCTGTGTTTATGTACATCATATGCAGACCATAAGAGGGATTTAGATTCTCTAGAATCTGACACCCTCTTCTGGAGTGTCTGAAGACGGCTACAGTGTACTTATATCTAATAAATACATAAATAAATAAATTAATAAATAAATAAACATTTTTTAAAAAGTATATGAAATAAAGAAAGACCAGGCAGGCCTGCCATCCATATCTCTGTCTGTCTCTCTGTCTGTATATCTGATCCCTGGGAACTGGAGATGGGCCACGAATAGTTGCTGGTAGTTGATCCCAGGTTCTCCGGAAGAGGAGACAATGCTGTTAATTGTTGAGCCCTTTCAGTGGAGCCACCCATCTTTAAATATTTAGAAGTATATGTGAGGCTGTGTTTATGTACATCATATGCAGACCATAAGAGGTATTTAGAATCTCCAGAATCTGACACCCTCTTCTGGAGTGTCTGAAGACAGCTACAGTGTACTTATATCTAATAAATAAATAGATAAAAAAATAAATAAATAAATAAACATTTTTTAAAAAGGATAAGTAAGAAAGAAAGACCAGGCAGGCCTGCCATCCATATCTCTGTCTGTCTGTCTGTCTGTCTATCTGATCCCCGGGAACTGGAGATGGGCAACCATATAGTTGCTGGTAGTTGATCCAAGGTTCTCTGGAAGAGGAGACAATGCTGTTAATTGTTGAGCCCTGTCAGTGGCCCCAAACTTCTTTAAATATTTAGAAGTATATGTGAGGCTGTGTTTATGTACATCATATTCAGATTATAAGAGGATTTAGATTCTCCAGAATCTGACAACCTCTCCTGGAGTGACTGAAGACAGCTACAGTGTACTTATATATAATAAATACATAAGTAAATAAATAAATAAATAAACATTTTTTAAAAAGGATAAGAAAGAAAGTAAGGCCAGGCAGGCCTGCCATCCTTATCTCTGTCTGTCTCTCTGTCTGTCTGATCCTCTGGAACTGGAGATGGGCTACCATAAAGTTGCTAGTAGTTGATCCCAGGTTCTCTGGAAGAGGAGACAATGCTGTTAATTGTTGAGCCCTATCAGTGGCCCTACCCATCTTTAAATATTTAGAAGTATATGTGAGGCTGTGTTTATGTACATCATATGCAGACCATAAGAGGGATTTATATTCTCCAGAATCTGACACCCTCTTCTGGAGTGTCTGAAGACAGCTACAATGTACTTATATCTAATAAATACATAAATAAATAAATAAATAAATAAATAAATAAATAAATAAATAAACATTTTTTAAAAAGGATAAGAAAGAAAGTAAGACCAGGCAGGCTTGCCATCCTTATCTCTGTCTGTCTGTCTGTCTGTCTGATCCCCTGGAACTGGAGATGGGCCACCATATAGTTGCTGGTAGTTGATCCCAGGTTCTCTGGAAGAGGAGACAATGCTGTTAATTGTTGAGCCCTTTCAGTGGCCCCACACTTCTTTAAATATTTAGAAGTATATGTGAGGCTGTGTTTATGTACATCATATTCAGATTATAAGAGGATTTAGATTCTCCAGAATCTGACACCCTCTACTGGAGTGACTGAAGACAGCTACAGTGTACTTATATATAATAAATACATAAGTAAATAAATAAATAAATAAACATTTTTTAAAAAGGATAAGAAAGAAAGTAAGGCCAGGCAGGCCTGCCATCCTTATCTCTGTCTGTCTCTCTGTCTGTTTGATCCTCTGGAACTGGAGATGGGCTACCATAAAGTTGCTAGTAGTTGATCCCAGGTTCTCTGGAAGAGGAGACAATGCTGTTAATTGTTGAGCCCTATCAGTGGCCCTACCCATCTTTAAATATTTAGAAGTATATGTGAGGCTGTGTTTATGTACATCATATGCAGACCTTTAAGAGGGATTTATATTCTCCAGAATCTGACACCCTCTTCTGGAGTGTCTGAAGACAGCTACAATGTACTTATATCTAATAAATACATAAATAAATAAATAAATAAATAAATAAATAAATAAATAAATAAACATTTTTTAAAAAGTATACGAAATAAAGAAATACAGGGCAGGCCTGCCATCCTTATCTCTGTCTCTCTGTCTGTCTGTCTGTCTGATCCACTGGAACTGGAGATGGGCCACCATAAGGTGCTGGTAGTTTATCCCAGGTTCTCTGAAAGAGGAGACAATGCTGTTAATTGTTGAGCCCTCTCAGTGGCCCCACAAATCTTTAAATTTTTAGAAGTATATGTGAGGCTGTGTTTATGTACATCATATGCAGTCCATAAGAGGGATGTAGATTCTCCAGAATCTGACACCCTCTTCTGGAGTGTCTGAAGACAGCTTCAGTGTACTTATATCTAATAATTACATAAATAAATATATAAATAAACATTTTTTTAAAAAGGATAAGAAAGAAAGAAAGACCACGCAGGCCTGCCATCCTTAGCACTGTCTGTATGTCTGTCTGTCTGATCCCCTGGAACTGGAGATGGGCCACCATATAGTTGCTGGTACTTGATCCCAGGTTCTCTGGAAGAGGAGACAATGCTGTTAATTGTTGAGCTTTTAGAGTGGCCCCACCCTTCTTTAAATTTTTAGAAGTATATGTGAGGCTGTGTTTATGTACATCATATGCAGACCATAAGAGGGATTTAGATTCTCCAGAATCTGACACCCTCTTCTGGAATGTCTGAACAGCTACAGTGTACTTATATCTAATAAATAAATAAATAAATAAATAAATAAATAAATAAATAAATAAACATTTTTTAAAAAGGATAAGTAAGAAAGAATGTAAGACTAGGCAGGCCTGCCATCCATATCTCTGTCTGTCTGTGTGTCTGTCTATCTGATCCCCGGGAACTTGAGATGGGCCACCATATAGTTGCTGGTAGTTGATCCAAGGTTCTCTGGAAGAGGAGACAATGCTGTTAATTGTTGAGCCCTTTCAGTGGCCCCACATTTCTTTAAATATTTAGAAGTATATGTGAGGCTGTGTTTATGTACATCATATTCAGATGATAAGAGGATTTAGATTCTGCAGAATCTGACACCCTATAATGGAGTGTCTGAAGACAGCTACAGTGTACTTATATATAATAAATGCATAAATAAATAAATAAATAAATAAATAAATAAATAAATAAATAAACATTTTTGAAAAAGGATAAGAAAGAAAGTAAGACCAGGCAGGCCTGCCATCCTTATCTCTGTCTGTCTGTCTGTCTGTCTGATCCCCTGGAACTGGAGATGGGCCACCATATAGTTGCTGGTAGTTGATCCAAGGTTCTCTGGAAGAGAAGAAAATGCTGTTAATTGTTGAGCCCTTTCAGTGGCCCCACACTTCTTTAAATATTTAGAAGTATATGTGAGGCTGTGTTTATGTACATCATATTCAGATTATAAGAGGATTTAGATTCTCTAGAATCTGACACCCTCTTCTGGAGTTTCTGAAGACGGCTACAGTGTACTTATATCTAATAAATACATACATAAATAAATAAATAAATAAATAAATAAATAAATAAATAAATACATAAATAAACATTTTTTAAAAAGTATAAGAAATAAAGAAAGACCAGGCAGGCCTGCCATCCTTATCTCTGTCTCTCTGTCTGTCTGTCTGTCTGATGCAATGGAACTGGAGATGGGCCACCATAAGGTGCTGGTAGTTTATCCCAGGTTCTCTGAAAGAGGAGACAATGCTGTTAATTGTTGAGCCCTCTCAGTGGCCCCACACATCTTTAAATTTTTAGAAGTATATGTGAGGCTGTGTTTATGTACATCATATGCAGACCATAAGAGGGATTTAGATTCTCCAGAATCTGACACCCTCTTCTGGAGTGTCTGAAGACAGCTACAGTGTACTTATATCTAATAAATAAATAGATAAATAAATAAATAAATAAATATTTTTTAAAAAGGATAAGAAAGAAAGAAAGAAAGAAAGACTAGGCAGTCCTGCCATCCATATCTCTGTCTGTCTATCTGTCTGTCTATCTGATCCCCGGGAACTGGAGATGGGCCACTATATAGTTGCTGGTAGTTGATCCAAGGTTCTCTGGAAGAGGAGACAATGCTGTTAATTGTTGAGCCCTTTCAGTGGCCCCACACTTCTTTAAATATTTAGAAGTATATGTGAGGCTGTGTTTATGTACATCATATTCAGAAGATAAGAGGATTTAGATTCTCCAGAATCTGACACTCTATACTGGAGTGTCTGAAGACAGCTACAGTGTACTTATATATAATAAATACATAAATAAATAAATAAATAAATAAATAAATAAATAAATAAATAAATAAACATTTTTGAAAAAGGATAAGAAAGATAGTAAGACCAGGAAGGCCTGCCGTCCTTATCTCTGTCTGTCTGTCTGTCTGTCTGTCTGATCCCCTGGAACTGGAGATGGGCCACCATATAGTTGCTGGTAGTTGATCCAAGGTTCTCTGGAAGAGGAGACAATGCTCTTAATTGTTGAGCCCTTTCAGTGGCCCTACCCATCTTTAAATATTTAGAAGTATATGTGAGGCTGTGTTTATGTACATCATATTCAGATTATAAGAGGATTTAGATTCTCCAGAATCTGACACCCTCTACTGGAGTGACTGAAGACAGCTACAGTGTACTTATATATAATAAATACATAAGTAACTAAATAAATAAATAAACATTTTTTAAAAAGGATAAGAAAGAAAGTAAGACCAGGCAGGCCTGCCATCCTTATCTCTGTCTGTCTGTCTGTCTGTCTGTCTGATACCCTGGAACTCTAGATGGGCTACCATAAAGTTGCTGGTAGTTGATCCCAGGTTCTCTGGAAGAGGAGACAATGCTGTTAATTGTTGAGCCCAATCAGTGGCGCTACCCATCTTTAAATATTTAGAAGTATATGTGAGGCTGTGTTTATGTACATCATATGCAGACCATAAGAGGGATTTAGATTCTCCAGAATCTGACACCCTCTTCTGGAATGTCTGAACAGCTACAGTGTACTTATATCTAATAAATAAATAAATAAATAAATAAATAAATAAATAAATAAATAAACATTTTTAAAAAGGATAAGTAAGAAAGAATGTAAGACTAGGCAGGCCTGCCATCCATATCTCTGTCTGTCTGTGTGTCTGTCTATCTGATCCCCGGGAACTTGAGATGGGCCACCATATAGTTGCTGGTAGTTGATCCAAGGTTCTCTGGAAGAGGAGACAATGCTGTTAATTGTTGAGCCCTTTCAGTGGCCCCACACTTCTTTAAATATTTAGAAGTATATGTGAGGCTGTGTTTATGTACATCATATTCAGATGATAAGAGGATTTAGATTCTGCAGAATCTGACACCCTATAATGGAGTGTCTGAAGACAGCTACAGTGTACTTATATATAATAAATGCATAAATAAATAAATAAATAAATAAATAAATAAATAAATGAATAAATAAATAAACATTTTTGAAAAAGGATAAGAAAGAAAGTAAGACCAGGCAGGCCTGCCATCCTTATCTCTGTCTGTCTGTCTGTCTGTCTGATCCCCTGGAACTGGAGATGGGCCACCATATAGTTGCTGGTAGTTGATCCAAGGTTCTCTGGAAGAGAAGAAAATGCTGTTAATTGTTGAGCCCTTTCAGTGGCCCCACACTTCTTTAAATATTTAGAAGTATATGTGAGGCTGTGTTTATGTACATCATATTCAGATTATAAGAGGATTTAGATTCTCTAGAATCTGACACCCTCTTCTGGAGTGTCTGAAGACGGCTACAGTGTACTTATATCTAATAAATACATACATAAATAAATAAATAAATAAATAAATAAATACATAAATAAACATTTTTTAAAAAGTATAAGAAATAAAGAAAGACCAGGCAGGCCTGCCATCCTTATCTCTGTCTCTCTGTCTGTCTGTCTGTCTGATCCAATGGAACTGGAGATGGGCCACCATAAGGTGCTGGTAGTTTATCCCAGGTTCTCTGAAAGAGGAGACAATGCTGTTAATTGTTGAGCCCTCTCAGTGGCCCCACACATCTTTAAATTTTTAGAAGTATATGTGAGGCTGTGTTTATGTACATCATATGCAGACCATAAGAGGGATTTAGATTCTCCAGAATCTGACACCCTCTTCTGGAGTGTCTGAAGACAGCTACAGTGTACTTATATCTAATAAATAAATAGATAAATAAATAAATAAATAAATATTTTTTAAAAAGGATAAGAAAGAAAGAAAGAAAGAAAGACTAGGCAGGCCTGCCATCCATATCTCTGTCTGTCTATCTGTCTGTCTATCTGATCCCCGGGAACTGGAGATGGGCCACTATATAGTTGCTGGTAGTTGATCCAAGGTTCTCTGGAAGAGGAGACAATGCTGTTAATTGTTGAGCCCTTTCAGTGGCCCCACACTTCTTTAAATATTTAGAAGTATATGTGAGGCTGTGTTTATGTACATCATATTCAGAAGATAAGAGGATTTAGATTCTCCAGAATCTGACACTCTATACTGGAGTGTCTGAAGACAGCTACAGTGTACTTATATATAATAAATACATAAATAAATAAATAAATAAATAAATAAATAAATAAATAAATAAACATTTTTGAAAAAGGATAAGAAAGAAAGTAAGACCAGGAAGGCCTGCCGTCCTTATCTCTGTCTGTCTGTCTGTCTGTCTGTCTGATCCCCTGGAACTGGAGATGGGCCACCATATAGTTGCTGGTAGTTGATCCAAGGTTCTCTGGAAGAGGAGACAATGCTCTTAATTGTTGAGCCCTTTCAGTGGCCCTACCCATCTTTAAATATTTAGAAGTATATGTGAGGCTGTGTTTATGTACATCATATTCAGATTATAAGAGGATTTAGATTCTCCAGAATCTGACACCCTCTACTGGAGTGACTGAAGACAGCTACAGTGTACTTATATATAATAAATACATAAGTAACTAAATAAATAAATAAACATTTTTTAAAAAGGATAAGAAAGAAAGTAAGACCAGGCAGGCCTGCCATCCTTATCTCTGTCTGTCTGTCTGTCTGTCTGATCCCCTGGAACTGGAGATGGGCCACCATATAGTTGCTGGTAGTTGATCCAAGGTTCTCTGGAAGAGGAGACAATGCTCTTAATTGTTGAGCCCTTTCAGTGGCCCTACCCATCTTTAAATATTTAGAAGTATATGTGAGGCTGTGTTTATGTACATCATATTCAGATTATAAGAGGATTTAGATTCTCCAGAATCTGACACCCTCTACTGGAGTGACTGAAGACAGCTACAGTGTACTTATATATAATAAATACATAAGTAACTAAATAAATAAATAAACATTTTTTAAAAAGGATAAGAAAGAAAGTAAGACCAGGCAGGCCTGCCATCCTTATCTCTGTCTGTCTGTCTGTCTGTCTGTCTGATACCCTGGAACTCTAGATGGGCTACCATAAAGTTGCTGGTAGTTGATCCCAGGTTCTCTGGAAGAGGAGACAATGCTGTTAATTGTTGAGCCCAATCAGTGGCGCTACCCATCTTTAAATATTTAGAAGTATATGTGAGGCTGTGTTTATGTACATCATATGCAGTCCATAAGAGGGATTTAGATTCTCCAGAATCTGACACCCTATTCTGGAGTGTCTGAACAGCTACAGTGTACTTATATCTAATAAATACATAAATAAATAAATAAATAAATAAATAAATAAATAAATAAATAAATAAATAAATATTTTTTTAAAAGGATAAGACAGAAAGAAAGACCAGGCAGGCCTGCCATCCATATATCTGTCTCTCTGTCTGTCTGTCTATCTGATCCCTGGGAACTGGAGATGGGCCACGAATAGTTGCTGGTAGTTGATCCCAGGTTCTCTGAAAGAGGAGACAATGCTGTTAATTGTTGAGCCCTCTCAGTGGCCCCACAAATCTTTAAATTTTTAGAAGTATATGTGAGGCTGTGTTTATGTACATCATATGCAGACCATAAGAGGGATTTAGATTCTCCAGAATCTGACACCCTCTTCTGGAGTGTCTGAAGACAGCTTCAGTGTACTTATATCTAATAATTACATAAATGAATATATAAATAAACATTTTTTTAAAAAGGATAAGAAAGAAAGAAAGACCACGCAGGCCTGCCATCCTTAGCACTGTCTGTATGTCTGTCTGTCTGATCCCCTGGAACTGGAGATGGGCCACCATATAGTTGCTTGTACTTGATCCCAGGTTCTCTGGAAGAGGAGACAATGCTGTTAATTGTTGAGCTTTTAGAGTGGCCCCACCCTTCTTTAAATTTTTAGAAGTATATGTGAGGCTGTGTTTATGTACATCATATGCAGACCATAAGAGGGATTTAGATTCTCCAGAATCTGACACCCTCTTCTGGAATGTCTGAACAGCTACAGTGTACTTATATCTAATAAATAAATAAATAAATAAATAAACATTTTTTAAAAAGGATAAGTAAGAAAGAATGTAAGACTAGGCAGGCCTGCCATCCATATCTCTGTCTGTCTGTGTGTCTGTCTATCTGATCCCCGGGAACTTGAGATGGGCCACCATATAGTTGCTGGTAGTTGATCCAAGGTTCTCTGGAAGAGGAGACAATGCTGTTAATTGTTGAGCCCTTTCAGTGGCCCCACACTTCTTTAAATATTTAGAAGTATATGTGAGGCTGTGTTTATGTACATCATATTCAGATGATAAGAGGATTTAGATTCTGCAGAATCTGACACCCTATAATGGAGTGTCTGAAGACAGCTACAGTGTACTTATATATAATAAATGCATAAATAAATAAATAAATAAATAAATAAATAAATAAATAAATAAACTTTTTTGAATAAGGATAAGAAAGAAAGTAAGACCAGGCAGGCCTGCCATCCTTATCTCTGTCTGTCTGTCTGTCTGTCTGATCCCCTGGAACTGGAGATGGGCCACCATATAGTTGCTGGTAGTTGATCCAAGGTTCTCTGGAAGAGAAGAAAATGCTGTTAATTGTTGAGCCCTTTCAGTGGCCCCACACTTCTTTAAATATTTAGAAGTATATGTGAGGCTGTGTTTATGTACATCATATTCAGATTATAAGAGGATTTAGATTCTCTAGAATCTGACACCCTCTTCTGGAGTGTCTGAAGACGGCTACAGTGTACTTATATCTAATAAATACATAAATAAATAAATAAATAAATAAATAAATAAATAAATAAATAAATAAATACATAAACATTTTTTAAAAAGTATAAGAAATAAAGAAAGACCAGGCAGGCCTGCCATCCTTATCTCTGTCTCTCTGTCTGTCTGTCTGTCTGATCCAATGGAACTGGAGATGGGCCACCATAAGGTGCTGGTAGTTTATCCCAGGTTCTCTGAAAGAGGAGACAATGCTGTTAATTGTTGAGCCCTCTCAGTGGCCCCACACATCTTTAAATTTTTAGAAATATATGTGAGGCTGTGTTTATGTACATCATATGCAGACCATAAGAGGGATTTAGATTCTCCAGAATCTGACACCCTCTTCTGGAGTGTCTGAAGACAGCTACAGTGTACTTATATCTAATAAATAAATAGATAAATAAATAAATAAATAAATAAATATTTTTTAAAAAGGATAAGAAAGAAAGAAAGAAAGAAAGAAAGAAAGAAAGAAAGAAAGAAAGAAAGACTAGGCAGGCCTGCCATCCATATCTCTGTCTGTCTATCTGTCTGTCTATCTGATCCCCGGGAACTGGACATGGGCCACTATATAGTTGCTGGTAGTTGATCCAAGGTTCTCTGGAAGAGGAGACAATGCTGTTAATTGTTGAGCCCTTTCAGTGGCCCCACACTTCTTTAAATATTTAGAAGTATATGTGAGGCTGTGTTTATGTACATCATATTCAGAAGATAAGAGGATTTAGATTCTCCAGAATCTGACACTCTATACTGGAGTGTCTGAAGACAGCTACAGTGTACTTATATATAATAAATAAATAAATAAATAAATAAATAAATAAATAAATAAATAAATAAATAAACATTTTTGAAAAAGGATAAGAAAGAAAGTAAGACCAGGAAGGCCTGCCGTCCTTATCTCTGTCTGTCTGTCTGTCTGTCTGTCTGATCCCCTGGAACTGGAGATGGGCCACCATATAGTTGCTGGTAGTTGATCCAAGGTTCTCTGGAAGAGGAGACAATGCTCTTAATTGTTGAGCGCTTTCAGTGGCCCTACCCATCTTTAAATATTTAGAAGTATATGTGAGGCTGTGTTTATGTACATCATATTCAGATTATAAGAGGATTTAGATTCTCCAGAATCTGACACCCTCTACTGGAGTGACTGAAGACAGCTACAGTGTACTTATATATAATAAATACATAAGTAACTAACTAAATAAATAAACATTTTTTAAAAAGGATAAGAAAGAAAGTAAGACCAGGCAGGCCTGCCATCCTTATCTCTGTCTGTCTGTCTGTCTGTCTGTCTGATACCCTGGAACTCTAGATGGGCTACCATAAAGTTGCTGGTAGTTGATCCCAGGTTCTCTGGAAGAGGAGACAATGCTGTTAATTGTTGAGCCCAATCAGTGGCGCTACCCATCTTTAAATATTTAGAAGTATATGTGAGGCTGTGTTTATGTACATCATATGCAGTCCATAAGAGGGATTTAGATTCTCCAGAATCTGACACCCTATTCTGGAGTGTCTGAACAGCTACAGTGTACTTATATCTAATAAATACATAAATAAATAAATAAATAAATAAATAAATAAATAAATAAATAAATAAATATTTTTTTAAAAGGATAAGACAGAAAGAAAGACAGGCAGGCCTGCCATCCATATATCTGTCTCTCTGTCTGTCTGTCTATCTGATCCCTGGGAACTGGAGATGGGCCACGAATAGTTGCTGGTAGTTGATCCCAGGTTCTCTAGAAGAGGAGACCATGCTGTTCATTGTTGAGCTTTTTCAGTGGCGCCACCCATCTTTAAATATTTAAAAGTTTATATGAGGCTGTGTTTATGTACATCATATGCAGACTATAAGAGGGATTTAGATTCTCCAGAATCTGACACCCTCTTCTGGAGTGTCTGAAGACAGCAACAGTGTACTTATATCTAATAAATAAATAAATAAATAAATCAATAAATAAATAAATAAATAAATAAACATTTTTTAAAAAGGATAAGAAAGAAACAAAGACCAGGCAGGCCTGCCATCCATATCTCTGTCTGTCTGTCTGTCTGTCTATCTGATCCCCGGGAACTGGAGATGGGCCACCATATAGTTGCTGGTAGTTGATCCAAGGTTCTCTGGAAGAGGAGACAATGCTGTTAATTGTTGATCCCTTTCAGTGGCCCCACACTTCTTTAAATATTTAGAAGTATATGTGAGGCTGTGTTTATGTACATCATATTCAGATTATAAGAGGATTTAGATTCTCCAGAATCTGACACCCTATACTGGAGTGTCTGAAGACAGCTACAGTGTACTTATATATAATAAATAAATAAATAAATATATAAATAAATAAATAAATAAATAAACATTTTTGAAAAAGGATAAGAAAGAAAGTAAGACCAGGCAGGCCTACCATCCTTATCTCTGTCTGTCTGTCTGTCTGTCTGATCCCCTGGAACTGGAGATGGGCCACCATATAGTTGCTGGTAGTTGATCCAAGGTTCTCTGGAAGAGGAGACAATGCTGTTAATTGTTGAACCCTTTCAGTGGCCATACACTTCTTTAAATATTTAGAAGTATATGTTAGGCTGTGTTTATGTACATCATATTCAGATTATAAGAGGATTTAGATTCTCCAGAATCTGACACCCTCTACTGGAGTGACTGAAGACAGCTACAGTGTACTTATATATAATAAATACATAAGTAAATGAATAAATAAATAAACATTTTTTAAAAAGGATAAGAAAGAAAGTAAGACCAGGCAGGCCTGCCATCCTTAACTCTGTCTGTCTGTCTGTCTGTCTGTCTGATCCCCTGGAACTGAAGATGGGCTACCATAAAGTTGCTGGTAGTTGATCCCAGGTTTTCTGGAAGAGGAGACAATGCTGTTAATTGTTGAGCCCTATCAGTGGCCCTACCCATCTTTAAATATTTAGAAGTATATGTGAGGCTGTGTTTATGTACATCATATGCAGACCATAAGAGGGATTTAGATTCTCCAGAATCTGACACCCTCTTTTGGAGTGTCTGAAGACAGCTACAGTGTACTTATATCAAATAAATACATAAATAAATATATAAATAAACATTTTTTAAAAAGGATAAGAAAGAAAGAAAGACCAGGCAGGCCTCCCATCCTTATCACTGTTTGTATGTCTGTCTGTATGATCCCCTGGAACTGGAGATGGGCCACAATATAGTTGCTCGTAGTTGATCCCAGGTACTCTGGAAGAGGAGACAATGCTGTTAATTGTTGAGCCCTTTCAGTGGCCCCACAGTTCTTTAAATATTTAGAAGTATATGTGAGGCTGTGTTTATGTACATCATATTCAGATTAAAAGAGGATTTAGATTCTACAGAATCTGACAACCTATACTGGAGTGTCTGAAGACAGCTACAGTGTACTTATATCTAATAAATAAATAGATAAATAAATAAATAAATAAATAAATATTTTTTAAAAAGGATAAGAAAGAAAGAAAGAAAGAAAGAAAGAAAGAAAGAAAGAAAGAAAGAAAGAAAGACTAGGCAGGCCTGCCATCCATATCTCTGTCTGTCTATCTGTCTGTCTATCTGATCCCCGGGAACTGGACATGGGCCACTATATAGTTGCTGGTAGTTGATCCAAGGTTCTCTGGAAGAGGAGACAATGCTGTTAATTGTTGAGCCCTTTCAGTGGCCCCACACTTCTTTAAATATTTAGAAGTATATGTGAGGCTGTGTTTATGTACATCATATTCAGAAGATAAGAGGATTTAGATTCTCCAGAATCTGACACTCTATACTGGAGTGTCTGAAGACAGCTACAGTGTACTTATATATAATAAATAAATAAATAAATAAATAAATAAATAAATAAATAAATAAATAAATAAACATTTTTGAAAAAGGATAAGAAAGAAAGTAAGACCAGGAAGGCCTGCCGTCCTTATCTCTGTCTGTCTGTCTGTCTGTCTGTCTGATCCCCTGGAACTGGAGATGGGCCACCATATAGTTGCTGGTAGTTGATCCAAGGTTCTCTGGAAGAGGAGACAATGCTCTTAATTGTTGAGCGCTTTCAGTGGCCCTACCCATCTTTAAATATTTAGAAGTATATGTGAGGCTGTGTTTATGTACATCATATTCAGATTATAAGAGGATTTAGATTCTCCAGAATCTGACACCCTCTACTGGAGTGACTGAAGACAGCTACAGTGTACTTATATATAATAAATACATAAGTAACTAACTAAATAAATAAACATTTTTTAAAAAGGATAAGAAAGAAAGTAAGACCAGGCAGGCCTGCCATCCTTATCTCTGTCTGTCTGTCTGTCTGTCTGTCTGATACCCTGGAACTCTAGATGGGCTACCATAAAGTTGCTGGTAGTTGATCCCAGGTTCTCTGGAAGAGGAGACAATGCTGTTAATTGTTGAGCCCAATCAGTGGCGCTACCCATCTTTAAATATTTAGAAGTATATGTGAGGCTGTGTTTATGTACATCATATGCAGTCCATAAGAGGGATTTAGATTCTCCAGAATCTGACACCCTATTCTGGAGTGTCTGAACAGCTACAGTGTACTTATATCTAATAAATAAATAAATAAATAAATAAATAAATAAATAAATAAATAAATAAATAAATAAATATTTTTTTAAAAGGATAAGACAGAAAGAAAGACAGGCAGGCCTGCCATCCATATATCTGTCTCTCTGTCTGTCTGTCTATCTGATCCCTGGGAACTGGAGATGGGCCACGAATAGTTGCTGGTAGTTGATCCCAGGTTCTCTAGAAGAGGAGACCATGCTGTTCATTGTTGAGCTTTTTCAGTGGCGCCACCCATCTTTAAATATTTAAAAGTTTATATGAGGCTGTGTTTATGTACATCATATGCAGACTATAAGAGGGATTTAGATTCTCCAGAATCTGACACCCTCTTCTGGAGTGTCTGAAGACAGCAACAGTGTACTTATATCTAATAAATAAATAAATAAATAAATCAATAAATAAATAAATAAATAAATAAACATTTTTTAAAAAGGATAAGAAAGAAACAAAGACCAGGCAGGCCTGCCATCCATATCTCTGTCTGTCTGTCTGTCTGTCTATCTGATCCCCGGGAACTGGAGATGGGCCACCATATAGTTGCTGGTAGTTGATCCAAGGTTCTCTGGAAGAGGAGACAATGCTGTTAATTGTTGATCCCTTTCAGTGGCCCCACACTTCTTTAAATATTTAGAAGTATATGTGAGGCTGTGTTTATGTACATCATATTCAGATTATAAGAGGATTTAGATTCTCCAGAATCTGACACCCTATACTGGAGTGTCTGAAGACAGCTACAGTGTACTTATATATAATAAATAAATAAATAAATATATAAATAAATAAATAAATAAATAAACATTTTTGAAAAAGGATAAGAAAGAAAGTAAGACCAGGCAGGCCTACCATCCTTATCTCTGTCTGTCTGTCTGTCTGTCTGATCCCCTGGAACTGGAGATGGGCCACCATATAGTTGCTGGTAGTTGATCCAAGGTTCTCTGGAAGAGGAGACAATGCTGTTAATTGTTGAACCCTTTCAGTGGCCATACACTTCTTTAAATATTTAGAAGTATATGTTAGGCTGTGTTTATGTACATCATATTCAGATTATAAGAGGATTTAGATTCTCCAGAATCTGACACCCTCTACTGGAGTGACTGAAGACAGCTACAGTGTACTTATATATAATAAATACATAAGTAAATGAATAAATAAATAAACATTTTTTAAAAAGGATAAGAAAGAAAGTAAGACCAGGCAGGCCTGCCATCCTTAACTCTGTCTGTCTGTCTGTCTGTCTGTCTGATCCCCTGGAACTGAAGATGGGCTACCATAAAGTTGCTGGTAGTTGATCCCAGGTTTTCTGGAAGAGGAGACAATGCTGTTAATTGTTGAGCCCTATCAGTGGCCCTACCCATCTTTAAATATTTAGAAGTATATGTGAGGCTGTGTTTATGTACATCATATGCAGACCATAAGAGGGATTTAGATTCTCCAGAATCTGACACCCTCTTTTGGAGTGTCTGAAGACAGCTACAGTGTACTTATATCAAATAAATACATAAATAAATATATAAATAAACATTTTTTAAAAAGGATAAGAAAGAAAGAAAGACCAGGCAGGCCTCCCATCCTTATCACTGTTTGTATGTCTGTCTGTATGATCCCCTGGAACTGGAGATGGGCCACAATATAGTTGCTCGTAGTTGATCCCAGGTACTCTGGAAGAGGAGACAATGCTGTTAATTGTTGAGCCCTTTCAGTGGCCCCACAGTTCTTTAAATATTTAGAAGTATATGTGAGGCTGTGTTTATGTACATCATATTCAGATTAAAAGAGGATTTAGATTCTACAGAATCTGACAACCTATACTGGAGTGTCTGAAGACAGCTACAGTGTACTTATATATAATAAATAAATAAATAAATAAACATTTTTTTAAAAAGGATAAGAAAGAAAGTAAGACCAGGCAGGCCTGCCATCCTTATCTCTGTCTGTCTGTCTGTCTGTCTGATCCCCTTGAACTGGAGATGGGCCACCATATAGTTGCTGGTAGTTGATCCAACGTTCTCTGGAAGAGGAGAAAATGCTGTTAATTGTTGAGCCCTTTCAGTGGCCCCACACTTCTTTAAATATTTAGAAGTATATGTGAGGCTGTGTTTATGTACATCATATTCAGATTATAAGAGGATTTAGATTCTCTAGAATCTGACACCCTCTTCTGGAGTGTCTGAAGACGGCTACAGTGTACTTATATCTAATAAATACATAAATAAATAAATAAATAAATAAATAAATAAATAAATAAATAAATAAATAAACATTTTTAAAAGTATAAGAAATAAAGAAAGACTAGGCAGGCCTGCCATCCTTATCTCTGTCTCTCTGTCTGTCTGTCTATCTGATCCCCGGGAACTGGAGATGGGCACCATATAGTTGCTGGTAGTTGATCCAAGGTTCTCTGGAAGCGAGACAATGCTGTTAATTGTTGAACCCTTTCAGTGGCCATACACTTCTTTAAATATTTAGAAGTATATGTGAGGCTGTGTTTATGTACATCATATTCAGATTATAAGAGGATTTAGATTATCCAGAATCTGACACCCTATACTGGAGTGTCTGAAGACAGCTACAGTGTACTTATATATAATAAATACACAAATAAATAAATAAATAAATAAACATTTTTGAAAAAGGATAAGAAAGAAAGTAAGACCAGGAAGGCCTGCCATCCTTATCTCTGTCTGTCTGTCTGTCTGTCTGTCTGATCCCCTGGAACTGGAGATGGGCCACCATATAGTTGCTGGTAGTTGATCCAATGTTCTCTGGAAGAGGAGACAATGCTGTTAATTGTTGAGCCTTTTCAGTGGCTCCACACTTCTTTAAATATTTAGAAGTATATGTGAGGCTGTGTTTATGTACATCATATTCAGATTATAAGAGGATTTAGATTCTCCAGAATCTGACACCCTCTACTGGAGTGACTGAAGACAGCTACAGTGTACTCATATATAATAAATACATAAGTAAATAAATAAATAAATAAACATTTTTTAAAAAGGATAAGAAAGAAAGTAAGACCAGGCAGGCCTGCCATCCTTATCTCTGTCTGTCTGTCTGTCTGTCTGTCTGTCTGTCTGTCTGTCTGATCCACTGGAACTGGAGATGGGCTACCATAAAGTTGCTGGTAGTTTATCCAAGGTTCTCTGGAAGAGGAGACAATGCTGTTAATTGTTGAGCCCTTTCAGTGGCCCCACACATCTTTAAATATTTAGAAGTATATGTGAGGCTGTGTTTATGTACATCATATTCAGATTATAAGAGGATTTAGATTCTCCAGAATCTGACACCCTCTTCTGGAGTGTCTGAAGACAGCTACAGTGTACTAATATCTAATAAATAAATAAATAAATAAATAAATAAATAAATAAATAAATAAATAAATAAACATTTTTTAAATGTATAAGAAATAAAGAAAACCAGGCAGGCCTGCCATCCTTATCTCTGTCTCTCTGTCTGTCTGTCTGTCTGATCCACTGGAACTGGAGATGGGCCACCATAAGGTGCTGGTAGTTTATCCCAGGTTCTCTGAAAGAGGAGACAATGATGTTAATTGTTGAGCCCTCTCAGTGGCCCCACACATCTTTAAATTTTTAGAAGTATATATGAGGCTGTATTTATGTACATAATATGCAGACCATAAGAGGGATTTAGATTCTCCAGAATCTGAGACCCTCTTCTGGAGTGTATGAAGACAGCTACAGTGTACTTATATCTAATAAATACATAAATAAATATATAAATAAACATTTTTTTAAAAAGGATAAGAAAGAAAGAAAGACCAGGCAGGCCTGCCATCCTTATCACTGTCTGTATGTCTGTCTGTTTGATCCCCTGGAACGGAGATGGGCCACCATATAGTTGCTGGTAGTTGATCCCAGGTACTCTGGAAGAGGAGACAATGCTGTTAATTGTTGAGCTTTTAGAGTCGCCCCACCCTTCTTTAAATTTTTAGAAGTATATGTGAGGCTGTGTTTATGTACATCATATGCAGACCATAAGAGGGATTTAGATTCTCCAGAATCTGACACCCTCTTCTGGAGTGTATGAACAGCTACAGTGTACTTATATCTAATAAATACATAAATAAATAAATAAATAAATAAATAAATAAATAAATAAATAAACAAACATTTTTTAAAAAAGGATAAGACAGATAGAAAGACCAGGCAGGCCTGCCATCCATATATCTGTCTCTCTGTCTGTCTGTCTATCTGATCCCTGGGAACTGGAGATGGGCCACGAATAGTTGCTGGTAGTTGATCCCAGGTTCTCTGGAAGAGGAGACAATGCTGTTAATTGTTGAGCCCTTTCAGTGGCGCCACCCATCTTTAAATATTTAAAAGTATATATGAGGCTGTGTTTATGTACATCATATGAAGACTATAAGAGGGATTTAGATTCTCCAGAATCTGACACCCTCTTCTGGAGTGTCTGAAGACAGCAACAGTGTACTTATATCTAATAAATAAATTGATAAATAAATAAATAAATAAATAAACATTTTTTAAAAAGGATAAGAAAGAAACAAAGTCCAGGCAGGCCTGCCATCCATATCTCTGTCTGTCTGTCTGTCTGTCTATCTGATCCCCGGGAACTGGAGATGGGCCACCATATAGTTGCTGGTAGTTGATCCAAGGTTCTCTGGAAGAGGAGACAATGCTGTTAATTGTTGAGCCCTTTCAGTGGCCCCACACTTCTTTAAATATTTAGAAGTATATGTGAGGCTGTGTTTATGTACATCATATTCAGATTATAAGAGGATTTAGATTCTCCAGAATCTGACACCCTATACTGGAGTGTCTGAAGACAGCTACAGTGTACTTATATATAACAAATAAATAAATAAATAAATAAATAAATAAATAAATAAATAAATAAACATTTTTTAAAAAGGATAAGAAAGAAAGTAAGACCAGGCAGGCCTACCATCTTTATCTCTGTCTGTCTGTCTGTCTGTCTGTCTGTCTGATCCCCTGGAACTGGAGATGGGCCACCATATAGTTGCTGGTAGTTGATCCAAGGTTCTCTGGAAGAGGAGACAATGCTGTTAATTGTTGAACCCTTTCAGTGGCCATACACTTCTTTAAATATTTAGAAGTATATGTGAGGCTGTGTTTATGTACATCATATGCAGACCATAAGAGAGATTTAGATTCTCCAGAATCTGACACCCTCTTTTGGAGTGTCTGAAGACAGCTACAGTGTACTTATATCAAATAAATACATAAATAAATATATAAATAAACATTTTTTAAAAAGGATAAGAAAGAAAGAAAGACCAGGCAGGCCTCCCATCCTTATCACTGTTTGTATGTCTGTCTGTATGATCCCCTGGAACTGGAGATGGGCCACCATATAGTTGCTCGTAGTTGATCCCAGGTACTCTGGAAGAGGAGACAATGCTGTTAATTGTTGAGCCCTTTCAGTGGCCCCACAGTTCTTTAAATATTTAGAAGTATATGTGAGGCTGTGTTTATGTACATCATATTCAGATTAAAAGAGGATTTAGATTCTACAGAATCTGACAACCTATACTGGAGTGTCTGAAGACAGCTACAGTGTACTTATATATAATAAATAAATAAATAAATAAACATTTTTTAAAAAGGATAAGAAAGAAAGTAAGACCAGGCAGGCCTGCCATCCTTATCTCTGTCTGTCTGTCTGTCTGTCTGATCCCCTTGAACTGGAGATGGACCACCATATAGTTGCTGGTAGTTGATCCAACGTTCTCTGGAAGAGGAGAAAATGCTGTTAATTGTTGAGCCCTTTCAGTGGCCCCACACTTCTTTAAATATTTAGAAGTATATGTGAGGCTGTGTTTATGTACATCATATTCAGATTATAAGAGGATTTAGATTCTCTAGAATCTGACACCCTCTTCTGGAGTGTCTGAAGACGGCTACAGTGTACTTATATCTAATAAATACATAAATAAATAAATAAATAAATAAATAAATAAATAAATAAATAAATAAACATTTTTAAAAGTATAAGAAATAAAGAAAGACTAGGCAGGCCTGCCATCCTTATCTCTGTCTCTCTGTCTGTCTGTCTATCTGATCCCCGGGAACTGGAGATGGGCACCATATAGTTGCTGGTAGTTGATCCAAGGTTCTCTGGAAGCGAGACAATGCTGTTAATTGTTGAACCCTTTCAGTGGCCATACACTTCTTTAAATATTTAGAAGTATATGTGAGGCTGTGTTTATGTACATCATATTCAGATTATAAGAGGATTTAGATTATCCAGAATCTGACACCCTATACTGGAGTGTCTGAAGACAGCTACAGTGTACTTATATATAATAAATACACAAATAAATAAATAAATAAATAAACATTTTTGAAAAAGGATAAGAAAGAAAGTAAGACCAGGAAGGCCTGCCATCCTTATCTCTGTCTGTCTGTCTGTCTGTCTGTCTGATCCCCTGGAACTGGAGATGGGCCACCATATAGTTGCTGGTAGTTGATCCAATGTTCTCTGGAAGAGGAGACAATGCTGTTAATTGTTGAGCCTTTTCAGTGGCTCCACACTTCTTTAAATATTTAGAAGTATATGTGAGGCTGTGTTTATGTACATCATATTCAGATTATAAGAGGATTTAGATTCTCCAGAATCTGACACCCTCTACTGGAGTGACTGAAGACAGCTACAGTGTACTCATATATAATAAATACATAAGTAAATAAATAAATAAATAAACATTTTTTAAAAAGGATAAGAAAGAAAGTAAGACCAGGCAGGCCTGCCATCCTTATCTCTGTCTGTCTGTCTGTCTGTCTGTCTGTCTGTCTGTCTGTCTGATCCACTGGAACTGGAGATGGGCTACCATAAAGTTGCTGGTAGTTTATCCAAGGTTCTCTGGAAGAGGAGACAATGCTGTTAATTGTTGAGCCCTTTCAGTGGCCCCACACATCTTTAAATATTTAGAAGTATATGTGAGGCTGTGTTTATGTACATCATATTCAGATTATAAGAGGATTTAGATTCTCCAGAATCTGACACCCTCTTCTGGAGTGTCTGAAGACAGCTACAGTGTACTAATATCTAATAAATAAATAAATAAATAAATAAATAAATAAATAAATAAACATTTTTTAAATGTATAAGAAATAAAGAAAACCAGGCAGGCCTGCCATCCTTATCTCTGTCTCTCTGTCTGTCTGTCTGTCTGATCCACTGGAACTGGAGATGGGCCACCATAAGGTGCTGGTAGTTTATCCCAGGTTCTCTGAAAGAGGAGACAATGATGTTAATTGTTGAGCCCTCTCAGTGGCCCCACACATCTTTAAATTTTTAGAAGTATATATGAGGCTGTATTTATGTACATAATATGCAGACCATAAGAGGGATTTAGATTCTCCAGAATCTGAGACCCTCTTCTGGAGTGTATGAAGACAGCTACAGTGTACTTATATCTAATAAATACATAAATAAATATATAAATAAACATTTTTTTAAAAAGGATAAGAAAGAAAGAAAGACCAGGCAGGCCTGCCATCCTTATCACTGTCTGTATGTCTGTCTGTTTGATCCCCTGGAACGGAGATGGGCCACCATATAGTTGCTGGTAGTTGATCCCAGGTACTCTGGAAGAGGAGACAATGCTGTTAATTGTTGAGCTTTTAGAGTCGCCCCACCCTTCTTTAAATTTTTAGAAGTATATGTGAGGCTGTGTTTATGTACATCATATGCAGACCATAAGAGGGATTTAGATTCTCCAGAATCTGACACCCTCTTCTGGAGTGTATGAACAGCTACAGTGTACTTATATCTAATAAATACATAAATAAATAAATAAATAAATAAATAAATAAATAAATAAATAAATAAATAAATAAACAAACATTTTTTTAAAAAGGATAAGACAGATAGAAAGACCAGGCAGGCCTGCCATCCATATATCTGTCTCTCTGTCTGTCTGTCTATCTGATCCCTGGGAACTGGAGATGGGCCACGAATAGTTGCTGGTAGTTGATCCCAGGTTCTCTGGAAGAGGAGACAATGCTGTTAATTGTTGAGCCCTTTCAGTGGCGCCACCCATCTTTAAATATTTAAAAGTATATATGAGGCTGTGTTTATGTACATCATATGAAGACTATAAGAGGGATTTAGATTCTCCAGAATCTGACACCCTCTTCTGGAGTGTCTGAAGACAGCAACAGTGTACTTATATCTAATAAATAAATTGATAAATAAATAAATAAATAAATAAACATTTTTTAAAAAGGATAAGAAAGAAACAAAGTCCAGGCAGGCCTGCCATCCATATCTCTGTCTGTCTGTCTGTCTGTCTATCTGATCCCCGGGAACTGGAGATGGGCCACCATATAGTTGCTGGTAGTTGATCCAAGGTTCTCTGGAAGAGGAGACAATGCTGTTAATTGTTGAGCCCTTTCAGTGGCCCCACACTTCTTTAAATATTTAGAAGTATATGTGAGGCTGTGTTTATGTACATCATATTCAGATTATAAGAGGATTTAGATTCTCCAGAATCTGACACCCTATACTGGAGTGTCTGAAGACAGCTACAGTGTACTTATATATAACAAATAAATAAATAAATAAATAAATAAATAAATAAATAAATAAATAAATAAATAAATAAACATTTTTTAAAAAGGATAAGAAAGAAAGTAAGACCAGGCAGGCCTACCATCTTTATCTCTGTCTGTCTGTCTGTCTGTCTGTCTGATCCCCTGGAACTGGAGATGGGCCACCATATAGTTGCTGGTAGTTGATCCAAGGTTCTCTGGAAGAGGAGACAATGCTGTTAATTGTTGAACCCTTTCAGTGGCCATACACTTCTTTAAATATTTAGAAGTATATGTGAGGCTGTGTTTATGTACATCATATGCAGACCATAAGAGAGATTTAGATTCTCCAGAATCTGACACCCTCTTTTGGAGTGTCTGAAGACAGCTACAGTGTACTTATATCAAATAAATACATAAATAAATATATAAATAAACATTTTTTAAAAAGGATAAGAAAGAAAGAAAGACCAGGCAGGCCTCCCATCCTTATCACTGTTTGTATGTCTGTCTGTATGATCCCCTGGAACTGGAGATGGGCCACCATATAGTTGCTCGTAGTTGATCCCAGGTACTCTGGAAGAGGAGACAATGCTGTTAATTGTTGAGCCCTTTCAGTGGCCCCACAGTTCTTTAAATATTTAGAAGTATATGTGAGGCTGTGTTTATGTACATCATATTCAGATTAAAAGAGGATTTAGATTCTACAGAATCTGACAACCTATACTGGAGTGTCTGAAGACAGCTACAGTGTACTTATATATAATAAATAAATAAATAAATAAACATTTTTTAAAAAGGATAAGAAAGAAAGTAAGACCAGGCAGGCCTGCCATCCTTATCTCTGTCTGTCTGTCTGTCTGTCTGATCCCCTTGAACTGGAGATGGACCACCATATATTTGCTGGTAGTTGATCCAACGTTCTCTGGAAGAGGAGAAAATGCTGTTAATTGTTGAGCCCTTTCAGTGGCCCCACACTTCTTTAAATATTTAGAAGTATATGTGAGGCTGTGTTTATGTACATCATATTCAGATTATAAGAGGATTTAGATTCTCTAGAATCTGACACCCTCTTCTGGAGTGTCTGAAGACGGCTACAGTGTACTTATATCTAATAAATACATAAATAAATAAATAAATAAATAAATAAATAAATAAATAAATAAATAAACATTTTTAAAAGTATAAGAAATAAAGAAAGACTAGGCAGGCCTGCCATCCTTATCTCTGTCTCTCTGTCTGTCTGTCTATCTGATCCCCGGGAACTGGAGATGGGCACCATATAGTTGCTGGTAGTTGATCCAAGGTTCTCTGGAAGAGGAGACAATGCTGTTAATTGTTGAACCCTTTCAGTGGCCATACACTTCTTTAAATATTTAGAAGTATATGTGAGGCTGTGTTTATGTACATCATATTCAGATTATAAGAGGATTTAGATTATCCAGAATCTGACACCCTATACTGGAGTGTCTGAAGACAGCTACAGTGTACTTATATATAATAAATACACAAATAAATAAATAAATAAATAAACATTTTTGAAAAAGGATAAGAAAGAAAGTAAGACCAGGAAGGCCTGCCATCCTTATCTCTGTCTGTCTGTCTGTCTGTCTGTCTGATCCCCTGGAACTGGAGATGGGCAACCATATAGTTGCTGGTAGTTGATCCAATGTTCTCTGGAAGAGGAGACAATGCTGTTAATTGTTGAGCCTTTTCAGTGGCTCCACACTTCTTTAAATATTTAGAAGTATATGTGAGGCTGTGTTTATGTACATCATATTCAGATTATAAGAGGATTTAGATTCTCCAGAATCTGACACCCTCTACTGGAGTGACTGAAGACAGCTACAGTGTACTCATATATAATAAATACATAAGTAAATAAATAAATAAATAAACATTTTTTAAAAAGGATAAGAAAGAAAGTAAGACCAGGCAGGCCTGCCATCCTTATCTCTGTCTGTCTGTCTGTCTGTCTGTCTGTCTGTCTGATCCCCTGGAACTGGAGATGGGCTACCATAAAGTTGCTGGTAGTTGATCCAAGGTTCTCTGGAAGAGGAGACAATGCTGTTAATTGTTGAGCCCTTTCAGTGGCCCCACACATCTTTAAATATTTAGAAGTATATGTGAGGCTGTGTTTATGTACATCATATTCAGATTATAAGAGGATTTAGATTCTCCAGAATCTGACACCCTCTTCTGGAGTGTCTGAAGACAGCTACAGTGTACTAATATCTAATAAATAAATAAATAAATAAATAAATAAATAAATAAACAAACATTTTTTAAATGTATAAGAAATAAAGAAAACCAGGCAGGCCTGCCATCCTTATCTCTGTCTCTCTGTCTGTCTGTCTGTCTGATCCACTGGAACTGGAGATGGGCCACCATAAGGTGCTGGTAGTTTATCCCAGGTTCTCTGAAAGAGGAGACAATGATGTTAATTGTTGAGCCCTCTCAGTGGCCCCACACATCTTTAAATTTTTAGAAGTATATATGAGGCTGTATTTATGTACATAATATGCAGACCATAAGAGGGATTTAGATTCTCCAGAATCTGAGACCCTCTTCTGGAGTGTATGAAGACAGCTACAGTGTACTTATATCTAATAAATACATAAATAAATATATAAATAAACATTTTTTTAAAAAGGATAAGAAAGAAAGAAAGACCAGGCAGGCCTGCCATCCTTATCACTGTCTGTATGTCTGTCTGTTTGATCCCCTGGAACGGAGATGGGCCACCATATAGTTGCTGGTAGTTGATCCCAGGTACTCTGGAAGAGGAGACAATGCTGTTAATTGTTGAGCTTTTAGAGTCGCCCCACCCTTCTTTAAATTTTTAGAAGTATATGTGAGGCTGTGTTTATGTACATCATATGCAGACCATAAGAGGGATTTAGATTCTCCAGAATCTGACACCCTCTTCTGGAGTGTATGAATAGCTACAGTGTACTTATATCTAATAAATACATAAATAAATAAATAAATAAATAAATAAATAAATAAATAAATAAATAAATAAATAAATAAACATTTTTTAAAAAGGATAAGAAAGAAAGTAAGACCAGGCAGGCCTACCATCTTTATCTCTGTCTGTCTGTCTGTCTGTCTGTCTGATCCCCTGGAACTGGAGATGGGCCACCATATAGTTGCTGGTAGTTGATCCAAGGTTCTCTGGAAGAGGAGACAATGCTGTTAATTGTTGAACCCTTTCAGTGGCCATACACTTCTTTAAATATTTAGAAGTATATGTGAGGCTGTGTTTATGTACATCATATGCAGACCATAAGAGAGATTTAGATTCTCCAGAATCTGACACCCTCTTTTGGAGTGTCTGAAGACAGCTACAGTGTACTTATATCAAATAAATACATAAATAAATATATAAATAAACATTTTTTAAAAAGGATAAGAAAGAAAGAAAGACCAGGCAGGCCTCCCATCCTTATCACTGTTTGTATGTCTGTCTGTATGATCCCCTGGAACTGGAGATGGGCCACCATATAGTTGCTCGTAGTTGATCCCAGGTACTCTGGAAGAGGAGACAATGCTGTTAATTGTTGAGCCCTTTCAGTGGCCCCACAGTTCTTTAAATATTTAGAAGTATATGTGAGGCTGTGTTTATGTACATCATATTCAGATTAAAAGAGGATTTAGATTCTACAGAATCTGACAACCTATACTGGAGTGTCTGAAGACAGCTACAGTGTACTTATATATAATAAATAAATAAATAAATAAACATTTTTTAAAAAGGATAAGAAAGAAAGTAAGACCAGGCAGGCCTGCCATCCTTATCTCTGTCTGTCTGTCTGTCTGTCTGATCCCCTTGAACTGGAGATGGACCACCATATAGTTGCTGGTAGTTGATCCAACGTTCTCTGGAAGAGGAGAAAATGCTGTTAATTGTTGAGCCCTTTCAGTGGCCCCACACTTCTTTAAATATTTAGAAGTATATGTGAGGCTGTGTTTATGTACATCATATTCAGATTATAAGAGGATTTAGATTCTCTAGAATCTGACACCCTCTTCTGGAGTGTCTGAAGACGGCTACAGTGTACTTATATCTAATAAATACATAAATAAATAAATAAATAAATAAATAAATAAATAAATAAATAAATAAATAAATAAATAAACATTTTTAAAAGTATAAGAAATAAAGAAAGACTAGGCAGGCCTGCCATCCTTATCTCTGTCTCTCTGTCTGTCTGTCTATCTGATCCCCGGGAACTGGAGATGGGCACCATATAGTTGCTGGTAGTTGATCCAAGGTTCTCTGGAAGAGGAGACAATGCTGTTAATTGTTGAACCCTTTCAGTGGCCATACACTTCTTTAAATATTTAGAAGTATATGTGAGGCTGTGTTTATGTACATCATATTCAGATTATAAGAGGATTTAGATTATCCAGAATCTGACACCCTATACTGGAGTGTCTGAAGACAGCTACAGTGTACTTATATATAATAAATACACAAATAAATAAATAAATAAATAAACATTTTTGAAAAAGGATAAGAAAGAAAGTAAGACCAGGAAGGCCTGCCATCCTTATCTCTGTCTGTCTGTCTGTCTGTCTGTCTGATCCCCTGGAACTGGAGATGGGCAACCATATAGTTGCTGGTAGTTGATCCAATGTTCTCTGGAAGAGGAGACAATGCTGTTAATTGTTGAGCCTTTTCAGTGGCTCCACACTTCTTTAAATATTTAGAAGTATATGTGAGGCTGTGTTTATGTACATCATATTCAGATTATAAGAGGATTTAGATTCTCCAGAATCTGACACCCTCTACTGGAGTGACTGAAGACAGCTACAGTGTACTCATATATAATAAATACATAAGTAAATAAATAAATAAATAAACATTTTTTAAAAAGGATAAGAAAGAAAGTAAGACCAGGCAGGCCTGCCATCCTTATCTCTGTCTGTCTGTCTGTCTGTCTGTCTGTCTGATCCCCTGGAACTGGAGATGGGCTACCATAAAGTTGCTGGTAGTTGATCCAAGGTTCTCTGGAAGAGGAGACAATGCTGTTAATTGTTGAGCCCTTTCAGTGGCCCCACACATCTTTAAATATTTAGAAGTATATGTGAGGCTGTGTTTATGTACATCATATTCAGATTATAAGAGGATTTAGATTCTCCAGAATCTGACACCCTCTTCTGGAGTGTCTGAAGACAGCTACAGTGTACTAATATCTAATAAATAAATAAATAAATAAATAAATAAATAAATAAATAAACAAACATTTTTTAAATGTATAAGAAATAAAGAAAACCAGGCAGGCCTGCCATCCTTATCTCTGTCTCTCTGTCTGTCTGTCTGTCTGATCCACTGGAACTGGAGATGGGCCACCATAAGGTGCTGGTAGTTTATCCCAGGTTCTCTGAAAGAGGAGACAATGATGTTAATTGTTGAGCCCTCTCAGTGGCCCCACACATCTTTAAATTTTTAGAAGTATATATGAGGCTGTATTTATGTACATAATATGCAGACCATAAGAGGGATTTAGATTCTCCAGAATCTGAGACCCTCTTCTGGAGTGTATGAAGACAGCTACAGTGTACTTATATCTAATAAATACATAAATAAATATATAAATAAACATTTTTTTAAAAAGGATAAGAAAGAAAGAAAGACCAGGCAGGCCTGCCATCCTTATCACTGTCTGTATGTCTGTCTGTTTGATCCCCTGGAACGGAGATGGGCCACCATATAGTTGCTGGTAGTTGATCCCAGGTACTCTGGAAGAGGAGACAATGCTGTTAATTGTTGAGCTTTTAGAGTCGCCCCACCCTTCTTTAAATTTTTAGAAGTATATGTGAGGCTGTGTTTATGTACATCATATGCAGACCATAAGAGGGATTTAGATTCTCCAGAATCTGACACCCTCTTCTGGAGTGTATGAATAGCTACAGTGTACTTATATCTAATAAATACATAAATAAATAAATAAATAAATAAATAAATAAATAAATAAATAAATAAATAAACAAACATTTTTTAAAAAAGGATAAGACAGATAGAAAGACCAGGCAGGCCTGCCATCCATATATCTGTCTCTCTGTCTGTCTGTCTATCTGATCCCTGGGAACTGGAGATGGGCCACGAATAGTTGCTGGTAGTTGATCCCAGGTTCTCTGGAAGAGGAGACAATGCTGTTAATTGTTGAGCCTTTTCAGTGGCGCCACCCATCTTTAAATATTTAAAAGTATATATGAGGCTGTGTTTATGTACATCATATGAAGACTATAAGAGGGATTTAGATTCTCCAGAATCTGACACCCTCTTCTGGAGTGTCTGAAGACAGAAACAGTGTACTTATATCTAATAAATAAATAGATAAATAAATAAATAAATAAATAAACATTTTTTAAAAAGGATAAGAAAGAAACAAAGTCCAGGCAGGCCTGCCATCCATATCTCTGTCTGTCTGTCTGTCTGTCTATCTGATCCCCGGGAACTGGAGATGGGCCACCATATAGTTGCTGGTAGTTGATCCAAGGTTCTCTGGAAGAGGAGACAATGCTGTTAATTGTTGAGCCCTTTCAGTGGCCCCACACTTCTTTAAATATTTAGAAGTATATGTGAGGCTGTGTTTATGTACATCATATTCAGATTATAAGAGGATTTAGATTCTCCAGAATCTGACACCCTATACTGGAGTGTCTGAAGACAGCTACAGTGTACTTATATATAACAAATAAATAAATAAATAAATAAATAAATAAATAAATTAATAAATAAACATTTTTTAAAAAGGATAAGAAAGAAAGTAAGACCAGGCAGGCCTACCATCTTTATCTCTGTCTGTCTGTCTGTCTGTCTGATCCCCTGGAACTGGAGATGGGCCACCATATAGTTGCTGGTAGTTGATCCAAGGTTCTCTGGAAGAGGAGACAATGCTGTTAATTGTTGAACCCTTTCAGTGGCCATACACTTCTTTAAATATTTAGAAGTATATGTGAGGCTGTGTTTATGTACATCATATTCAGATTATAAGAGGATTTAGATTCTCCAGAATCTGACACCCTCTACTGGAGTGACTGAAGACAGCTACAGTGTACTTATATATAATAAATACATAAGTAAATGAATAAATAAATAAACATTTTTTAAAAAGGATAAGAAAGAAAGTAAGACCAGGCAGGCCTGCCATCCTTAACTCTGTCTGTCTGTCTGTCTGTCTGTCTGATCCCCTGGAACTGGAGATGGGCTACCATAAAGTTGCTGGTAGTTGATCCCAGGTTTTCTGGAAGAGGAGACAATGCTGTTAATTGTTGAGCCCTATCAGTGGCCCTACCCATCTTTAAATATTTAGAAGTATATGTGAGGCTGTGTTTATGTACATCATATGCAGACCATAAGAGGTATTTAGATTCTCCAGAATCTGACACCCTCTTCTGGAGTGTCTGAAGACAGCTACAGTGTACTTATATCAAATAAATACATAAATAAATATATAAATAAACATTTTTTTAAAAAGGATAAGAAAGAAAGAAAGAAAGACCAGGCAGGCCTCCCATCCTTATCACTGTTTGTATGTCTGTCTGTATGATCCTCTGGAACTGGAGATGGGCCACGATATAGTTGCTCGTAGTTGATCCCAGGTACTCTGGAAGAGGAGACAATGCTGTTAATTGTTGAGCTTTTAGAGTGGCCCCACCCTTCTTTAAATTTTTAGAAGTATATGTGAGGCTGTGTTTATGTACATCATATGCAGACCGTAAGAGGAATTTAGATTCTCCAGAATCTGACACCCTCTTCTGGAGTTTCTGAACAGGTACAGAGTACTTATATCTAATAAATAAATAAATAAATAAATAAATAAATAAATAAATAAATAAATAAATATAAACAAACATTTTTTTTAAAAAAAGGATAAGAAAGAAAGAAAGACCAGGCAGGCCTGCCATACTTATCACTGTCTGTCTGTCTGTCTGATCCCCTGGAACTGGAGATGGACCACCATATAGTTGCTGGTAGTTGATCCCAGGTTCTCTATAAGAGGAGACAATGCTGTTAATTGTTGAGCCCTTTCAGTGGCCCCACACATCTTTTAATTTTTAGAAGTATATATTAGGCTGTTTTTATGTACATCATATGCAGACCATAAGAGGGATTTAGATTCTCCAGAATCTGACACCCTCTTCTGGAGTGTCTGAAGACGGCTACAGTGTACTTATATCTAATAAATACATAAATAAATAAATAAATAAATAAATAAATAAATAAATAAATATTTTTTAAAAAGGATAAGAAAGAAAGAAAGACCAGGCAGTCCTGCCATCCTTATTTATGTCTGTCTGTCTGTCTGTCTGATCCCCTGGAAGTGGAGATGGGCCACGTTGTAGGTGCTGGAGGTTGATCCTAGGTTCTCTGGAAGAGGAGACAATGCTGTTAATTGTTGAGTCCTTTCAGTGGCCCCACCCATTTTTAATTTTTAGAAGTATATGTGAGGCTGTGTTTATGTACATCATATGCAGACCATAAGAGGGATTTAGATGCTCTAGAACCTGACACCCACTTCTGGAGTGTCTGAAGACGGCTAAAGTGTACTTATATCTAATAAATACATAAAAAAATAAATAAATAAATAAATAAATAAATAAATAAATAAATAAATAAATAAACATTTTTTAAAAGTATAAGAAATAAAGAAAGACCAGGCAGGCCTGCTATCCTTATCTCTGTCTCTCTGTCTGTCTGTCTGTCTGTCTGATCCACTGGAACTGGAGATGGGCCACCATAAGGTGCTGGTAGTTTATCCCAAGTTCTCTGAAAGAGGAGACAATGCTGTTAATTGTTGAGCCCTCTCAGTGGCCCCACACATCTTTAAATTTTTAGAAGTATATGTGAGGCTGTGTTTATGTACATCATATGCAGACCATAAGAGGGATTTAGATTCTCCAGAATCTGACACCCTGTTCTGGAGTTTCTGAAGACATCTACAGTGTACTTATATCTAATAAATACATAAATAAATATATAAATAAACATTTTTTTAAAAAGGATAAGAAAGAAAAAAGATTAGGCAGGCCTGCCATCCTTATCACTGTCTTTATGTCTGTCTGTCTGATCCCCTGGAACTGGAGATGGGCCACCATATAGTTGCTGGTAGCTGACCCCATGTACTCTGGAAGAGGAGACAATCTGTTAATTATTGAGCTTTTAGAGTGGCCCCACCCTTCTTTAAATTTTTAGAAGTATATGTGAGGCTGTGTTTATGTACATCATATGCAGACCATAAGAGGGATTTAGATTCTCCAGAATCTGACACCCTCTTCTGGAGTGTCTGAAAAGCTACAGTGTACTTATATCTACTAAATACATAAATAAATAAATAAATAAATAGATAAATAAATAAATAAATAAATAAACATTTTTTAAAAAGGATAAGAAAGAAACAAAGTCCAGGCAGGCCTGCCATCCATATCTCTGTCTGTCTGTCTGTCTGTCTATCTGATCCCCGGGAACTGGAGATGGGCCACCATATAGTTGCTGGTAGTTGATCCAAGGTTCTCTGGAAGAGGAGACAATGCTGTTAATTGTTGAGCCCTTTCAGTGGCCCCACACTTCTTTAAATATTTAGAAGTATATGTGAGGCTGTGTTTATGTACATCATATTCAGATTATAAGAGGATTTAGATTCTCCAGAATCTGACACCCTATACTGGAGTGTCTGAAGACAGCTACAGTGTACTTATATATAACAAATAAATAAATAAATAAATAAATAAATAAATAAATAAATAAATAAATAAATAAACATTTTTTAAAAAGGATAAGAAAGAAAGTAAGACCAGGCAGGCCTACCATCTTTATCTCTGTCTGTCTGTCTGTCTGTCTGTCTGATCCCCTGGAACTGGAGATGGGCCACCATATAGTTGCTGGTAGTTGATCCAAGGTTCTCTGGAAGAGGAGACAATGCTGTTAATTGTTGAACCCTTTCAGTGGCCATACACTTCTTTAAATATTTAGAAGTATATGTGAGGCTGTGTTTATGTACATCATATGCAGACCATAAGAGAGATTTAGATTCTCCAGAATCTGACACCCTCTTTTGGAGTGTCTGAAGACAGCTACAGTGTACTTATATCAAATAAATACATAAATAAATATATAAATAAACATTTTTTAAAAAGGATAAGAAAGAAAGAAAGACCAGGCAGGCCTCCCATCCTTATCACTGTTTGTATGTCTGTCTGTATGATCCCCTGGAACTGGAGATGGGCCACCATATAGTTGCTCGTAGTTGATCCCAGGTACTCTGGAAGAGGAGACAATGCTGTTAATTGTTGAGCCCTTTCAGTGGCCCCACAGTTCTTTAAATATTTAGAAGTATATGTGAGGCTGTGTTTATGTACATCATATTCAGATTAAAAGAGGATTTAGATTCTACAGAATCTGACAACCTATACTGGAGTGTCTGAAGACAGCTACAGTGTACTTATATATAATAAATAAATAAATAAATAAACATTTTTTAAAAAGGATAAGAAAGAAAGTAAGACCAGGCAGGCCTGCCATCCTTATCTCTGTCTGTCTGTCTGTCTGTCTGATCCCCTTGAACTGGAGATGGACCACCATATAGTTGCTGGTAGTTGATCCAACGTTCTCTGGAAGAGGAGAAAATGCTGTTAATTGTTGAGCCCTTTCAGTGGCCCCACACTTCTTTAAATATTTAGAAGTATATGTGAGGCTGTGTTTATGTACATCATATTCAGATTATAAGAGGATTTAGATTCTCTAGAATCTGACACCCTCTTCTGGAGTGTCTGAAGACGGCTACAGTGTACTTATATCTAATAAATACATAAATAAATAAATAAATAAATAAATAAATAAATAAATAAATAAATAAACATTTTTAAAAGTATAAGAAATAAAGAAAGACTAGGCAGGCCTGCCATCCTTATCTCTGTCTCTCTGTCTGTCTGTCTATCTGATCCCCGGGAACTGGAGATGGGCACCATATAGTTGCTGGTAGTTGATCCAAGGTTCTCTGGAAGAGGAGACAATGCTGTTAATTGTTGAACCCTTTCAGTGGCCATACACTTCTTTAAATATTTAGAAGTATATGTGAGGCTGTGTTTATGTACATCATATTCAGATTATAAGAGGATTTAGATTATCCAGAATCTGACACCCTATACTGGAGTGTCTGAAGACAGCTACAGTGTACTTATATATAATAAATACACAAATAAATAAATAAATAAATAAACATTTTTGAAAAAGGATAAGAAAGAAAGTAAGACCAGGAAGGCCTGCCATCCTTATCTCTGTCTGTCTGTCTGTCTGTCTGTCTGATCCCCTGGAACTGGAGATGGGCAACCATATAGTTGCTGGTAGTTGATCCAATGTTCTCTGGAAGAGGAGACAATGCTGTTAATTGTTGAGCCTTTTCAGTGGCTCCACACTTCTTTAAATATTTAGAAGTATATGTGAGGCTGTGTTTATGTACATCATATTCAGATTATAAGAGGATTTAGATTCTCCAGAATCTGACACCCTCTACTGGAGTGACTGAAGACAGCTACAGTGTACTCATATATAATAAATACATAAGTAAATAAATAAATAAATAAACATTTTTTAAAAAGGATAAGAAAGAAAGTAAGACCAGGCAGGCCTGCCATCCTTATCTCTGTCTGTCTGTCTGTCTGTCTGTCTGTCTGTCTGATCCCCTGGAACTGGAGATGGGCTACCATAAAGTTGCTGGTAGTTGATCCAAGGTTCTCTGGAAGAGGAGACAATGCTGTTAATTGTTGAGCCCTTTCAGTGGCCCCACACATCTTTAAATATTTAGAAGTATATGTGAGGCTGTGTTTATGTACATCATATTCAGATTATAAGAGGATTTAGATTCTCCAGAATCTGACACCCTCTTCTGGAGTGTCTGAAGACAGCTACAGTGTACTAATATCTAATAAATAAATAAATAAATAAATAAATAAATAAATAAATAAACAAACATTTTTTAAATGTATAAGAAATAAAGAAAACCAGGCAGGCCTGCCATCCTTATCTCTGTCTCTCTGTCTGTCTGTCTGTCTGATCCACTGGAACTGGAGATGGGCCACCATAAGGTGCTGGTAGTTTATCCCAGGTTCTCTGAAAGAGGAGACAATGATGTTAATTGTTGAGCCCTCTCAGTGGCCCCACACATCTTTAAATTTTTAGAAGTATATATGAGGCTGTATTTATGTACATAATATGCAGACCATAAGAGGGATTTAGATTCTCCAGAATCTGAGACCCTCTTCTGGAGTGTATGAAGACAGCTACAGTGTACTTATATCTAATAAATACATAAATAAATATATAAATAAACATTTTTTTAAAAAGGATAAGAAAGAAAGAAAGACCAGGCAGGCCTGCCATCCTTATCACTGTCTGTATGTCTGTCTGTTTGATCCCCTGGAACGGAGATGGGCCACCATATAGTTGCTGGTAGTTGATCCCAGGTACTCTGGAAGAGGAGACAATGCTGTTAATTGTTGAGCTTTTAGAGTCGCCCCACCCTTCTTTAAATTTTTAGAAGTATATGTGAGGCTGTGTTTATGTACATCATATGCAGACCATAAGAGGGATTTAGATTCTCCAGAATCTGACACCCTCTTCTGGAGTGTATGAATAGCTACAGTGTACTTATATCTAATAAATACATAAATAAATAAATAAATAAATAAATAAATAAATAAATAAATAAACAAACATTTTTTAAAAAAGGATAAGACAGATAGAAAGACCAGGCAGGCCTGCCATCCATATATCTGTCTCTCTGTCTGTCTGTCTATCTGATCCCTGGGAACTGGAGATGGGCCACGAATAGTTGCTGGTAGTTGATCCCAGGTTCTCTGGAAGAGGAGACAATGCTGTTAATTGTTGAGCCTTTTCAGTGGCGCCACCCATCTTTAAATATTTAAAAGTATATATGAGGCTGTGTTTATGTACATCATATGAAGACTATAAGAGGGATTTAGATTCTCCAGAATCTGACACCCTCTTCTGGAGTGTCTGAAGACAGAAACAGTGTACTTATATCTAATAAATAAATAGATAAATAAATAAATAAATAAATAAACATTTTTTAAAAAGGATAAGAAAGAAACAAAGTCCAGGCAGGCCTGCCATCCATATCTCTGTCTGTCTGTCTGTCTGTCTATCTGATCCCCGGGAACTGGAGATGGGCCACCATATAGTTGCTGGTAGTTGATCCAAGGTTCTCTGGAAGAGGAGACAATGCTGTTAATTGTTGAGCCCTTTCAGTGGCCCCACACTTCTTTAAATATTTAGAAGTATATGTGAGGCTGTGTTTATGTACATCATATTCAGATTATAAGAGGATTTAGATTCTCCAGAATCTGACACCCTATACTGGAGTGTCTGAAGACAGCTACAGTGTACTTATATATAACAAATAAATAAATAAATAAATAAATAAATAAATAAATAAATAAACATTTTTTAAAAAGGATAAGAAAGAAAGTAAGACCAGGCAGGCCTACCATCTTTATCTCTGTCTGTCTGTCTGTCTGTCTGATCCCCTGGAACTGGAGATGGGCCACCATATAGTTGCTGGTAGTTGATCCAAGGTTCTCTGGAAGAGGAGACAATGCTGTTAATTGTTGAACCCTTTCAGTGGCCATACACTTCTTTAAATATTTAGAAGTATATGTGAGGCTGTGTTTATGTACATCATATTCAGATTATAAGAGGATTTAGATTCTCCAGAATCTGACACCCTCTACTGGAGTGACTGAAGACAGCTACAGTGTACTTATATATAATAAATACATAAGTAAATGAATAAATAAATAAACATTTTTTAAAAAGGATAAGAAAGAAAGTAAGACCAGGCAGGCCTGCCATCCTTAACTCTGTCTGTCTGTCTGTCTGTCTGTCTGATCCCCTGGAACTGGAGATGGGCTACCATAAAGTTGCTGGTAGTTGATCCCAGGTTTTCTGGAAGAGGAGACAATGCTGTTAATTGTTGAGCCCTATCAGTGGCCCTACCCATCTTTAAATATTTAGAAGTATATGTGAGGCTGTGTTTATGTACATCATATGCAGACCATAAGAGGTATTTAGATTCTCCAGAATCTGACACCCTCTTCTGGAGTGTCTGAAGACAGCTACAGTGTACTTATATCAAATAAATACATAAATAAATATATAAATAAACATTTTTTTAAAAAGGATAAGAAAGAAAGAAAGAAAGACCAGGCAGGCCTCCCATCCTTATCACTGTTTGTATGTCTGTCTGTATGATCCTCTGGAACTGGAGATGGGCCACGATATAGTTGCTCGTAGTTGATCCCAGGTACTCTGGAAGAGGAGACAATGCTGTTAATTGTTGAGCTTTTAGAGTGGCCCCACCCTTCTTTAAATTTTTAGAAGTATATGTGAGGCTGTGTTTATGTACATCATATGCAGACCGTAAGAGGAATTTAGATTCTCCAGAATCTGACACCCTCTTCTGGAGTTTCTGAACAGGTACAGAGTACTTATATCTAATAAATAAATAAATAAATAAATAAATAAATAAATAAATAAATAAATATAAACAAACATTTTTTTTAAAAAAAGGATAAGAAAGAAAGAAAGACCAGGCAGGCCTGCCATACTTATCACTGTCTGTCTGTCTGTCTGATCCCCTGGAACTGGAGATGGACCACCATATAGTTGCTGGTAGTTGATCCCAGGTTCTCTATAAGAGGAGACAATGCTGTTAATTGTTGAGCCCTTTCAGTGGCCCCACACATCTTTTAATTTTTAGAAGTATATATTAGGCTGTTTTTATGTACATCATATGCAGACCATAAGAGGGATTTAGATTCTCCAGAATCTGACACCCTCTTCTGGAGTGTCTGAAGACGGCTACAGTGTACTTATATCTAATAAATACATAAATAAATAAATAAATAAATAAATAAATAAATAAATAAATATTTTTTAAAAAGGATAAGAAAGAAAGAAAGACCAGGCAGGCCTGCCATCCTTATTTATGTCTGTCTGTCTGTCTGTCTGATCCCCTGGAAGTGGAGATGGGCCACCTTGTAGGTGCTGGAGGTTGATCCTAGGTTCTCTGGAAGAGGAGACAATGCTGTTAATTGTTGAGTCCTTTCAGTGGCCCCACCCATTTTTAATTTTTAGAAGTATATGTGAGGCTGTGTTTATGTACATCATATGCAGACCATAAGAGGGATTTAGATGCTCTAGAACCTGACACCCACTTCTGGAGTGTCTGAAGACGGCTAAAGTGTACTTATATCTAATAAATACATAAAAAAATAAATAAATAAATAAATAAATAAATAAATAAACATTTTTTAAAAGTATAAGAAATAAAGAAAGACCAGGCAGGCCTGCTATCCTTATCTCTGTCTCTCTGTCTGTCTGTCTGTCTGTCTGATCCACTGGAACTGGAGATGGGCCACCATAAGGTGCTGGTAGTTTATCCCAAGTTCTCTGAAAGAGGAGACAATGCTGTTAATTGTTGAGCCCTCTCAGTGGCCCCACACATCTTTAAATTTTTAGAAGTATATGTGAGGCTGTGTTTATGTACATCATATGCAGACCATAAGAGGGATTTAGATTCTCCAGAATCTGACACCCTGTTCTGGAGTTTCTGAAGACATCTACAGTGTACTTATATCTAATAAATACATAAATAAATATATAAATAAACATTTTTTTAAAAAGGATAAGAAAGAAAAAAGATTAGGCAGGCCTGCCATCCTTATCACTGTCTTTATGTCTGTCTGTCTGATCCCCTGGAACTGGAGATGGGCCACCATATAGTTGCTGGTAGCTGACCCCATGTACTCTGGAAGAGGAGACAATCTGTTAATTATTGAGCTTTTAGAGTGGCCCCACCCTTCTTTAAATTTTTAGAAGTATATGTGAGGCTGTGTTTATGTACATCATATGCAGACCATAAGAGGGATTTAGATTCTCCAGAATCTGACACCCTCTTCTGGAGTGT
Organism: Mus caroli; assembly: GCF_978045245.1. NCBI lineage: Eukaryota > Metazoa > Chordata > Mammalia > Rodentia > Muridae > Mus > Mus caroli. The sequence continues at coordinate 3,237,822 of NW_028227278.1, forward strand.
CTGAAAAGCTACAGTGTACTTATATCTACTAAATACATAAATAAATAAATAAATAAATAAATAAATAAATAAACATTTTTTAAAAAGGATAAGACAGAAAGAAAGACCAGGCAGGCCTGCCATCCATATCTCTGTCTGTCTGTCTGTCTGTCTATCTGATCCCCGGGAACTGGAGATGGGCCACGAATAGTTGCTGGTAGTTGATCCCAGGTTCTCTGGAAGAGGAGACAATGCTGTTAATTGTTGAGCCCTTTCAGTGGCGCCACCCATCTTTAAATATTTAGAAGTATATGTGAGTATATATTTCTCCAGAATCTGACACCCTCTTCTGGAGTGTCTGAAGACAGCTACAGTGTACTTATATATAATAAATACATAAATAAATAAATAAATAAATAAATAAATAAATAAATAAATAAACATTTTTGAAAAAGGATAAGAAAGAAAGTAAGACCAGGCAGGCCTGCCATCCTTATCTCTGTCTGTCTGTCTGTCTGATCCCCTGGAACTGGAGATGGGCCACCATATAGTTGCTGGTAGTTGATTCAAGGTTCTCTGGAAGAGGAGACAATGCTGTTAATTGTTGAGCCCTTTCAGTGGCCCCACACTTCTTTAAATATTTAGAAGTATATGTGTGGCTGTGTTTATGTACATCATATTCAGATTATAAGAGGATTTAGATTCTCCAGAATCTGACACCCTCTACTGGAGTGACTGAAGACAGCTACAGTGTACTTATATATAATAAATACATAAATAAATAAATAAATAAATAAATAAATAAATAAACATTTTTTAAAAAGGATAAGAAAGAAAGTAAGCCGAGACAGGCCTGCCATCGTTATCTCTGTCTGTCTGTTTGTCTGTCTGTCTGATCCCCTGGAACTGGAGTTGGGCTACAATAAAGTTGCTGGTAGTTGATCCCAGGTTCTCTGGAAGAGGAGACAATGCTGTTAATTGTTGAGCCATCTTTAAATATTTAGAAGTATATATGAGGCTGTGTTTATGTACATCATATGCAGACCATAAGAGGGATTTAGATTCTCCAGAATCTGACACCCTCTTCTGGAGTGTCTAAAGACAGCTACAGTGTACTTATATCTAATAAATAAATAGATAAATAAGTAAATAAATAAATAAACATTTTTTTAAAAGGATAAGAAAGAAAGAAAGACCAGGCAGGCCTGCCATCCATATCTCTGCCTGTCTGTCTGTCTGTCTATCTGATCTCCGGGAACTGGAGATGGGCCACCATATAGTTGCTGGTAGTTGATCCAAGGTTCTCTGGAAGAGAAGACAATGCTGTTAATTGTTGAGCTTTTACGGTGGCCCCACCCTTTGTTAAATATTTAGAAATATATGTGAGGCTGTGTTTATGTACATCATATTCAGATTATAAGAGGATTTAGATTCTCCAGAATCTGACACCCTCTACTGGAGTGTCTGAAGACAGCTACAGTATACTTATATATAATAAATACATAAATAAATAAATAAACATTTTTTTAAAAATATAAGAAAGAAAGTAAGACCAGGCAGGCCTGCCATCCTTATCTCTGTCTGTCTGTCTGTCTGATCCCCTGGAACTGGAGATGGGACACCATATAGTTGCTGGTAGTTGATCCAAGGTTCTCTGAAAGAGGAGACAATGCTGTTAATTGTTGAGCCCTTTCAGTGCCCCCACACTTCTTTAAATATTTAGAAGTATATGTGAGGCTGTGTTTATGTACATCATATTCAGATTATAAGAGGATTTAGTTCCTCAAGAATCTGACACCCTCTACTGGACTGTCTGAAGACAGCTACAGTGTACTTATATATAATAAATACATAAATAAATAAATAAATAAATAAATAAATAAATAAATAAATAAATAAACATTTTTTAAAAATTATTAGAAATATAGAAAGACCAGGCAGGCCTGCCATCCTTATATCTGTCTCTCTGTCTGTCTGTCTGTCTGTCTGATCCACTGGAACTGGAGATGGGCCACCATAAGGTGCTGGTAGTTTATCCCATGTTCTCTGAAAGAGGAGACAATGCTGTTAATTGTTGAGCCCTCTCAGTGGCCCCACACATCTTTAAATTTTTAGAAGTATATGTGAGGCTGTGTTTATGTACATCATATGCAGACCATAAGAGGGATTTAGATTCTCCAGAATCTGACACCCTCTTCTGGAGTGTCTGAAGACAGCTACAGTGTACTTATATCTAATAAATACATAAATAAATATATAAATAAACATTTTTTTAAAAAGGATAAGAAAGAAAGAAAGACCAGGCAGGCCTGCCATCCTTATCACTGTCAGTATGTCTGTCTTTCTGATCCCCGGGAACTGGAGATGGGCCACCATATAGTTGCTGATAGTTGATCCCAGTTACTCTGGAAGAGGAGACATTGCTGTTAATTGTTGAGCTTTTAGAGTGGCCCCACCCTTCTTTAAATTTTTAGAAGTATATGTGAGGCTGTGTTTATGTACATCATATGCAGACCATAAGAGGGATTTAGATTCTCCAGAATATGACAACCTCTTCTGAAGTGTCTGAAGACAGCTACAGTGTACTTATATCTAATATATATATATATATATATATATATATATATATATATAAACATTTTTAAAATGTATAAGAAAGAAAGAAAAACCAGGCAGGCCTGCAATCGTTGTCGGTCTGTCTGTATGTATGTCTGTCTGATCCCCTAGAACTGGAGAAGGGCCACAATATAGTTGCTGGTAGTTGATCCCAGGTCCTCTGGAAGAGGAGACAATGCTGTTAATTGTTGAGCCCTTTCAGTGGCCCCACCCATCTTTAAATTTTTACAAGTATATGTGAGGCTGTGTTTATGTACATCATATGCAGACCATAAGAGGGATATAGATTCTCCAGAATCTGACACCCTCTTCTGGAGAGTCTGAAGACAGCTACAGTGTACTTATATCTAATAAATACATAAATAAACAAATAAATAAATAAATAAATAAATAAATAAATAAATGAATAAATGAATAAATGAATAAATAAATAAATAAACATTTTTAAAAAGGATAAGAAAGAAAGAAAAATCAGGCAGGCCTGCCATCCTTATCTCTGTCTGCCTGTCTGTCTGTCTGATCCCCAGCAACTTGAGATGGGCCACCATATAGTTGCTGGTAGTTGATCCCACGTTCTCTGGAAGAGGAGACAATGGTGTTAATTGTTGGGCCATTTCAGTGGGCCCACCCATCTTTAAATATTTAGAAGTATATGTGAGGCTGTGTTTATGTACATCATATGCAGACCATAAGAGGGATTTAGATTCTCCAGAATCTGACACCCTCTTCTTGAGTGTCTGAAGACAACTACAGTGTACTTATATCTAATAAATACATAAATAAATACATAAATAAATAAATAAATAAATAAATAAATAAATAAATAAATAAACATTATTTTAAAAGGATAAGAACGAATGAAAAACCAGGCAGGCCTGCCCTCCTTATCTCTGTCTGTCTGTCTGTCTGTCTGATCCCCTGGAACTGGAGATGGGCCACCATATAGTTGCTTGTAGTTGATCCCAGGTTCTCTGGAAGAAGAGACAATGCTGTTAATTGTTGAGCCCTTTCAGTGGCCCCACCCATTTTAATTTTTAGAAGTGTATGTGAATCTGTGTTTATGTCCATCATATGCAGACCATAAGAGGGATTTATATTCTCCAGAATCTGACACCCTCTTCTGGAGTGTCTGAAGACAGCTACAGTGTACTTATATCTAATAAATACATAAATAAATAAACATTTTTTAAAAAGAATAAGAAAGAAAGAAAAACCAGGGAGGCCTGCCACCCTTGTCTGTCTGTCTCTTTGTCTGCCTGATCCCTTGGAACTGGAGATGGGCCACCATATAATTGCTGGTAGTTGATCCCAGGTTCTCTGGTAGAGGAGACAATGCTGTTAATTGTTGAGCCCTTTCAGTGGCCCCACACATCTTTAAATTTTTAGAAGTATATGTGAGGCTGTGTTTATGTACATCATATTCAGACCATAAGAGGGATTTACATTCTCCAGAATCTGACACCCTCTTCTGGAGTGTCTGAAGACAGCTACAGTGTACTTATAATAAATAAATAAATAAATAAATAAATAAATAAATAAATAAATAAATAAACATTTTTTTTAAAGTATAAGAAAGAAAGAAAGACCAGGCAGGCCTCCATCCTTATCTTTGTCTGTCTGTCTGTCTCTCTGATACCCTGGAACTGGAGATGGGCCACCATAGTGTTGCTGGTAGTTTATCCAAGGTTCTCTGGAAGAGGAGACAATGCTGTTAATTGTTGAGCCCTTTCTGTGGCCCCACCCATCTTTAAATTTTTAGAAGTATATGTGAGGCTGTGTTTATGTACATCATATGCAGACCATAAGAGGGATTTAGATTCTCCAGAATCTGAAACCCTCTTCTGGAGTGTCTGAAGATAGCTACAATGTACTTATATCTAATAAATACATGAATAAATAAATAAATAAATAAACAAACATTTTTTAAAAAGGATAAGAAAGAAAGAAAGACCAGGCAGGGCTGCCATCCTTATCCTTGTCTGTCTGTCTGTCTCTCTGTTTGTCTGTCTGTCTGATCTCCTGGAACTGGAGATGGGCCACCTATTTGTTGCTGGTAGTTGATTCCAGGTCTTCTGAAGAGGAGACAATACTGTTAATTGTTCAGCACTTTCAGTGGCCCCACCCATCTTTAAATTTCTAGAAGTAAATGTGATGCTGTGTTTATGTACATCATATTCAGACCATTAAAGAGGGATTTATATTATCCAGAATCTGACACCGTCTTTTGGAGTGTCTATGACGGATACAGTGTACTTATATCTAATAAATACATAAATAAAGAAATAAACATTTTTTAAAATCGATAAGAAAGAAAGAAAGACCAGGCAGGCCTGCCATCCTTATCTCTGTCTGTCTGTCTGTCTGTCTGATCCTCTGGAACTGGAGATGGGCCACCATAGAGTTGCTTGTAGTTGATCCCAGGTTCTCTGGAAGAGGAGACAATGCTGTTAATTGTTGAGCCCTTTCAGTGGCCCCAACCATTTTTAATATTTAGAAGTATATGTGATGCTGTTTTTATGTACATCATATTCAGACCATAAGAGGGATTTAGATTCTCCAGAATCTGACAACCTCTTCTGGAGTGTCTGAAGACAGCTACAGTGTACTTATATCTAATAAATTCATAAATAAACAAATAAACATTTTTTAAAAAGGATAATAAAGAAAGAGAGACCAGGCACGCCTGCCATCCTTGTCTGTCTGTCTGTCTGTCTGATCCCCTGGAACTGGAGATGGGCCACCATATAATTGCTGGTAGTTGATCCCATGTTCTCTGGAAGAGGAGTCAGTGCTGTTAATTGTTGAGCCCTTTCAGTGGCCCCACACATCTTTAAATTTTTAGAAGTATATGTGAGGCTGTGTTCATGTACATCATATGCAGACCATAAGAGGGATATAGATTCTCCAGAATCTGACACCCTCTTCGGGTGTGTTTGAAGACAGCTACAGTGTACTTAAATCTAATAAATACCTACTTAAATTAATAAACATTTTTTAAAAAGGATAAGAAAGAATGAAAGACCAGGTAGGCCTGCCATCCTTAACTCTATCTGTCTGTATGTCTGTCTGTCTGTCTGATCCCCTGGAACTGAGATGGGCCACCATATAGTTGCTGGTAGTTGATCCCAGGTTCTCTATAAGAGGAGACAATGCTGTTAATTGTTGATCCCTTTCATTGGCCCCACACATCTTTAAATTTT
>NW_028227278.1:3243716-3303716 GCF_978045245.1 Mus caroli
AAAGAAAGAAAGAAAGAAAGAAAGAAAAGTTTATAATAAAAAGTTTTTACAAAAGTTTTATAAAAAGTGTGAAAGAAAGAAAGAAAGAAAGAAAGAAAGAAAGAAAGAAGGAAAGAAAGAAAAGTTTATAATAAAAAGTTTTTATAAAAGTTTTATAAAAAGTGTGAAAGAAAGAAAGAAAGAAAGAAAGAAAAGTTTATAATAAAAAGTTTTTATAAAAGTTTTATAAAAAGTGTTAAAGTTTTTAAAAATTAAAAAAAAAAAACCAGATCACCATCACACAGCATTGGCTGTCTTCTGGTGTATCCTTTCAGCCTCCAAAACAAAAAACAATGGCTGGCTGTCTTCAGGTGTATCCTATTCTCGAGTCTTATTTCCAACCTTAGAGCTGGGCTGAGCTGCCTCATTATGTAATTGCAAACCTTCCTTGGTTTGTCTTTTCCATTTCTAAGACTAACAGGCCTTTTTCTATTTATTGAATATGCTCATGACTGTCCTTTAGATATAGTAAATATAACTCTTGCTTATAAAACTTGTTTTCTAGGAATTTTTAAAGGGCAAGGCAGAGTTTATTTATAAAAAAATATTTTGCATTTATTTATTTGTGTGAGTGATGAAGCTCAGGTCTTCAAACTCGTCAGGAGGTATGATTACCTCCCCTCTCTCTCAACCCCTCTCTCTCCTCTCTCAATGATTGTGTAAGAATGTTTTGCATGTGTATGCTGTGCCCACAGACTCCAGAACAGAGTATTAGATCCCCTGGAACTGGAGATGGGCCACCATATATAATACTGGTAATTGATCCCAGGTTCTCTGGAAGAGGAGACAATGCTCTTAATTGTTGAGCCCTCTCTGTAGCCACATCTTTTTTCTTTTTTTTCTTTTTTTTTGAGTATATGTGAGGCTGTGTTTATATACATCATATGCAGACAATAAGAATGATTTAGATTCTTCAGAATCTGACACCCTCTTCTGGACTGTCTGAAGATAGCTACAGCATACTTAAATATAATAAATAAATAAATCTTTAAAAAGAAAAGGAAAAGTAAAAAAGAAAGATCAGGCCTGCCATATGCATGTTCATAGAGTAAAATGGAAGAGACCCCAATCTAACCTCAGCAGGGTGCTTCCTTCTGGATGGTAGCTCACAGTTTCATCCCAGCAAGACAGGCAAATCACTGAGTTCAAGGACAGTAAGGTTCAGGACAGCCAAGGTTAGGAAGGAAAAGGGTCTATGTTGAGAATACAAACCGACAAAACAACAACTAGGAAAAAGAAGTGACAGTGTAACTTGGGGTAGGGTACCAACAAGAGAAAGCTTTCTGTTACCACTTACAAACACCAGTAGCCTTGCACCCTTCTGCCCAGGTCCCTGCCTTCCTTTCTAGGCATTCTAAGGATGCCAGGGGGTGGGGGAATCCAGATTAACTTTTTAAAAACAAAGACTTGGTCTTTGATGTCTATAGGAAGCCCTTCTCAGTGCCTTTAACTACCACTGAACTTTCAGGGCTGTGACTCAACTGTAACAAGGAACAGGGCTAAGAACCTGCAGCCTTTGAAAACAACTATTTTTTTAAAGTGGGGGACACAAATCAGCAGTAGAAGCCCTCAGGTTCAGCCATAATACTTGTTAGGGAAAGAGCCTCAATGTCCGGAGCTGAGGTCTCATGGGTGAAGTGCTTCAAGCTCTGAGTATCATTGAAAGAAAGAAAAGATATCATGTGGTTGCTTAATTTATTTATTTTATTATTTCTATTTTTTGTTTTCTTTTGTTTTGTTTTAGAAAAGGCCTCAGTCTGTAGCTATGGCTGACCTAGGACAGACTACATGTGTTAATTAGGGTTTCACAGCTGAGAAACAGACCATACCTATGTAAGATTTAGAAAACCCAACAGTCAGTGGTGGCTCGAGCTCTTAATGAGAGCACTCTGGAGGCAGAGGCAGTCAAATTCTGAGTTCGAGGCCAGCCTGGTTAAAGACAGGGATAGGCAGGGATAGGCAAGGCAGGGCTGGGCTAGCCTAGGCTAGGCAAGGGGCTGGGATAGTCAAGGCAAGGGACTAGGCTAGGCTACTCAAGGGGCTAGGCAAGACAGACAGACAGAGAGAAAGACAGACAAGGATGGCAGGCCTGCCTGGTTTTTCTTTCTTTCTTATCCCTTTTAAAAAAATGTTTATTTATTTATTTATTTATTTATGTATTTATTAGATATAAGTACACTGTAGCTGTCTTCAGACACTCCAGAAGAGGGTGTCCGATTCTGGAGAATCTATATCCCTCTTATGGTCTGCATATGATGTACATAAACACAGCCTCACATTTACTTCTAAAAATTTAAAGATGTGTGGGGCCAATGAAAGGGATCAACAATTAACAGCATTGTCTCCTCTTATAGAGAACCTGGGATCAACTACCAGCAACTATATGGTGGCCCATCTCAGTTCCAGGGGATCAGACAGACAGACAGACATACAGACAGATAGAGTTAAGGATGGCAGGCCTACCTGGTCTTTCATTCTTTCTTATCCTTTTTAAAAAATGTTTATTAATTTAAGTAGGTATTTATTAGATTTAAGTACACTGTAGCTGTCTTCAAACACACCCGAAGAGGGTGTCAGATTCTGGAGAATCTATATCCCTCTTATGGTCTGCATATGATGTACATGAACACAGCCTCACATATACTTCTAAAAATTTAAAGATGTGTGGGGCCACTGAAAGGGCTCAACAATTAACAGCACTGACTCCTCTTCCAGAGAACATGGGATCAACTACCAGCAATTATATGGTGGCCCATCTCCAGTTCCAGGGGATCAGACAGACAGACAGACAGACAAGGATGGCAGGCGTGCCTGGTCTCTCTTTCTTTATTATCCTTTTTAAAAAATGTTTATTTGTTTATTTATGAATTTATTAGATATAAGTACACTGTAGCTGTCTTCAGACACTCCAGAAGAGGTTGTCAGATTCTGGAGAATCTAAATCCCTCTTATGGTCTGAATATGATGTACATAAACACAGCATCACATATACTTCTAAATATTAAAAATGGTTGGGGCCACTGAAAGGGCTCAACAATTAACAGCATTGTCTCCTCTTCCAGAGAACCTGGGATCAACTACAAGCAACTCTATGGTGGCCCATCTCCAGTTCCAGAGGATCAGACAGACAGACAGACAGACAGAGATAAGGATGGCAGGCCTGCCTGGTCTTTCTTTCTTTCTTATCGATTTTAAAAAATGTTTATTTCTTTATTTATGTATTTATTAGATATAAGTACACTGTATCCGTCATAGACACTCCAAAAGACGGTGTCAGATTCTGGATAATATAAATCCCTCTTTAATGGTCTGAATATGATGTACATAAACACAGCATCACATTTACTTCTAGAAATTTAAAGATGGGTGGGGCCACTGAAAGTGCTGAACAATTAACAGTATTGTCTCCTCTTCAGAAGACCTGGAATCAACTACCAGCAACAAATAGGTGGCCCATCTCCAGTTCCAGGAGATCAGACAGACAGACAAACAGAGAGACAGACAGACAGACAAGGATAAGGATGGCAGCCCTGCCTGGTCTTTCTTTCTTTCTTATCCTTTTTAAAAAATGTTTGTTTATTTATTTATTTATTTATTCATGTATTTATTAGATATAAGTACATTGTAGCTATCTTCAGACACTCCAGAAGAGGGTTTCAGATTCTGGAGAATCTAAATCCCTCTTATGGTCTGCATATGATGTACATAAACACAGCCTCACATATACTTCTAAAAATTTAAAGATGGGTGGGGCCACAGAAAGGGCTCAACAATTAACAGCATTGTCTCCTCTTCCAGAGAACCTTGGATAAACTACCAGCAACACTATGGTGGCCCATCTCCAGTTCCAGGGTATCAGAGAGACAGACAGACAGACAAAGATAAGGATGGAGGCCTGCCTGGTCTTTCTTTCTTTCTTATACTTTAAAAAAATGTTTATTTATTTATTTATTTATTTATTTATTTATTTATTTATTTATTTATTTATTTATTTATTATAAGTACACTGTAGCTGTCTTCAGACACTCCAGAAGAGGGTGTCAGATTCTGGAGAATGTAAATCCCTCTTATGGTCTGAATATGATGTACATAAACACAGCCTCACATATACTTCTAAAAATTTAAAGATGTGTGGGGCCACTGAAAGGGCTCAACAATTAACAGCATTGTCTCCTCTACCAGAGAACCTGGGATCAACTACCAGCAATTATATGGTGGCCCATCTCCAGTTCCAAGGGATCAGGCAGACAAAGAGACAGACAGACAAGGGTGGCAGGCCTCCCTGGTTTTTCTTTCTTTCTTATTCTTTTTAAAAAATGTTTATTTATTTATGTATTTATTAGATATAAGTACACTGTAGCTGTCTTCAGACACTCCAGAAGAGGGTGTCAGATTCTGGAGAATATAAATCCCTCTTATGGTCTGCATATGATGGACATAAACACAGATTCACATACACTTCTAAAAATTAAAATGGGTGGGGCCACTGAAAGGGCTCAACAATTAACAGCATTGTCTCTTCTTCCAGAGAACCTGGGATCAACTACAAGCAACTATATGGTGGCCCATCTCCAGTTCCAGGGGATCAGACAGACAGACAGACAGACAGAGATAAGGAGGGCAGGCCTGCCTGGTTTTTCATTCGTTCTTATCCTTTTAAAATAATGTTTATTTATTTATTTATTTATTTATTTATGTATTTATTTATGTATTTATTAGATATAAGTACACTGTAGTTGTCTTCAGACACTCAAGAAGAGGGTGTCAGATTCTGGAGAATCTAAATCCCTCTTATGGTCTGCATATGATGTACATAAACACAGCCTCACATATACTTCTAAATATTTAAAGATGGGTGGGCCCACTGAAATGGCCCAACAATTAACACCATTGTCTCCTCTTCCAGAGAACGTGGGATCAACTACCAGCAACTATATGGTGGCCCATCTCAAGTTGCTGGGGATCAGACACACAGACAGGCAGACAGAGATAAGGATGGCAGGCCTGCCTGATTTTTCTTTCTTTCTTATCCTTTTTAAAAATGTTTATTTATTTATTTATTCATTTATTCATTTATTCATTTATTTATTTATTTATTTATTTATTTATTTATTTGTTTATTTATGTATTTATTAGATATAAGTACACTGTAGCTGTCTTCAGACTCTCCAGAAGAGGGTGTCAGATTCTGGAGAATCTATATCCCTCTTATGGTCTGCATATGATGTACATAAACACAGCCTCACATATACTTGTAAAAATTTAAAGATGGGTGGGGCCACTGAAAGGGCTCAACAATTAACAGCATTGTCTCCTCTTCCAGAGGACCTGGGATCAACTACCAGCAACTATATTGTGGCCCTTCTCCAGTTCTAGGGGATCAGACAGACATACATACAGACAGACCGACAACGATTGCAGGCCTGCCTGGTCTTTCTTTCTTTCTTATCCTTTTTAAAAAAATGTTTATTTATATATTTATTTATGTATTTATTAGATATAAGTACACTGTAGCTGTCTTCAGACACTCCAGAAGAGGGTGTCAGATTCTGGAGAATCTAAATCCCTCTTATGGTCTGCATATGATGTACATAAACACAGCCTCACATATACTTCTAAAAATTTAAAGATGTGTGGGGCCACTGAGAGGGCTCAACAATTAACAGCATTGTCTCCTCTTTCAGAGAACATGGGATAAACTACCAGCACCTTATGGTGGCCCATCTCCAGTTCCAGTGGATCAGACAGACAGACAGACAGACAGAGAGACAGATATAAGGATGGCAGGCCTGCCTGGTCTTTCTATATTTCTAATAATTTTTAAAAAATGTTTATTTATTTATTTATTTATTTATTTATTTATTTATGTATTTATTATATATAAGTACACTGTAGCTGTCTTCAGACAGTCCAGTAGAGGGTGTCAGATTCTTGAGGAACTAAATCCTCTTATAATCTGAATATGATGTACATAAACACAGCCTCACATATACTTCTAAATATTTAAAGAAGTGTGGGGGCACTGAAAGGGCTCAACAATTAACAGCATTGTCTCCTCTTTCAGAGAACCTTGGATCAACTACCAGCAACTATATGGTGTCCCATCTCCAGTTCCAGGGGATCAGACAGACAGACAGACAGAGATAAGGATGGCAGGCCTGCCTGGTCTTACTTTCTTTCTTATATTTTTAAAAAAATGTTTATTTATTTATTTATGTATTTATTATATATAAGTATACTGTAGCTGTCTTCAGACACTCCAGTAGAGGGTGTCAGATTCTGGAGAATCTAAATCCTCTTATAATCTGAATATGATGTACATAAACACAGCCTCACATATATTTCTAAATATTTAACAAAGGGTGGGGCCACCGTAAAAGCTCAACAATTAACAGCATTGTCTCCTCTTCCAGAGAACCTTGGATCAACTACCAGCAACTATATGGTGGCCCATCTCCAGTTCCCGGAGATCAGATAGACAGACAGACAGACAGGCAGAGATATGGATGGCAGGCCTGCCTGGTCTTTCTTTCTTTCTTATCCTTTTAAAAAAATGTTTATTTATTTATTTACTTATTTATCTATTTATTTATTAGATATAAGTACACTGTAGCTGTCTTTAGACACTCCAGAAGAGGGTGTCAGATTCTGGAGAATCTAAATCCCTCTTATGGTCTGCATATGATGTACATAAACACAGCCTCATATATACTTCTAAATATTTAAAGATGGCTCAACAATTAACAGCATTGTCTCCTCTTCCAGAGAACCTGGGATCAACTACCAGCAACTTTATTGTAGCCCAACTCCAGTTCCAGGGGATCAGACAGACAGACAAACAGACAGACAGAGATAACGATGGCAGGCCTGTCTCGGCTTACTTTCTTTCTTATCCTTTTTAAAAAATGTTTATTTATTTATTTATTTATTTATTTATTTATGTATTTATTATATATAAGTACACTGTAGCTGTCTTCAGTCACTCCAGTAGAGGGTGTCAGATTCTGGAGAATCTAAATCCTCTTATAATCTGAATATGATGTACATAAACACAGCCACACATATACTTCTAAATATTTAAAGAAGTGTGGGGCCACTGAAAGGGCTCAACAATTAACAGCATTGTCTCCTCTTCCAGAGAACCTTGAATCAACTACCAGCAACTATATGGTGGCCCATCTCCAGTTCCAGGGGATCAGACAGACAGACAGACAGAGATAAGGATGGCAGGCCTGCCTGGTCTTACTTTCTTTCTTATCCTTTTTCAAAAATGTTTATTTATTTATTTATTTATTTATTTATTTATTTATGTATTTATTATATATAAGTACACTGTAGCTGTCTTCAGACACTCCAGAAGAGGGTGTCAGATTCTGGAGAAATATATACTCACATATACTTCTAAATATTTAAAGATGGGTGGCGCCACTGAAAGGGCTCAACAATTAACAGCATTGTCTCCTCTTCCAGAGAACCTGGGATCAACTACCAGCAACTATTCGTGGCCCATCTCCAGTTCCCGGGGATCAGATAGACAGACAGACAGACAGACAGAGATATGGATGGCAGGCCTGCCTGGTCTTTCTTTCTGTCTTATCCTTTTTAAAAAATGTTTATTTATTTATTTATTTATTTATTTATTTATTTATTTATTTATTTATTTATGTATTTAGTAGATATAAGTACACTGTAGCTTTTCAGACACTCCAGAAGAGGGTGTCAGATTCTGGAGAATCTAAATCCCTCTTATGGTCTGCATATGATGTACATAAACACAGCCTCACATATACTTCTAAAAATTTAAAGAAGGGTGGGGCCACTCTAAAAGCTCAATAATTAACAGATTGTCTCCTCTTCCAGAGTACATGGGGTCAGCTACCAGCAACTATATGGTGGCCCATCTCCAGTTCCAGGGGATCAGACAGACAGACATAAAGACAGTGATAAGGATGGCAGGCCTGCCTAATCTTTTTTCTTTCTTATCCTTTTTAAAAAAATGTTTATTTATATATTTATTTATGTATTTATTAGATATAAGTACACTGTAGATGTCTTCAGAAACTCCAGAACAGGGTGTCAGATTCTGGAGAATCTAAATCCCTCTTATGGTCTGCATATGATGTACATAAACACAGCCTCACATATACTTCTAAAAATTTAAAGATGTGTGGGGCCACTGAGAGGGCTCAACAATTAACAGCATTGTCTCCTCTTTCAGAGAACTTGGGATAAACTACCAGCACCTTATGGTGGCCCATCTCCAGTTCCAGTGGATCAGACAGACAGACAGACAGACAGAGAGACAGAGATAAGGATAGCAGGCCTGCCTGGTCTTTCTTTATTTCTTATACTTTTAAAAAATGTTTATTTATTTATTTATTTATTTATTTATTTATTTTTTTATGTATTTATTAGATATAAGTACACTTTAGCCGTCTTCAGACACTCCAGAAGTGGGTGTCAGGTTCTAGAGCATCTAAATCCCTCTTATGGTCTGCATATGATGTACATAAACACAGCCTCACATATACTTCTAAAAATTAAAAATGGGTGGGGCCACTGAAAGGACTCAACAATTAACAGCATTGTCTCCTCTTCCAGAGAACCTAGGATCAACCTCCAGCACCTACAAGGTGGCCCATCTCCACTTCCAGGGGATCAGACAGACAGACAGACAGACATAAATAAGGATGGCAGGCCTGCCTGGTCTTTCTTTCTTTCTTATCCTTTTTAAAAAATATTTATTTATTTATTTATTTATTTATTTATTTATTTATGTATTTATTAGATATAAGTACACTGTAGCCGTCTTCAGACACTCCAGAAGAGGGTGTCAGATTCTGGAGAATCTAAATCCCTCTTATGGTCTGCATATGATGTACATAAAAACAGCCTAATATATACTTCTAAAAATTAAAAGATGTGTGGGGCCACTGAAAGGGCTCAACAATTAACAGCATTGTCTCCTCTTATAGAGAACCTGGGATCAACTACCAGCAACTATATGGTGGTCCATCTCCAGTTCCAGGGGATCAGACAGACAGACAGACAGTGATAAGTATGGCAGGCCTGCCTGGTCTTTCTTTCTTTCTTATCCTTTTTTTAAAAAAAATGTTTGTTTATATTTATTTATTTATTTATTTATTTATTTATTTATTTATTTATTTATTAGATATAAGTACTCTGTACCTGTTCAGAAACTCCAGAAGAGGGTGTCAGATTCTGGAGAATCTAAATTCCTCTTACGGTCTGCATATGATGTACATAAACACAGCCTCACATATACTTCTAAAAATTTAAAGAAGGGTGGGGCCACTCTAAAAGCTCAACAATTAACAGCATTGTCTCCTCTTCCAGAGTACCTGGGATCAACTACGAGCAACTATATCGTGGCCCATCTCCAGTTCCAGAGGATCATACAGACAGACATACAAACAGTGATAAGGATGGGAGGCCTGCCTGGTCTTTCTTTCTTTCTTTCTTATCCTTTTTAAAAAAAATGTTTATTTATATATTTATTTATGTATTTATTTGATATAAGTACACTGTAGCTGTCTTCAGACACTCCAGAAGAGGGTGTCAGATTCTGGAGAATCTAAATACCTCTTATGGTCTGCATATGATGTACATAAACACAGCCTCACATATACTTCTAAATATTTAAAGATGGGTAGGGCCACTGATAGGGCTCAACAATTAACAGCATTGTCTCCTCTTCCAGAAAACCTGGGATCAACTACCAGCAACTTTATGGTAGCCCATCTCCAGTTCCAGGGGATCAGACAGACAGACAGACAGACAGACAGAGTTAAGGATGGCAGGCCTGCCTGGTCTTACTTTCTTTCTTATCCTTTTTAAAAAATGTTTATTTATTTATTCATTTACTTATGTATTTATTATATATAAGTACACTGTAGCTGTCTTCAGTCACTCCAGTAGAGGGTGTCAGATTCTGGAGAATCTAAATCCTCTTATAATCTGAATATGATGTACATAAACACAGCCTCACATATACTTCTAAATATTTAAAGAAGTGTATGGCCACTGAAAGGGTTCAACAATTAACAGCATTGTCTCCTCTTCCAGAGAACCTTGGATCAACTACCAGCAACTATATGGTGGCCCATCTCCAGTTCCAGGGGATCAGACAGACAGACAGACAGACAGAGATAAAGATGGTAGGCCTGCCTGGTCTTACTTTCTTTCTTATCCTTTTTAAAAAATGTTTATTTATTTATTTATTTATTTATTTATTTATTTATTTATTTGTTATATATAAGTACACTGTAGCTGTCTTCAGACACTCCAGTATAGGGTGTCAGATTCTGGAGAATCTAAATCCTCTTATAATCTGAATATGATGTACATAAACACAGCCTCACATATACTTCTAAATATTTAAAGAAGTGTGGGGCCACTGAAAGGGCTCAACAATTAACAGCATTGTCTCCTCTTCCAGAGAACCTTGGATCAACTACCAGCAACTATATGGTGGCCCATCTCCAGTTCCCGGGGATCAGATAGACAGACAGACAGACAGACAGAGATATGGATGGCAGGCCTGCCTGGACTTTGTTTCTTTCTTATCCTTTTTAAAAAATGTTTATTTATTTATTTATTTATTTATTTATCTATTTATTTATTAGATATAAGTACACTGTTTCTGTCTTCAGACACTCCAGAAGAGGGTGTCAGATTCTGGAGAATCTAAATCCCTCTTATAGTCTTCATATGATGTACATAAACACAGCCTCATATATACTTTTAAATATTTAAAGATGGGTGGCGCCACTGAAAAGGCTCAACAATTAACAGCATTGTCTCCTCTTCCAGAGAACCTGGGATCAACTACCAGCAACTATTCGTGGCCCATCTCCAGTTCCCAGGGATCAGATAGACAGACAGACAGAGAGACAGATATATGGATGGCAGGCCTGCCTGGTCTTTCTATCTGTCTTATCCTTTTTTAAAAAATGTTTGTTTATTTATTTATTTATTTATTTATTTATTTATTTATTTATTTATTTATGTATTTATTAGATATAAGTACACTGTAGCTATTCATACACTCCAGAAGAGGGTGTCAGATTCTGGAGAATCTAAATCCCTCTTATGGTCTGCATATGATGTACATAAACACAGCCTCACATATACTTCTAAAAATTTAAAGAAGGGTGGGGCGACTCTAAAAGCTCAACAATTAACAGCATTGTCTCCTCTTCCAGAGTACCTGGGATCAACTACCAGCAACTATATGGTGGCCCATCTCCGTTCCAGGGGATCAAACAGACAGACATACAGACAGTGATAAGGATGGCAGGCCTGCCTGGTCTTTCTTTCTTTCTTATCCTTTTTAAAAAAATGTTTATTTATATATTTATTTATGTATTTATTAGATATAAGTACACTGTAGCTGTCTTCATACACTCCAGAAGAGGGTCTCAGATTCTGGAGAATCTAAATCCCTCTTATGGTCTGCATATTATGTACATAAATACAGCCTCATATATACTTCTAAAAATTTAAAGATGTGTGGGGCCACTGAGAGGGCTCAACAATTAACATCATTGTCTCCTCTTTCAGAGAACCTGGGATAAACTACCAGCACCTTATGGTGGCCCATCTCCAGTTCCAGTGGATCAGACAGACAGACAGACAGAGAGACAGAGATAAGGATGGCAGGCCTGCCTGGTTTTCTTTATTTCTTATACATTTAAAAAATGTTTGTTTATTTATTTATTTATTTATTTATTTATTTATTTATTTATTAGATATTAGTACACTGTAGCTGTCTTCAGACACTCCAGAAGAGGGTGTCAGATTCTGGAGAATCTAAATCCTCTTATAATCTGAATATGATGTACATAAACACAGCCTCACATATACTTCTAAATATTTAAAGATGTGTGGGGCCACTGAAAGGGCTCAACAATTAACAGCATTGTCTCCTCTTCCAGAGAACCTTGGATCAACTACCAGCAACTTTATGGTAGCCCATCTCCAGTTCCAGGGGATCAGACAGACAGACAGACAGACAGACAGACAGACAGAGATAAGGATGGCAGGCCTGCCTGGTCTTACTTTATTTCTTATCCTTTTTAAAAAATGTTTATTTATTTATTTATTTACTTATGTATTTATTATATATGAGTACACTGTAGCTGTCTTCAGTCACTCCAGTAGAGGGTGTCAGATTCTGGAGAATCTAAATCCTCTTATAATCTGAATATGATGTACATAAACACAGCCTCACATATACTTCTAAATATTTAAAGAAGTGTGGAGCCACTGAAAAGGCTCAACAATTAACAGCATTGTCTCCTCTTCCAGAGAACATTGGATCAACTACCAGCAACTATATGGTTGCCCATCTCCAGTTCCAGGGGATCAGACAGACAGACAGACAGACAGACAGAGATAAGGATGGCAGGCCTTCCTGGTCTTACTTTCTTTCTTATCCTTTTTCAAAAATGTTTATTTATTTATTTATTTATTTGTGTATTTATTATATATAAGTACACTGTAGCTGTCTTCAGACACTCCAGTATAGGGTGTCAGATTCTGGATAATCTAAATCCTCTTATAATCTGAATATGATGTACATAAACACAGCCTCACATATACTTCTAAATATTTAAAGAAGTGTATGGCCACTGAAAGGGTTCAACAATTAACAGCATTGTCTCCTCTTCCAGAGAACCTTGGATCAACTACCAGCAACTATATGGTGCCCATCTCCAGTTCCCGGGGATGAGATAGACAGACAGACAGAGAGACAGAGATAAGGATGGCAGGCCTGCCTAGTCTTTCTTTATTTCTTATACTTTTAAAAATGTTTATTTATTTATTTATTTATTTATTTATTTATTTATTTATTTATTTATTTATGTATTTATTAGATATAAGTACACTGTAGCCGTCTTCAGACACTCCAGAAGAGGGTGTCAGATTCTAGAGAATCTAAATCCTCTTATAATCTGAATATGATGTACATAAACACAGCCTCACATATACTTCTAAATATTTAAAGAAGTGTGGGGCCACTGAAAGGGCTCAACAATTAACAGCATTTTCTCCTCTTCCAGAGAACGTTGGATCAACTACCAGCAACTATATGGTGGTCCATCTCCAGTTCAAGGGGATCAGACAGACAGACAGACAGACAGAGATAAGGATGGCAGGCCTGCCTGGTCTTACTTTCTTTCTTATCCTTTTTAAAAAATGTTTATTTATTTATTTATTTATTATATATAAGTACACTGTAGCTGTCTTCAGACACTCCAGTATAGGTTGTCAGATTCTGTAGAATCTAAATCCTCTTTTAATCTGAATATGATGTACATAAACACAGCCTCACATATACTTCTAAATATTTAAAGAACTGTGGGGCCACTGAAAGGGCTCAACAATTAACAGCATTGTCTCCTCTTCCAGAGTACCTGGGATCAACTACGAGCAACTATATGGTGGCCCATCTCCAGTTCCAGGGGATCATACAGACAGACATACAAACAGTGATAAGGATGGGAGGCCTGCCTGGTCTTTCTTTCTTTCTTATCCTTTTTAAAAAATGTTTATTTATATATTTATTTATGTATTTATTTGATATAAGTACACTGTAGCTGTCTTCAGACACTCCAAAAGAGGGTGTCAGATTCTGGAGAATCTAAATCTCTCTTATGGTCTGCATATGATGTACATAAACACAGCCTCACATATACTTCTAAATATTTAAAGAAGTGTATGGCCACTGAAAGGGTTCAACAATTAACAGCATTGTCTCCTCTTCCAGAGAACCTTGGATCAACTACCAGCAACTATATGGTGGCCCATCTCCAGTTCCAGGGGATCAGACAGACAGACAGACAGACAGACAGAGATAAAGATGGTAGGCCTGCCTGGTCTTACTTTCTTTCTTATCCTTTTTAAAAAATGTTTATTTATTTATTTATTTATTTATTTATTTATTTATTTATTTATTTATTTGTTATATATAAGTACACTGTAGCTGTCTTCAGACACTCCAGTATAGGGTGTCAGATTCTGGAGAATCTAAATCCTCTTATAATCTGAATATGATGTACATAAACACAGCCTCACATATACTTCTAAATATTTAAAGAAGTGTGGGGCCACTGAAAGGGCTCAACAATTAACAGCATTGTCTCCTCTTCCAGAGAACCTTGGATCAACTACCAGCAACTATATGGTGGCCCATCTCCAGTTCCCGGGGATCAGATAGACAGACAGACAGACAGACAGAGATATGGATGGCAGGCCTGCCTGGACTTTGTTTCTTTCTTATCCTTTTTAAAAAATGTTTATTTATTTATTTATTTATTTATCTATTTATTTATTTATTTATTTATGTATTTAGTAGATATAAGTACACTGTAGCTTTTCAGACACTCCAGAAGAGGGTGTCAGATTCTGGAGAATCTAAATCCCTCTTATGGTCTGCATATGATGTACATAAACACAGCCTCACATATACTTCTAAAAATTTAAAGAAGGGTGGGGCCACTCTAAAAGCTCAATAATTAACAGATTGTCTCCTCTTCCAGAGTACATGGGGTCAGCTACCAGCAACTATATGGTGGCCCATCTCCAGTTCCAGGGGATCAGACAGACAGACATAAAGACAGTGATAAGGATGGCAGGCCTGCCTAATCTTTTTTCTTTCTTATCCTTTTTAAAAAAATGTTTATTTATATATTTATTTATGTATTTATTAGATATAAGTACACTGTAGATGTCTTCAGAAACTCCAGAACAGGGTGTCAGATTCTGGAGAATCTAAATCCCTCTTATGGTCTGCATATGATGTACATAAACACAGCCTCACATATACTTCTAAAAATTTAAAGATGTGTGGGGCCACTGAGAGGGCTCAACAATTAACAGCATTGTCTCCTCTTTCAGAGAACTTGGGATAAACTACCAGCACCTTATGGTGGCCCATCTCCAGTTCCAGTGGATCAGACAGACAGACAGACAGACAGAGAGACAGAGATAAGGATAGCAGGCCTGCCTGGTCTTTCTTTATTTCTTATACTTTTAAAAAATGTTTATTTATTTATTTATTTATTTATTTATTTATTTATTTATTTATTTTTTTATGTATTTATTAGATATAAGTACACTTTAGCCGTCTTCAGACACTCCAGAAGTGGGTGTCAGGTTCTAGAGCATCTAAATCCCTCTTATGGTCTGCATATGATGTACATAAACACAGCCTCACATATACTTCTAAAAATTAAAAATGGGTGGGGCCACTGAAAGGACTCAACAATTAACAGCATTGTCTCCTCTTCCAGAGAACCTAGGATCAACCTCCAGCACCTACAAGGTGGCCCATCTCCACTTCCAGGGGATCAGACAGACAGACAGACAGACATAAATAAGGATGGCAGGACTGCCTGGTCTTTCTTTCTTTCTTATCCTTTTTAAAAAATATTTATTTATTTATTTATTTATTTATTTATTTATTTATTTATGTATTTATTAGATATAAGTACACTGTAGCCGTCTTCAGACACTCCAGAAGAGGGTGTCAGATTCTGGAGAATCTAAATCCCTCTTATGGTCTGCATATGATGTACATAAAAACAGCCTAATATATACTTCTAAAAATTAAAAGATGTGTGGGGCCACTGAAAGGGCTCAACAATTAACAGCATTGTCTCCTCTTATAGAGAACCTGGGATCAACTACCAGCAACTATATGGTGGTCCATCTCCAGTTCCAGGGGATCAGACAGACAGACAGACAGTGATAAGTATGGCAGGCCTGCCTGGTCTTTCTTTCTTTCTTATCCTTTTTTTAAAAAAAATGTTTGTTTATATTTATTTATTTATTTATTTATTTATTTATTTATTTATTTATTTATTTATTTATTTATTAGATATAAGTACTCTGTACCTGTTCAGAAACTCCAGAAGAGGGTGTCAGATTCTGGAGAATCTAAATTCCTCTTACGGTCTGCATATGATGTACATAAACACAGCCTCACATATACTTCTAAAAATTTAAAGAAGGGTGGGGCCACTCTAAAAGCTCAACAATTAACAGCATTGTCTCCTCTTCCAGAGTACCTGGGATCAACTACGAGCAACTATATCGTGGCCCATCTCCAGTTCCAGAGGATCATACAGACAGACATACAAACAGTGATAAGGATGGGAGGCCTGCCTGGTCTTTCTTTCTTTCTTTCTTATCCTTTTTAAAAAAATGTTTATTTATATATTTATTTATGTATTTATTTGATATAAGTACACTGTAGCTGTCTTCAGACACTCCAGAAGAGGGTGTCAGATTCTGGAGAATCTAAATACCTCTTATGGTCTGCATATGATGTACATAAACACAGCCTCACATATACTTCTAAATATTTAAAGATGGGTAGGGCCACTGATAGGGCTCAACAATTAACAGCATTGTCTCCTCTTCCAGAAAACCTGGGATCAACTACCAGCAACTTTATGGTAGCCCATCTCCAGTTCCAGGGGATCAGACAGACAGACAGACAGACAGACAGAGTTAAGGATGGCAGGCCTGCCTGGTCTTACTTTCTTTCTTATCCTTTTTAAAAAATGTTTATTTATTTATTCATTTACTTATGTATTTATTATATATAAGTACACTGTAGCTGTCTTCAGTCACTCCAGTAGAGGGTGTCAGATTCTGGAGAATCTAAATCCTCTTATAATCTGAATATGATGTACATAAACACAGCCTCACATATACTTCTAAATATTTAAAGAAGTGTATGGCCACTGAAAGGGTTCAACAATTAACAGCATTGTCTCCTCTTCCAGAGAACCTTGGATCAACTACCAGCAACTATATGGTGGCCCATCTCCAGTTCCAGGGGATCAGACAGACAGACAGACAGACAGAGATAAAGATGGTAGGCCTGCCTGGTCTTACTTTCTTTCTTATCCTTTTTAAAAAATGTTTATTTATTTATTTATTTATTTATTTATTTATTTATTTATTTGTTATATATAAGTACACTGTAGCTGTCTTCAGACACTCCAGTATAGGGTGTCAGATTCTGGAGAATCTAAATCCTCTTATAATCTGAATATGATGTACATAAACACAGCCTCACATATACTTCTAAATATTTAAAGAAGTGTGGGGCCACTGAAAGGGCTCAACAATTAACAGCATTGTCTCCTCTTCCAGAGAACCTTGGATCAACTACCAGCAACTATATGGTGGCCCATCTCCAGTTCCCGGGGATCAGATAGACAGACAGACAGACAGACAGAGATATGGATGGCAGGCCTGCCTGGACTTTGTTTCTTTCTTATCCTTTTTAAAAAATGTTTATTTATTTATTTATTTATTTATTTATCTATTTATTTATTAGATATAAGTACACTGTTTCTGTCTTCAGACACTCCAGAAGAGGGTGTCAGATTCTGGAGAATCTAAATCCCTCTTATAGTCTTCATATGATGTACATAAACACAGCCTCATATATACTTTTAAATATTTAAAGATGGGTGGCGCCACTGAAAAGGCTCAACAATTAACAGCATTGTCTCCTCTTCCAGAGAACCTGGGATCAACTACCAGCAACTATTCGTGGCCCATCTCCAGTTCCCAGGGATCAGATAGACAGACAGACAGAGAGACAGATATATGGATGGCAGGCCTGCCTGGTCTTTCTATCTGTCTTATCCTTTTTTAAAAAATGTTTGTTTATTTATTTATTTATTTATTTATTTATTTATTTATTTATTTATGTATTTATTAGATATAAGTACACTGTAGCTATTCATACACTCCAGAAGAGGGTGTCAGATTCTGGAGAATCTAAATCCCTCTTATGGTCTGCATATGATGTACATAAACACAGCCTCACATATACTTCTAAAAATTTAAAGAAGGGTGGGGCGACTCTAAAAGCTCAACAATTAACAGCATTGTCTCCTCTTCCAGAGTACCTGGGATCAACTACCAGCAACTATATGGTGGCCCATCTCCGTTCCAGGGGATCAAACAGACAGACATACAGACAGTGATAAGGATGGCAGGCCTGCCTGGTCTTTCTTTCTTTCTTATCCTTTTTAAAAAAATGTTTATTTATATATTTATTTATGTATTTATTAGATATAAGTACACTGTAGCTGTCTTCATACACTCCAGAAGAGGGTCTCAGATTCTGGAGAATCTAAATCCCTCTTATGGTCTGCATATTATGTACATAAATACAGCCTCATATATACTTCTAAAAATTTAAAGATGTGTGGGGCCACTGAGAGGGCTCAACAATTAACATCATTGTCTCCTCTTTCAGAGAACCTGGGATAAACTACCAGCACCTTATGGTGGCCCATCTCCAGTTCCAGTGGATCAGACAGACAGACAGACAGAGAGACAGAGATAAGGATGGCAGGCCTGCCTGGTTTTCTTTATTTCTTATACATTTAAAAAATGTTTGTTTATTTATTTATTTATTTATTTATTTATTTATTTATTTATTTATTAGATATTAGTACACTGTAGCTGTCTTCAGACACTCCAGAAGAGGGTGTCAGATTCTGGAGAATCTAAATCCTCTTATAATCTGAATATGATGTACATAAACACAGCCTCACATATACTTCTAAATATTTAAAGATGTGTGGGGCCACTGAAAGGGCTCAACAATTAACAGCATTGTCTCCTCTTCCAGAGAACCTTGGATCAACTACCAGCAACTTTATGGTAGCCCATCTCCAGTTCCAGGGGATCAGACAGACAGACAGACAGACAGACAGAGATAAGGATGGCAGGCCTGCCTGGTCTTACTTTCTTTCTTATCCTTTTTAAAAAATGTTTATTTATTTATTTATTTACTTATGTATTTATTATATATGAGTACACTGTAGCTGTCTTCAGTCACTCCAGTAGAGGGTGTCAGATTCTGGAGAATCTAAATCCTCTTATAATCTGAATATGATGTACATAAACACAGCCTCACATATACTTCTAAATATTTAAAGAAGTGTGGAGCCACTGAAAAGGCTCAACAATTAACAGCATTGTCTCCTCTTCCAGAGAACATTGGATCAACTACCAGCAACTATATGGTTGCCCATCTCCAGTTCCAGGGGATCAGACAGACAGACAGACAGACAGACAGAGATAAGGATGGCAGGCCTTCCTGGTCTTACTTTCTTTCTTATCCTTTTTCAAAAATGTTTATTTATTTATTTATTTATTTGTGTATTTATTATATATAAGTACACTGTAGCTGTCTTCAGACACTCCAGTATAGGGTGTCAGATTCTGGATAATCTAAATCCTCTTATAATCTGAATATGATGTACATAAACACAGCCTCACATATACTTCTAAATATTTAAAGAAGTGTATGGCCACTGAAAGGGTTCAACAATTAACAGCATTGTCTCCTCTTCCAGAGAACCTTGGATCAACTACCAGCAACTATATGGTGCCCATCTCCAGTTCCCGGGGATCAGATAGACAGACAGACAGAGAGACAGAGATAAGGATGGCAGGCCTGCCTAGTCTTTCTTTATTTCTTATACTTTTAAAAATGTTTATTTATTTATTTATTTATTTATTTATTTATTTATTTATTTATTTATTTATGTATTTATTAGATATAAGTACACTGTAGCCGTCTTCAGACACTCCAGAAGAGGGTGTCAGATTCTAGAGAATCTAAATCCTCTTATAATCTGAATATGATGTACATAAACACAGCCTCACATATACTTCTAAATATTTAAAGAAGTGTGGGGCCACTGAAAGGGCTCAACAATTAACAGCATTTTCTCCTCTTCCAGAGAACGTTGGATCAACTACCAGCAACTATATGGTGGTCCATCTCCAGTTCAAGGGGATCAGACAGACAGACAGACAGACAGAGATAAGGATGGCAGGCCTGCCTGGTCTTACTTTCTTTCTTATCCTTTTTAAAAAATGTTTATTTATTTATTTATTTATTATATATAAGTACACTGTAGCTGTCTTCAGACACTCCAGTATAGGTTGTCAGATTCTGTAGAATCTAAATCCTCTTTTAATCTGAATATGATGTACATAAACACAGCCTCACATATACTTCTAAATATTTAAAGAACTGTGGGGCCACTGAAAGGGCTCAACAATTAACAGCATTGTCTCCTCTTCCAGAGTACCTGGGATCAACTACGAGCAACTATATGGTGGCCCATCTCCAGTTCCAGGGGATCATACAGACAGACATACAAACAGTGATAAGGATGGGAGGCCTGCCTGGTCTTTCTTTCTTTCTTATCCTTTTTAAAAAATGTTTATTTATATATTTATTTATGTATTTATTTGATATAAGTACACTGTAGCTGTCTTCAGACACTCCAAAAGAGGGTGTCAGATTCTGGAGAATCTAAATCTCTCTTATGGTCTGCATATGATGTACATAAACACAGCCTCACATATACTTCTAAATATTTAAAGAAGTGTATGGCCACTGAAAGGGTTCAACAATTAACAGCATTGTCTCCTCTTCCAGAGAACCTTGGATCAACTACCAGCAACTATATGGTGGCCCATCTCCAGTTCCAGGGGATCAGACAGACAGACAGACAGACAGACAGAGATAAAGATGGTAGGCCTGCCTGGTCTTACTTTCTTTCTTATCCTTTTTAAAAAATGTTTATTTATTTATTTATTTATTTATTTATTTATTTATTTATTTATTTATTTATGTATTTATTAGATATAAGTACACTGTAGCTATTCATACACTCCAGAAGAGGGTGTCAGATTCTGGAGAATCTAAATCCCTCTTATGGTCTGCATATGATGTACATAAACACAGCCTCACATATACTTCTAAAAATTTAAAGAAGGGTGGGGCGACTCTAAAAGCTCAACAATTAACAGCATTGTCTCCTCTTCCAGAGTACCTGGGATCAACTACCAGCAACTATATGGTGGCCCATCTCCGTTCCAGGGGATCAAACAGACAGACATACAGACAGTGATAAGGATGGCAGGCCTGCCTGGTCTTTCTTTCTTTCTTATCCTTTTTAAAAAAATGTTTATTTATATATTTATTTATGTATTTATTAGATATAAGTACACTGTAGCTGTCTTCATACACTCCAGAAGAGGGTCTCAGATTCTGGAGAATCTAAATCCCTCTTATGGTCTGCATATTATGTACATAAATACAGCCTCATATATACTTCTAAAAATTTAAAGATGTGTGGGGCCACTGAGAGGGCTCAACAATTAACATCATTGTCTCCTCTTTCAGAGAACCTGGGATAAACTACCAGCACCTTATGGTGGCCCATCTCCAGTTCCAGTGGATCAGACAGACAGACAGACAGAGAGACAGAGATAAGGATGGCAGGCCTGCCTGGTTTTCTTTATTTCTTATACATTTAAAAAATGTTTGTTTATTTATTTATTTATTTATTTATTTATTTATTTATTTATTAGATATTAGTACACTGTAGCTGTCTTCAGACACTCCAGAAGAGGGTGTCAGATTCTGGAGAATCTAAATCCTCTTATAATCTGAATATGATGTACATAAACACAGCCTCACATATACTTCTAAATATTTAAAGATGTGTGGGGCCACTGAAAGGGCTCAACAATTAACAGCATTGTCTCCTCTTCCAGAGAACCTTGGATCAACTACCAGCAACTTTATGGTAGCCCATCTCCAGTTCCAGGGGATCAGACAGACAGACAGACAGACAGACAGACAGACAGAGATAAGGATGGCAGGCCTGCCTGGTCTTACTTTCTTTCTTATCCTTTTTAAAAAATGTTTATTTATTTATTTATTTACTTATGTATTTATTATATATGAGTACACTGTAGCTGTCTTCAGTCACTCCAGTAGAGGGTGTCAGATTCTGGAGAATCTAAATCCTCTTATAATCTGAATATGATGTACATAAACACAGCCTCACATATACTTCTAAATATTTAAAGAAGTGTGGAGCCACTGAAAAGGCTCAACAATTAACAGCATTGTCTCCTCTTCCAGAGAACATTGGATCAACTACCAGCAACTATATGGTTGCCCATCTCCAGTTCCAGGGGATCAGACAGACAGACAGACAGACAGACAGAGATAAGGATGGCAGGCCTTCCTGGTCTTACTTTCTTTCTTATCCTTTTTCAAAAATGTTTATTTATTTATTTATTTATTTGTGTATTTATTATATATAAGTACACTGTAGCTGTCTTCAGACACTCCAGTATAGGGTGTCAGATTCTGGATAATCTAAATCCTCTTATAATCTGAATATGATGTACATAAACACAGCCTC
Organism: Mus caroli; assembly: GCF_978045245.1. Classification (NCBI taxonomy): domain Eukaryota; kingdom Metazoa; phylum Chordata; class Mammalia; order Rodentia; family Muridae; genus Mus; species Mus caroli. The sequence continues at coordinate 3,266,054 of NW_028227278.1, forward strand.
ACATATACTTCTAAATATTTAAAGAAGTGTATGGCCACTGAAAGGGTTCAACAATTAACAGCATTGTCTCCTCTTCCAGAGAACCTTGGATCAACTACCAGCAACTATATGGTGCCCATCTCCAGTTCCCGGGGATCAGATAGACAGACAGACAGAGAGACAGAGATAAGGATGGCAGGCCTGCCTAGTCTTTCTTTATTTCTTATACTTTTAAAAATGTTTATTTATTTATTTATTTATTTATTTATTTATTTATTTATTTATGTATTTATTAGATATAAGTACACTGTAGCCGTCTTCAGACACTCCAGAAGAGGGTGTCAGATTCTAGAGAATCTAAATCCTCTTATAATCTGAATATGATGTACATAAACACAGCCTCACATATACTTCTAAATATTTAAAGAAGTGTGGGGCCACTGAAAGGGCTCAACAATTAACAGCATTTTCTCCTCTTCCAGAGAACGTTGGATCAACTACCAGCAACTATATGGTGGTCCATCTCCAGTTCAAGGGGATCAGACAGACAGACAGACAGACAGAGATAAGGATGGCAGGCCTGCCTGGTCTTACTTTCTTTCTTATCCTTTTTAAAAAATGTTTATTTATTTATTTATTTATTATATATAAGTACACTGTAGCTGTCTTCAGACACTCCAGTATAGGTTGTCAGATTCTGTAGAATCTAAATCCTCTTTTAATCTGAATATGATGTACATAAACACAGCCTCACATATACTTCTAAATATTTAAAGAACTGTGGGGCCACTGAAAGGGCTCAACAATTAACAGCATTGTCTCCTCTTCCAGAGTACCTGGGATCAACTACGAGCAACTATATGGTGGCCCATCTCCAGTTCCAGGGGATCATACAGACAGACATACAAACAGTGATAAGGATGGGAGGCCTGCCTGGTCTTTCTTTCTTTCTTATCCTTTTTAAAAAATGTTTATTTATATATTTATTTATGTATTTATTTGATATAAGTACACTGTAGCTGTCTTCAGACACTCCAAAAGAGGGTGTCAGATTCTGGAGAATCTAAATCTCTCTTATGGTCTGCATATGATGTACATAAACACAGCCTCACATATACTTCTAAATATTTAAAGAAGTGTATGGCCACTGAAAGGGTTCAACAATTAACAGCATTGTCTCCTCTTCCAGAGAACCTTGGATCAACTACCAGCAACTATATGGTGGCCCATCTCCAGTTCCAGGGGATCAGACAGACAGACAGACAGACAGACAGAGATAAAGATGGTAGGCCTGCCTGGTCTTACTTTCTTTCTTATCCTCCTTAAAAAATGTTTATTTATTTATTTATTTATTTATTTATTTATTTATTTATTTATTTATTTGTTATATATAAGTACACTGTAGCTGTCTTCAGACACTCCAGTATAGGGTGTCAGATTCTGGAGAATCTAAATCCTCTTATAATCTGAATATGATGTACATAAACACAGCCTCACATATACTTCTAAATATTTAAAGAAGTGTGGGGCCACTGAAAGGGCTCAACAATTAACAGCATTGTCTCCTCTTCCAGAGAACCTTGGATCAACTACCAGCAACTATATGGTGGCCCATCTCCAGTTCCCGGGGATCAGATAGACAGACAGACAGACAGACAGAGATATGGATGGCAGGCCTGCCTGGACTTTGTTTCTTTCTTATCCTTTTTAAAAAATGTTTATTTATTTATTTATTTATTTATCAATTTATTTATTAGATATAAGTACACTGTTGCTGTCTTCAGACACTCCAGAAGAGGGTGTCAGATTCTGGAGAATCTAAATCCCTCTTATAGTCTTCATATGATGTACATAAACACAGCCTCATATATACTTTTAAATATTTAAAGATGGGTGGCGCCACTGAAAGGGCTCAACAATTAACAGCATTGTCTCCTCTTCCAGAGAACCTGGGATCAACTACCAGCAACTATTCGTGGCCCATCTCCAGTTCCCAGGGATCAGATAGACAGACAGACAGAGAGACAGATATATGGATGGCAGGCCTGCCTGGTCTTTCTATCTGTCTTATCCTTTTTAAAAAAATGTTTGTTTATTTATTTATTTATTTATTTATTTATTTATTTATTTATTTATTTATTTATTTATGTATTTATTAGATATAAGTACACTGTAGCTGTTCATACACTCCAGAAGAGGGTGTCAGATTCTGGAGAATCTAAATCCCTCTTATGGTCTGCATATGATGTACATAAACACAGCCTCACATATACTTCTAAAAATTTAAAGAAGGGTGGGGCGACTCTAAAAGCTCAACAATTAACAGCATTGTCTCCTCTTCCAGAGTACCTGGGATCAACTACCAGCAACTATATGGTGGCCCATCTCCGTTCCAGGGGATCAAACAGACAGACATACAGACAGTGATAAGGATGGCAGGCCTGCCTGGTCTTTCTTTCTTTCTTATCCTTTTTAAAAAAATGTTTATTTATATATTTATTTATGTATTTATTAGATATAAGTACACTGTAGCTGTCTTCATACACTCCAGAAGAGGGTCTCAGATTCTGGAGAATCTAAATCCCTCTTATGGTCTGCATATTATGTACATAAATACAGCCTCATATATACTTCTAAAAATTTAAAGATGTGTGGGGCCACTGAGAGGGCTCAACAATTAACATCATTGTCTCCTCTTTCAGAGAACCTGGGATAAACTACCAGCACCTTATGGTGGCCCATCTCCAGTTCCAGTGGATCAGACAGACAGACAGACAGAGAGACAGAGATAAGGATGGCAGGCCTGCCTGGTTTTCTTTATTTCTTATACATTTAAAAAATGTTTATTTATTTATTTATTTATTTATTTATTTATTTATTTATTTATTTATTTATTAGATATTAGTACACTGTAGCTGTCTTCAGACACTCCAGAAGAGGGTGTCAGATTCTGGAGAATCTAAATCCTCTTATAATCTGAATATGATGTACATAAACACAGCCTCACATATACTTCTAAATATTTAAAGATGTGTGGGGCCACTGAAAGGGCTCAACAATTAACAGCATTGTCTCCTCTTCCAGAGAACCTTGGATAAACTACCAGCAACTTTATGGTAGCCCATCTCCAGTTCCAGTGGATCAGACAGACAGACAGACAGACAGACAGACAGACAGACAGACAGAGATAAGGATGGCAGGCCTGCCTGGTCTTACTTTCTTTCTTATCCTTTTTAAAAAATGTTTATTTATTTATTTATTTACTTATGTATTTATTATATATGAGTACACTGTAGCTGTCTTCAGTCACTCCAGTAGAGGGTGTCAGATTCTGGAGAATCTAAATCCTCTTATAATCTGAATATGATGTACATAAACACAGCCTCACATATACTTCTAAATATTTAAAGAAGTGTGGAGCCACTGAAAAGGCTCAACAATTAACAGCATTGTCTCCTCTTCCAGAGAACATTGGATCAACTACCAGCAACTATATGGTGGCCCATCTCCAGTTCCAGGGGATCAGACAGACAGACAGACAGACAGACAGAGATAAGGATGGCAGGCCTTCCTGGTCTTACTTTCTTTCTTATCCTTTTTCAAAAATGTTTATTTATTTATTTATTTATTTGTGTATTTATTATATATAAGTACACTGTAGCTGTCTTCAGACACTCCAGTATAGGGTGTCAGATTCTGGATAATCTAAATCCTCTTATAATCTGAATATGATGTACATAAACACAGCCTCACATATACTTCTAAATATTTAAAGAAGTGTATGGCCACTGAAAGGGTTCAACAATTAACAGCATTGTCTCGCTTCCAGAGAACCTTGGATCAACTACCAGCAACTATATGGTGCCCATCTCCAGTTCCCGGGGATCAGATAGACAGACAGACAGAGAGACAGAGATAAGGATGGCAGGCCTGCCTAGTCTTTCTTTATTTCTTATACTTTTAAAAATGTTTATTTATTTATTTATTTATTTATTTATTTATTTATTTATTTATGTATTTATTAGATATAAGTACACTGTAGCCGTCTTCAGACACTCCAGAAGAGGGTGTCAGATTCTAGAGAATCTAAATCCTCTTATAATCTGAATATGATGTACATAAACACAGCCTCACATATACTTCTAAATATTTAAAGAAGTGTGGGGCCACTGAAAGGGCTCAACAATTAACAGCATTTTCTCCTCTTCCAGAGAACGTTGGATCAACTACCAGCAACTATATGGTGGTCCATCTCCAGTTCAAGGGGATCAGACAGACAGACAGACAGACAGAGATAAGGATGGCAGGCCTGCCTGGTCTTACTTTCTTTCTTATCCTTTTTAAAAAATGTTTATTTATTTATTTATTTATTATATATAAGTACACTGTAGCTGTCTTCAGACACTCCAGTATAGGTTGTCAGATTCTGTAGAATCTAAATCCTCTTTTAATCTGAATATGATGTACATAAACACAGCCTCACATATACTTCTAAATATTTAAAGAACTGTGGGGCCACTGAAAGGGCTCAACAATTAACAGCATTGTCTCCTCTTCCAGAGTACCTGGGATCAACTACGAGCAACTATATGGTGGCCCATCTCCAGTTCCAGGGGATCATACAGACAGACATACAAACAGTGATAAGGATGGGAGGCCTGCCTGGTCTTTCTTTCTTTCTTATCCTTTTTAAAAAATGTTTATTTATATATTTATTTATGTATTTATTTGATATAAGTACACTGTAGCTGTCTTCAGACACTCCAAAAGAGGGTGTCAGATTCTGGAGAATCTAAATCTCTCTTATGGTCTGCATATGATGTACATAAACACAGCCTCACATATACTTCTAAATATTTAAAGAAGTGTATGGCCACTGAAAGGGTTCAACAATTAACAGCATTGTCTCCTCTTCCAGAGAACCTTGGATCAACTACCAGCAACTATATGGTGGCCCATCTCCAGTTCCAGGGGATCAGACAGACAGACAGACAGACAGACAGAGATAAAGATGGTAGGCCTGCCTGGTCTTACTTTCTTTCTTATCCTTTTTAAAAAATGTTTATTTATTTATTTATTTATTTATTTATTTATTTATTTATTTATTTGTTATATATAAGTACACTGTAGCTGTCTTCAGACACTCCAGTATAGGGTGTCAGATTCTGGAGAATCTAAATCCTCTTATAATCTGAATATGATGTACATAAACACAGCCTCACATATACTTCTAAATATTTAAAGAAGTGTGGGGCCACTGAAAGGGCTCAACAATTAACAGCATTGTCTCCTCTTCCAGAGAACCTTGGATCAACTACCAGCAACTATATGGTGGCCCATCTCCAGTTCCCGGGGATCAGATAGACAGACAGACAGACAGACAGAGATATGGATGGCAGGCCTGCCTGGACTTTGTTTCTTTCTTATCCTTTTTAAAAAATGTTTATTTATTTATTTATTTATTTATCAATTTATTTATTAGATATAAGTACACTGTTGCTGTCTTCAGACACTCCAGAAGAGGGTGTCAGATTCTGGAGAATCTAAATCCCTCTTATAGTCTTCATATGATGTACATAAACACAGCCTCATATATACTTTTAAATATTTAAAGATGGGTGGCGCCACTGAAAGGGCTCAACAATTAACAGCATTGTCTCCTCTTCCAGAGAACCTGGGATCAACTACCAGCAACTATTCGTGGCCCATCTCCAGTTCCCAGGGATCAGATAGACAGACAGACAGAGAGACAGATATATGGATGGCAGGCCTGCCTGGTCTTTCTATCTGTCTTATCCTTTTTTAAAAAATGTTTGTTTATTTATTTATTTATTTATTTATTTATTTATTTATTTATTTATTTATTTATGTATTTATTAGATATAAGTACACTGTAGCTGTTCATACACTCCAGAAGAGGGTGTCAGATTCTGGAGAATCTAAATCCCTCTTATGGTCTGCATATGATGTACATAAACACAGCCTCACATATACTTCTAAAAATTTAAAGAAGGGTGGGGCGACTCTAAAAGCTCAACAATTAACAGCATTGTCTCCTCTTCCAGAGTACCTGGGATCAACTACCAGCAACTATATGGTGGCCCATCTCCGTTCCAGGGGATCAAACAGACAGACATACAGACAGTGATAAGGATGGCAGGCCTGCCTGGTCTTTCTTTCTTTCTTATCCTTTTTAAAAAAATGTTTATTTATATATTTATTTATGTATTTATTAGATATAAGTACACTGTAGCTGTCTTCATACACTCCAGAAGAGGGTCTCAGATTCTGGAGAATCTAAATCCCTCTTATGGTCTGCATATTATGTACATAAATACAGCCTCATATATACTTCTAAAAATTTAAAGATGTGTGGGGCCACTGAGAGGGCTCAACAATTAACATCATTGTCTCCTCTTTCAGAGAACCTGGGATAAACTACCAGCACCTTATGGTGGCCCATCTCCAGTTCCAGTGGATCAGACAGACAGACAGACAGAGAGACAGAGATAAGGATGGCAGGCCTGCCTGGTTTTCTTTATTTCTTATACATTTAAAAAATGTTTATTTATTTATTTATTTATTTATTTATTTATTTATTTATTTATTTATTTATTTATTTATTAGATATTAGTACACTGTAGCTGTCTTCAGACACTCCAGAAGAGGGTGTCAGATTCTGGAGAATCTAAATCCTCTTATAATCTGAATATGATGTACATAAACACAGCCTCACATATACTTCTAAATATTTAAAGATGTGTGGGGCCACTGAAAGGGCTCAACAATTAACAGCATTGTCTCCTCTTCCAGAGAACCTTGGATAAACTACCAGCAACTTTATGGTAGCCCATCTCCAGTTCCAGTGGATCAGACAGACAGACAGACAGACAGACAGACAGACAGACAGACAGAGATAAGGATGGCAGGCCTGCCTGGTCTTACTTTCTTTCTTATCCTTTTTAAAAAATGTTTATTTATTTATTTATTTACTTATGTATTTATTATATATGAGTACACTGTAGCTGTCTTCAGTCACTCCAGTAGAGGGTGTCAGATTCTGGAGAATCTAAATCCTCTTATAATCTGAATATGATGTACATAAACACAGCCTCACATATACTTCTAAATATTTAAAGAAGTGTGGAGCCACTGAAAAGGCTCAACAATTAACAGCATTGTCTCCTCTTCCAGAGAACATTGGATCAACTACCAGCAACTATATGGTGGCCCATCTCCAGTTCCAGGGGATCAGACAGACAGACAGACAGACAGACAGAGATAAGGATGGCAGGCCTTCCTGGTCTTACTTTCTTTCTTATCCTTTTTCAAAAATGTTTATTTATTTATTTATTTATTTGTGTATTTATTATATATAAGTACACTGTAGCTGTCTTCAGACACTCCAGTATAGGGTGTCAGATTCTGGATAATCTAAATCCTCTTATAATCTGAATATGATGTACATAAACACAGCCTCACATATACTTCTAAATATTTAAAGAAGTGTATGGCCACTGAAAGGGTTCAACAATTAACAGCATTGTCTCGCTTCCAGAGAACCTTGGATCAACTACCAGCAACTATATGGTGCCCATCTCCAGTTCCCGGGGATCAGATAGACAGACAGACAGAGAGACAGAGATAAGGATGGCAGGCCTGCCTAGTCTTTCTTTATTTCTTATACTTTTAAAAATGTTTATTTATTTATTTATTTATTTATTTATTTATTTATTTATGTATTTATTAGATATAAGTACACTGTAGCCGTCTTCAGACACTCCAGAAGAGGGTGTCAGATTCTAGAGAATCTAAATCCTCTTATAATCTGAATATGATGTACATAAACACAGCCTCACATATACTTCTAAATATTTAAAGAAGTGTGGGGCCACTGAAAGGGCTCAACAATTAACAGCATTTTCTCCTCTTCCAGAGAACGTTGGATCAACTACCAGCAACTATATGGTGGCCCATCTCCAGTTCAAGGGGATCAGACAGACAGACAGACAGACAGAGATAAGGATGGCAGGCCTGCCTGGTCTTACTTTCTTTCTTATCCTTTTTAAAAAAATGTTTATTTATTTATTTATTTATTATATATAAGTACACTGTAGCTGTCTTCAGACACTCCAGTATAGGTTGTCAGATTCTGTAGAATCTAAATCCTCTTTTAATCTGAATATGATGTACATAAACACAGCCTCACATATACTTCTAAATATTTAAAGAACTGTGGGGCCACTGAAAGGGCTCAACAATTAACAGCATTGTCTCCTCTTCCAGAGTACCTGGGATCAACTACGAGCAACTATATTGTGGCCCATCTCCAGTTCCAGGGGATCATACAGACAGACATACAAACAGTGATAAGGATGGGAGGCCTGCCTGGTCTTTCTTTCTTTCTTATCCTTTTTAAAAAATGTTTATTTATATATTTATTTATGTATTTATTTGATATAAGTACACTGTAGCTGTCTTCAGACACTCCAAAAGAGGGTGTCAGATTCTGGAGAATCTAAATCCCTCTTATGGTCTGCATATGATGTACATAAACACAGCCTCACATATACTTCTAAATATTTAAAGATGGGTAGGGCCACTGATAGGGCTCAACAATTAACAGCATTGTCTCCTCTTCCAGAAAACCTGGGATCAACTACCAGCAACTTTATGGTAGCCCATCTTCAGTTCCAGGGGATCAGACAGACAGACAGACAGACAGACAGAGTTAAGGATGGCAGGCCTGCCTGGTCTTACTTTCTTTCTTATCCTTTTTAAAAAATGTTTATTTATTTATTCATTTACTTATGTATTTATTATATATAAGTACACTGTAGCTGTCTTCAGTCACTCCAGTAGAGGGTGTCAGATTCTGGAGAATCTAAATCCTCTTATAATCTGAATATGATGTACATAAACACAGCCTAACATATACTTCTAAATATTTAAAGAAGTGTATGGCCACTGAAAGGGTTCAACAATTAACAGCATTGTCTCCTCTTCCAGAGAACCTTGGATCAACTACCAGCAACTATATGGTGGCCCATCTCCAGTTCCAGGGGATCAGACAGACAGACAGACAGACAGAGATAAGGATGGTAGGCCTGCCTGGTCTTACTTTCTTTCTTATCCTTTTTCAAAAATGTTTATTTATTTATTTATTTATTTATATATTTATTTATTTATTTATTATATATAAGTACACTGTAGCTGTCTTCAGACACTCCAGTATAGGGTGTCAGATTCTGGAGAATCTAAATCCTCTTATAATCTGAATATGATGTACATAAACACAGCCTCACATATACTTCTAAATATTTAAAGAAGTGTGGGGCCACTGAAAGGGATCAACAATTAACAGCATTGTCTCCTCTTCCAGAGAACCTTGGATCAACTACCAGCAACTATATGGTGGCCCATCTCCAGTTCCCGGGGATCAGATAGACAGACAGACAGACAGACAGAGATATGGATGGCAGGCCTGCCTGGTCTTTGTTTCTTTCTTATCCTTTTTAAAAAATGTTTATTTATTTATTTATTTATTTATTGATTTATTTATTTATTTATTTATTAGATATAAGTACACTGTTGCTGTCTTCAGACACTCCAGAAGAGGGTGTCAGATTCTGGAGAATCTAAATCCCTCTTATAGTCTGCATATGATGTACATAAACACAGCCTCATATAAACTTTTAAATATTTAAAGATGGGTGGCGCCACTGAAAAAGCTCAACAATGAACAGCATGGTCTCCTCTTCTAGAGAACCTGGGATCAACTACCAGCAACTATTCGTGGCCCATCTCCAGTTCCCAGGGATCAGATAGACAGACAGACAGAGAGACAGATATATGGATGGCAGGCCTGCCTGTCTTTCTTTCTGTCTTATCCTTTTAAAAAAATATTTATTTATTTATTTATTTATTTATTTATTTATTTATTTATTTATTTATTTATGTATTTATTAGATATAAGTACACTGTAGCTGTTCAGACACTCCAGAATAGGGTGTCAGATTCTGGAGAATCTAAATCCCTCTTATGGACTGCATATGATGTACATAAACACAGCCTCACATATACTTCTAAATATTTAAAGATGGGTAGCGCCACTGATTGGGCTCAACAATTAACAGCATTGTCTCCTCTTCCAGAGAACCTGGGATCAACTACCAGCAACTTTATGGTAGCCCATCTAGAGTTCCAGGGTATCAGACAGACAGACAGACAGACAGACAGAGATAAGGATGGCAGGCCTGCCTGGTCTTACTTTCTTTCTTATCCTTTTTAAAAAATGTTTATTTATTTAGTTAGTTACTTATGTATTTATTATATATAAGTACACTGTAGCTGTCTTCAGTCACTCCAGTAGAGGGTGTCAGATTCTGGAGAATCTAAATCCTCTTATAATCTGAATATGATGTACATAAACACAGCCTCACATATACTTCTAAATATTTAAAGATGGGTAGGGCCACTGAAAGCGCTCAACAATTAAGAGCATTGTCTCCTCTTCCAGAGAACCTTGGATCAACTACCAGCAACTATATGGTGGCCCATCTCCAGTTCCAGGGGATCAGACAGACAGACAGACAGACAGACAGAGATAAGGACGGCAGGCCTTCCTGGTCTTACTTTCTTTCTTATCCTTTTTCAAAAATGTTTATTTATTTATTTATTTATTTATTTATTTATTTATTTATTTATTATATATAAGTACACTGTAGCTGTCTTCAGACACTCCAGTATAGAGTGTCAGATTCTGGAGAATCTAAATCCTCTTATCTTCTGAATATGATGTACATAAACACAGCCTCACATATACTTCTAAATATTTAAAGAAGTGTGGGGCCACTGAAAGGGCTCAACAATTAACAGCATTGTCTCCTCTTCCAGAGAACCTTGGATCAACTACCAGCAACTATATAGTGGCCCATGTCCAGTTCCCGGGGATCAGATAGACAGACAGATAGACAGACAGAGATATGGATGGCAGGCCTGCCTAGTCTTTCTTTCTTTCTTTCTTTCTTTCTTTCTTTCTTTCTTTCTTTCTTTCTTTCTTTCTTTCTTTCTTATCCTTTTTAAAAAATATTTATTTATTTATTTATTTATTTATCTATTTATTTATTAGATATAAGTACACTGTAGCTGTCTTCAGACACTCCAGAAGAGGGTGTCAGATTCTGGAGAATCTAAATCCCTCTTATGGTCTGCATATGATGTACATAAACACAGCCTCACATATACTTCTAAAAATTTAAAGATGTGTGGGGCCACTGAGAGGGCTCAACAATTAACAGCATTGTCTCCTCTTTCAGAGAACCTGGGATAAACTACCAGCACCTTATGGTGGCCCATCTCCAGTTCCATTGGATCAGACAGACAGACAGACAGAGAGACAGAGATAAGGATGGCAGGCCTGCCTGGTCTTTCTTTATTTCTTATACTTTTTAAAAAATGTTTATGTATTTATTTATTTATTTATTTATTTATTTATTTATTTATTTATTTATTTATGTATTTATTAGATATAAGTACACTGTAGCCGTCTTCAGACACTCCAGAAGAGGGTGTCAGATTCTAGAGAATCTAAATCCTCTTATAATCTGAATATGATGTACATAAACACAGCCTCACATATACTTCTAAATATTTAAAGAAGTGTGGGGCCACTGAAAGGGCTCAACAATTAACAGCATTTTCTTCTCTTCCAGAGAACCTTGGATCAACTACCAGCAACTATATGGTGGCCCATCTCCAGTTCCAGGGGATCAGACAGACAGACAGACAGACAGAGATAAGGATGGCAGGCCTGCCTGGTCTTACTTTCTTTCTTATCCTTATTCAAAAAAGTTTATTTATTTATTTATTTATTTATTTATTTATTTATTTATTTATTTATTTATGCATTTATTATATATAAGTACACTGTAGCTGTCTTCAGACACTCCATTATAGGGTGTCAGATTCTGCAGAATCTAAATCCTCTTATCATCTGAATATGATGTACATAAACACAGCCTCACATATACTTCTAAATATTTAAAGAAGTGTGGGGCCACTGAAAGGGCTCAACAATTAACAGCATTGTCTCCTCTTCCAGAGAACCTTGGATCAACTACCAGCAACTATATGGTGGCCCATCTCAAGTTCCCGGGGATCAGATAGACAGACACACAGACAGACAGAGATATGGATGGCAGGCCTGCCTAGTCTTACATTCTTTCTTACTTATCCTTTTTAAAAAATGTTTATTTATTTATTTATTTATTTATTAGATATAAGTACACTGTAGCTGTTCAGACATTCCAGAAGAGGGTGTCAGATTCTGGAGAATCTAAATCCCTCTTATGGTCTGCATATGATGTACATAAACACAGCCTCACATATACTTCTAAAAATTTAAAGAAGGGTGGGGCCACTCTAAAAGCTTAACAATTAACAGCATTGTCTCCTCTTCCAGAGAACCTGGGATCAAGTACAAGCAACTATATGGTGGCCCATCTCCAGTTCCATGGGATCAGACAGACAGACATACAGACAGTGCTAAGGATGGCAGGCCTGCGTGGTCTTTCTTTCTTTCTTATCCTTTTTAAAAAAATGTTTATTTATATATTCATTTATGTAATTATTAGATATAAGTACACTGAAGCTGTCTTCAGACACTCCAGAAGAGGGTGTCAGATTCTGGAGAATCTAAATCCCTCTTATGGTCTGCATATGATGTACATAAACACAGCCTCACATATACTTCTAAAAATTTAAAGATTTGTGGGGCCACTGAGAGGGCTCAACAATTAACAGCATTGTCTCCTCTTTCAGAGAACCTGGGATCAACTACCAGCAACTATTCGTGGCCCATCTCCAGTTCCCAGGGATCAGATAGACAGACAGACAGAGAGACAGATATATGGATGGCAGGCCTGCCTGGTCTTTCTTTCTGTCTTATCCTTTTAAAAAAATATTTATTTATTTATTTATTTATTTATTTATTTATTTATTTATTTATGTATTTATTAGATATAAGTACACTGTAGCTGTTCAGACACTCCAGAATAGGGTGTCAGATTCTGGAGAATCTAAATCCCTCTTATGGACTGCATATGATGTACATAAACACAGCCTCACATATACTTCTAAATATTTAAAGATGGGTAGCGCCACTGATTGGGCTCAACAATTAACAGCATTGTCTCCTCTTCCAGAGAACCTGGGATCAACTACCAGCAACTTTATGGTAGCCCATCTAGAGTTCCAGGGTATCAGACAGACAGACAGACAGACAGACAGAGATAAGGATGGCAGGCCTGCCTGGTCTTACTTTCTTTCTTATCCTTTTTAAAAAATGTTTATTTATTTATTTAGTTACTTATGTATTTATTATATATAAGTACACTGTAGCTGTCTTCAGTCACTCCAGTAGAGGGTGTCAGATTCTGGAGAATCTAAATCCTCTTATAATCTGAATATGATGTACATAAACACAGCCTCACATATACTTCTAAATATTTAAAGATGGGTAGGGCCACTGAAAGGGCTCAACAATTAAGAGCATTGTCTCCTCTTCCAGAGAACCTTGGATCAACTACCAGCAACTATATGGTGGCCCATCTCCAGTTCCAGGGGATCAGACAGACAGACAGACAGACAGACAGAGATAAGGACGGCAGGCCTTCCTGGTCTTACTTTCTTTCTTATCCTTTTTCAAAAATGTTTATTTATTTATTTATTTATTTATTTATTTATTTATTTATGTATTTATTATATATAAGTACACTGTAGCTGTCTTCAGACACTCCAGTATAGAGTGTCAGATTCTGGAGAATCTAAATCCTCTTATCTTCTGAATATGATGTACATAAACACAGCCTCACATATACTTCTAAATATTTAAAGAAGTGTGGGGCCACTGAAAGGGCTCAACAATTAACAGCATTGTCTCCTCTTCCAGAGAACCTTGGATCAACTACCAGCAACTATATAGTGGCCCATCTCCAGTTCCCGGGGATCAGATAGACAGACAGATAGACAGACAGAGATATGGATGGCAGGCCTGCCTAGTCTTTCTTTCTTTCTTTCTTTCTTATCCTTTTTAAAAAATATTTATTTATTTATTTATTTATCTATTTATTTATTAGATATAAGTACACTGTAGCTGTCTTCAGACACTCCAGAAGAGGGTGTCAGATTCTGGAGAATCTAAATCCCTCTTATGGTCTGCATATGATGTACATAAACACAGCCTCACATATACTTCTAAAAATTTAAAGATGTGTGGGGCCACTGAGAGGGCTCAACAATTAACAGCATTGTCTCCTCTTTCAGAGAACCTGGGATAAACTACCAGCACCTTATGGTGGCCCATCTCCAGTTCCATTGGATCAGACAGACAGACAGACAGAGAGACAGAGATAAGGATGGCAGGCCTGCCTGGTCTTTCTTTATTTCTTATACTTTTTAAAAAATGTTTATTTATGTATTTATTTATTTATTTATTTATTTATTTATTTATTTATGTATGTATTTATTAGATATAAGTACACTGTAGCCGTCTTCAGACACTCCAGAAGAGGGTGTCAGATTCTAGAGAATCTAAATCCTCTTATAATCTGAATATGATGTACATAAACACAGCCTCACATATACTTCTAAATATTTAAAGAAGTGTGGGGCCACTGAAAGGGCTCAACAATTAACAGCATTTTCTTCTCTTCCAGAGAACCTTGGATCAACTACCAGCAACTATATGGTGGCCCATCTCCAGTTCCAGGGGATCAGACAGACAGACAGACAGACAGAGATAAGGATGGCAGGCCTGCCTGGTCTTACTTTCTTTCTTATCCTTTTTCAAAAATGTTTATTTATTTATTCATTTATTTATTTATTTATTTATTTATTTATTTATTTATTTATGCATTTATTATATATAAGTACACTGTAGCTGTCTTCAGACACTCCATTATAGGGTGTCAGATTCTGCAGAATCTAAATCCTCTTATCATCTGAATATGATGTACATAAACACAGCCTCACATATACTTCTAAATATTTAAAGAAGTGTGGGGCCACTGAAAGGGCTCAACAATTAACAGCATTGTCTCCTCTTCCAGAGAACCTTGGATCAACTACCAGCAACTATATGGTGGCCCATCTCAAGTTCCCGGGGATCAGATAGACAGACACACAGACAGACAGAGATATGGATGGCAGGCCTGCCTAGTCTTACATTCTTTCTTACTTATCCTTTTTAAAAATGTTTATTTATTTATTTATTTATTTATTTATTTATTTATTAGATATAAGTACACTGTAGCTGTTCAGACATTCCAGAAGAGGGTGTCAGATTCTGGAGAATCTAAATCCCTCTTATGGTCTGCATATGATGTACATAAACACAGCCTCACATATACTTCTAAATATTTAAAGATGGGTAGCGCCACTGATTGGGCTCAACAATTAACAGCATTGTCTCCTCTTCCAGAGAACCTGGGATCAACTACCAGCAACTTTATGGTAGCCCATCTAGAGTTCCAGGGTATCAGACAGACAGACAGACAGACAGACAGAGATAAGGATGGCAGGCCTGCCTGGTCTTACTTTCTTTCTTATCCTTTTTAAAAAATGTTTATTTATTTATTTAGTTACTTATGTATTTATTATATATAAGTACACTGTAGCTGTCTTCAGTCACTCCAGTAGAGGGTGTCAGATTCTGGAGAATCTAAATCCTCTTATAATCTGAATATGATGTACATAAACACAGCCTCACATATACTTCTAAATATTTAAAGATGGGTAGGGCCACTGAAAGGGCTCAACAATTAAGAGCATTGTCTCCTCTTCCAGAGAACCTTGGATCAACTACCAGCAACTATATGGTGGCCCATCTCCAGTTCCAGGGGATCAGACAGACAGACAGACAGACAGACAGAGATAAGGACGGCAGGCCTTCCTGGTCTTACTATCTTTCTTATCCTTTTTCAAAAATGTTTATTTATTTATTTATTTATTTATTTATTTATTTATTTATTTATTTATGTATTTATTATATATAAGTACACTGTAGCTGTCTTCAGACACTCCAGTATAGAGTGTCAGATTCTGGAGAATCTAAATCCTCTTATCTTCTGAATATGATGTACATAAACACAGCCTCACATATACTTCTAAATATTTAAAGAAGTGTGGGGCCACTGAAAGGGCTCAACAATTAACAGCATTGTCTCCTCTTCCAGAGAACCTTGGATCAACTACCAGCAACTATATAGTGGCCCATCTCCAGTTCCCGGGGATCAGATAGACAGACAGATAGACAGACAGAGATATGGATGGCAGGACTGCCTAGTCTTTCTTTCTTTCTTTCTTTCTTATCCTTTTTAAAAAATATTTATTTATTTATTTATTTATCTATTTATTTATTAGATATAAGTACACTGTAGCTGTCTTCAGACACTCCAGAAGAGGGTGTCAGATTCTGGAGAATCTAAATCCCTCTTATGGTCTGCATATGATGTACATAAACACAGCCTCACATATACTTCTAAAAATTTAAAGATGTGTGGGGCCACTGAGAGGGCTCAACAATTAACAGCATTGTCTCCTCTTTCAGAGAACCTGGGATAAACTACCAGCACCTTATGGTGGCCCATCTCCAGTTCCATTGGATCAGACAGACAGACAGACAGAGAGACAGAGATAAGGATGGCAGGCCTGCCTGGTCTTTCTTTATTTCTTATACTTTTTAAAAAATGTTTATTTATGTATTTATTTATTTATTTATTTATTTATTTATTTATGTATGTATTTATTAGATATAAGTACACTGTAGCCGTCTTCAGAAACTCCAGAAGAGGGTGTCAGATTCTAGAGAATCTAAATCCTCTTATAATCTGAATATGATGTACATAAACACAGCCTCACATATACTTCTAAATATTTAAAGAAGTGTGGGGCCACTGAAAGGGCTCAACAATTAACAGCATTTTCTTCTCTTCCAGAGAACCTTGGATCAACTACCAGCAACTATATGGTGGCCCATCTCCAGTTCCAGGGGATCAGACAGACAGACAGACAGACAGAGATAAGGATGGCAGGCCTGCCTGGTCTTACTTTCTTTCTTATCCTTTTTCAAAAATGTTTATTTATTTATTTATTTATTTATTTATTTATTTATTTATTTATTTATTTATTTATGCATTTATTATATATAAGTACACTGTAGCTGTCTTCAGACACTCCATTATAGGGTGTCAGATTCTGCAGAATCTAAATCCTCTTATCATCTGAATATGATGTACATAAACACAGCCTCACATATACTTCTAAATATTTAAAGAAATGTGGGGCCACTGAAAGGGCTCAACAATTAACAGCATTGTCTCCTCTTCCAGAGAACCTTGGATCAACTACCAGCAACTATATGGTGGCCCATCTCAAGTTCCCGGGGATCAGATAGACAGACACACAGACAGACAGAGATATGGATGGCAGGCCTGCCTAGTCTTACATTCTTTCTTACTTATCCTTTTTAAAAAATGTTTATTTATTTATTTATTTATTTATTTATTTATTTATTTATTTATTTATTTATTAGATATAAGTACACTGTAGCTGTTCAGACATTCCAGAAGAGGGTGTCAGATTCTGGAGAATCTAAATCCCTCTTATGGTCTGCATATGATGTACATAAACACAGCCTCACATATACTTCTAAAAATTTAAAGAAGGGTGGGGCCACTCTAAAAGCTCAACAATTAACAGCATTGTCTCCTCTTCCAGAGAACCTGGGATCAAGTACCAGCAACTATATGGTGGCCCATCTCCAGTTCCAGGGGATCAGACAGACAGACATACAGACAGTGCTAAGGATGGCAGGCCTGCGTGGTCTTTCTTTCTTTCTTATCCTTTTTAAAAAAATGTTTATTTATATATTTATTTATGTAATTATTAGATATAAGTACACTGAAGCTGTCTTCAGACACTCCAGAAGAGGGTGTCAGATTCTGGAGAATCTAAATCCCTCTTATGGACTGCATATGATGTACATAAACACAGCCTCACATATACTTCTAAAAATTTAAAGATTTGTGGGGCCACTGAGAGGGCTCAACAATTAACAGCATTGTCTCCTCTTTCAGAGAACCTGGGATAAACTACCAGCACCTTATGGTGGCCCATCTCCAGTTCCAGTGGATCAGACAGACAGACAGACAGAGAGACAGAGATAAGGATGGCAGGCCTGCCCTGTATTTCTTTATTTCGTATACTTTTTAAAAAATGTTTATTTATTTATTTATTTATTTATTTATTTATTTATTTATGTATTTATTAGATATAAGTACATTGTAGCTGTCTTCAGACACTCCAGAAGAGGGTGTCAGATTCTGGAGAATATAAATCCCTCTTAAAGGTCTGCATATGATGTACATAAACACAGCCTCACATATACTTCTAAATATTTAAAGATGGGTAGGGCCACTGATAGGGCTCAACAATTAACAGCATTGTCTCCTCTTCCAGAGAACCTGGGATCAACTACTAGCAACTTTATGGTAGCCCATCTCCAGTTCCAGAGGATCAAACAGACAGAGAGACAGACAGAGATAAGGATGGCAGGCCTGCCTGGCCTTACTTTCTTTCTTATCCTTTTTAAAAAATGTTTATTTATTTATTTATTTACTTATGTATTTATTATATATAAGTACACTGTAGCTGTCTTCAGTCACTCCAGTAGAGGGTGTCAGATTCTGGAGAATCTAAATCCTCTTATAATCTGAATATGATGTACATAAACACAGCCTCACATATACTTCTAAATATTTAAAGAAGTGTGGGGCCACTGAAAGGGCTCAACAATTAACAGCATTGTCTCCTCTTCCAGAGAACCTTGGATCAACTACCAGCAACTATATGGTGGCCCATCTCCAGTTCCCGGGGATCAGATAGACAGACAGACAGACAGACAGAGATATGGATGGCAGGCCTGCCTGGTCTTTCTTTCTTACTTATCCTTTTTAAAAATGTTTATTTATTTATTTATTATTTTTTTTATCTATTTATTTATTAGATATAAGTACACTGTAGCTGTCTTCAGACACTCCAGAAGAGGGTGTCAGATTCTGGAGATTCTAAATACCTCTTATGGTCTGCATATGATGTACATAAACACAGCCTCACATATACTTCTAAATATTTAAAGATGGGTGGCTCCACTGAAAGGGCTCAACAATTAACAGCATTGTCTCCTCTTCCGGAGAACCTGGGATCAACTACCAGCAACTATTCGTGGCCCAACTCCAGTTCCCAGGGATCAGATATACAGACAGAGAGACAGACAGAGATATGGATGGCAGGCCTGCCTGGACTTTCTTTATTTCATATACTTTTTAAAAAATGTTTATTTATTTATTAATTTATTTATTTATGTATTTATTAGATATAAGTACACTGTAGCCATCTTCAGACACTCCAGAAGAGGGTGTCAGATTCTAGAGAATCTAAATCCCTCTTATATCTGCATATGATGTACATAAACACAGCCTCACATATACTTCTAAAAATTTAAAGAAGGGTGGGGCCACTCTAAAAGCTCAACAATTAACAGCATTGTCTCCTCTTCCAGAGTACCTGGGATCAACTACCAGCAACTATATGGTGGCCCATCTCCAGTTCCAGGGGATCAGACAGACAGACAGACAGACAGAGATAAGGATGGCAAGCCTGCCTGGTCTTACTTTCTTTCTTATCCTTTTTAAAAAATGTTTATTTATTTATTTATTTATTTATTTATTTATTTATTTATTTATTTATGTATTTATTAGATATAAGTACATTGTAGCTGTCTTCAGACACTCCAGAAGAGGGTGTCAGATTCTGGAGAATATAAATCCCTCTTATGGTCTGCATATGATGTACATAAACACAGCCTCACATATACTTCTAAATATTTAAAGATGGGTAGGGCCACTGATAGGGCTCAACAATTAACAGCATTGTCTCCTCTTCCAGAGAACCTGGGATCAACTACTAGCAACTTTATGGTAGCCCATCTCCAGTTCCAGAGGATCAGACAGACAGAGAGACAGACAGAGATAAGGATGGCAGGCCTGCCTGGCCTTACTTTCTTTCTTATCCTTTTTAAAAAATGTTTATTTATTTATTTATTTACTTATGTATTTATTATATATAAGTACACTGTAGCTGTCTTCAGTCACTCCAGGAGAGGTTGTCAGATTCTGGAGAATCTAAATCCTCTTATAATCTGAATATGATGTACATAAACACAGCCTCACATATACTTCTAAATATTTAAAGAAGTTTGGGGCCACTGACAGGGCTCAACAATTAACAGCATTGTCTCCTCTTCCAGAGAACCTTGGATCAACTACCAGCAACTATATGGTTGCCCATCTCCAGTTCCCGGGGATCAGATAGACAGACAGACAGACAGACAGAGATATGGATGGCAGGCCTGCCTGGTCTTTCTTTCTTACTTATCCTTTTTAAAAAATGTTTATTTATTTATTTATTTTTTTATCTATTTATTTATTAGATATAAGTACACTGTAGCTGTCTTCAGACACTCCAGAAGAGGGTGTCAGATTCTGGAGATTCTAAATACCTCTTATGGTCTGCATATGATGTACATAAACACAGCCTCACATATACTTCTAAATATTTAAAGATGGGTGGCTCCACTGAAAGGGCTCAACAATTAACAGCATTGTCTCCTCTTCCGGAGAACCTGGGATCAACTACCAGCAACTATTCGTGGCCCATCTCCAGTTCCCAGGGATCAGATATACAGACAGAGAGACAGACAGAGATATGGATGGCAGGCCTGCCTGGTCTTTCTTTATTTCATATACTTTTTAAAAAATGTTTATTTATTTATTAATTTATTTATTTATGTATTTATTAGATATAAGTACACTGTAGCCGTCTTCAGACACTCCAGAAGAGGGTGTCAGATTCTAGAGAATCTAAATCCCTCTTATGGTCTGCATATGATGTACATAAACACAGCCTCACATATACTTCTAAAAATTAAAAATGGGTGGGGCCAATGAAAGGACACAACAATTAACAGCATTGTATCCTCTTCCAGAGAACCTGGGATCAACCTCCAGCACCTACAAGGTGGCCCATCTCCAGTTCCAGGGGATCAGACAGACAGACAGACAGACAGAGATAAGGATGGCAGGCCTGCCTGGTCTTACTTTCTTTCTTATCCTTTTTAAAAAATGTTTATTTATTTATTTATTTACTTATGTATTTATTATATATAAGTACATTGTAGCTGTCTTCAGTCACTCCAGTAGAGGGTGTCAGATTCTGGAGAATCTAAATCCTCTTATAATCTGAATATGATGTACATAAACACAGCCTCACATATACTTCTAAATATTTAAAGAAGTGTGGGGCCACTGAAAGGGCTCAACAATTAACAGCATTGTCTCCTCTTCCAGAGAACCTTGGATCAACTACCAGCAACTATATGGTGGCCCATCTCCAGTTCCCGGGGATCAGATAGACAGACAGACAGACAGACAGAGATATGGATGGCAGGCCTGCCTGGTCTTTCTTTCTTACTTATCCTTTTTAAAAAATGTTTATTTATTTATTTATTTTTTTATCTATTTATTTATTAGATATAAGTACACTGTAGCTGTCTTCAGACACTCCAGAAGAGGGTGTCAGATTCTGGAGATTCTAAATACCTCTTATGGTCTGCATATGATGTACATAAACACAGCCTCACATATACTTCTAAATATTTAAAGATGGGTGGCTCCACTGAAAGGGCTCAACAATTAACAGCATTGTCTCCTCTTCCGGAGAACCTGGGATCAACTACCAGCAACTATTCGTGGCCCATCTCCAGTTCCCAGGGATCAGATATACAGACAGAGAGACAGACAGAGATATGGATGGCAGGCCTGCCTGGTCTTTCTTTATTTCATATACTTTTTAAAAAATGTTTATTTATTTATTAATTTATTTATTTATGTATTTATTAGATATAAGTACACTGTAGCCGTCTTCAGACACACCAGAAGAGGGTGTCAGATTCTAGAGAATCTAAATCCCTCTTATGGTCTGCATATGATGTACATAAACACAGCCTCACATATACTTCTAAAAATTAAAAATGGGTGGGGCCACTAAAAGGACACAACAATTAACAGCATTGTATCCTCTTCCAGAGAACCTGGGATCAACCTCCAGCACCTACAAGGTGGCCCATCTCCAGTTCCAGGGGATCAGACAAACAGACAGACAGACAGAGATAAGGATGGCAGGCCTGCCTGGTCTTTCTTTCTTTCTTATCCTTTTAAAAAAATATTTATTTTTTTATTAATTTAATATTTATTTATGTATTTATTAGATATAAGTACACTGTAGCTGTTCAGACACTCCAGAAGAGGGTGTCAGATTCTGGAGAATCTAAATCCCTCTTATGGTCTTCATATGATGTACATAAACACAGCCTAACATATACTTCTAAAAATTAAAAGATGTGTGGGGCCACTGAGAGGGCTCAACAATTAACAGCATTGTCTCCTCTTATAGAGAAACTGAGATCAACTACCAGCAACTATATGGTGGTCCATCTCCAGTTCCAGGGGATCTGACAGACAGACAGACAGATAGACAGACAGTGAAAAGGATGGCAGGCCTGCCTGGTCTTTCTTTCTTTCTTATCCTTTTTTTAAAAAAAATGTTTGTTTATTTATTTATTTATTTATTTATTAGATATAAGTACACTGTAGCTGTTCAGACACTCCAGAAGAGGGTGTCAGATTCTGGAGAATCTAAATCCTTCTTATGGTCTGCATATGATGTACATAAACACAGCCTCACATATACTTCTAAAAATTTAAAGAAGGGTGGGGCCACCCTAAAAGCTCAACAATTAACAGCATTGTCTCCTCTTCCAGAGTACCTGGGATCAACTACCAGCAACTATATGGTGGCCCATCTCCAGTTCCAGGGGATCAGACAGACAGACATACAGACAGTGATAAGGATGGCAGGCCTGCCTGATCTTTCTTTCTTTCTTATCCTTTTTAAAAAAATGTTTATTTATATATTTATTCATGTATTTATTAGATATAAGTACACTGTAGCTGTCTTCAGACACTCCAGAACAGGGTGTCAGATTCTGGAGAATCTAAATCCCTCTTATGGTCTGCATATGATGTACATAAACACAGCCTCATATATACTTCTAAAAATTTAAAGATGTGTGGGGCCACTGAGAGGGCTCAACAATTAACAGCATTGTCTCCTCTTTCAGAGAACCTGGGATAAACTCCAGCACCTTATGGTGGCCCATCTCCAGTTCCAGTGGATCAGACAGACAGACAGAGAGAGAGACAGAGATAAGGATGGCAGGCCTGCCTGGTCTTTCTTTATTTCTTATTCTTTTTTAAAAAGTTTATTTATTTATTTATTTATTTATTTATTTATTTATTTATATATTTATTAGATATAAGTACACTGTAGCCGTCTTCAGACACTCCAGAAGAGGGTGACAGATTCTAGAGAATCTAAATCCCTCTTATGGTCTGAATATGATGTACATAAACACAGCATCACATATACTTCTAAAAATTAAAAATGGGTGGGGCCACTGAAAGGGCTCAACAATTAAGAGCATTGTCTCCTCTTCCAGAGAACCTGGGATCAACTACCACCAACTATATGGTGGCCCAT
The DNA here is from genome assembly GCF_978045245.1 of Mus caroli. NCBI lineage: Eukaryota > Metazoa > Chordata > Mammalia > Rodentia > Muridae > Mus > Mus caroli. The sequence continues at coordinate 3,289,751 of NW_028227278.1, forward strand.
CTCCAGTTCCAGGGGATCAGACAGACAGACAGACAGACAGAAAGACAGAGATAAGGATGGCAGGCCTGCCTGGTCTTTCTTTCTTATCCTTTTTAAAAAATGTTTATTTATTTATTTATTTATTTATGTATTTATGTATTTATGAGATATAAGTACACTGTAGCTGTCTTCAACACTCCAGAAGAGGGTGTCAGATTCTGGAGAATCTAAATCCCTCTTATGGTCTGCATATGATGTACATAAACACAGCCTCACATATACTTCTAAATATTTAAAGATGGGTAGAGCCACTGATTGGGCTCAACAATTAACAGCATTGTCTCCTCTTCCAGAGAACCTGGGATCAACTAACAGCAACTATATGGTGGCCCATCTCCAGTTCCAAGGGATCAGACAGACTGACAGAGAGACAGACTGACAGAGATAAGGATGGCAGGTTTGCCTGGTCTTTCTTTCTTTCTTATCCTTTTTAAAAAATGTTTATTTATTTACTTATATGTTTATTAGATATAAGTACACTGTAGCCGTCTTCAGACACTCCAGAAGAAGGTGTCAGATTCTGGAGAATCTAAATCCCTCTTATGGTCTTCATATGATGTACATAAACACAGCCTAACATATACTTCTAAAAATTAAAAGATGTGTGGGGCCACTGAGAGGGCTCAATAATTAACAGCATTGTCTCCTCGTATAGAGAACCTGGGATCAACTACCAGCAACTATATGGTGGTCCATCTCCAGTTCCAGGGGATCAGACAGACAGACAGACAGACAGACAGTGAAAAGGATGGCAGGCCTGCCTGGTCTTTCTTTCTTTCTTATCCTTTTTTAAAAAAAATATTTGTTTATTTATTTATTTATTTATTTATTTATTTATTTATTTATTTATTAGATATAAGTACACTGTAGCTGTTCAGACACTCCAGAAGAGGGTGTCAGATTCTGGAGAATCTAAATCCCTCTTATGGTCTGCATATGATGTACATAAACACAGCCTCACATATACTTCTAAAAATTTAAAGAAGGGTGGGGCCACCCTAAAAGCTCAACAATTAACAGCATTGTCTCCTCTTCCAGAGTACCTGGGATCAACTACCAGCAACTATATGGTGGCCCATCTCCAGTACCAGGGGATCAGACAGACAGACATACAGACAGTGATAAGGATGGCAGGCCTGCCTGGTCTTTCTTTCTTTCTTATCCTTTTTAAAAAAATGTTTATTTATATATTTATTTATGTATTTATTAGATATAAGTACACTGTAGCTGTCTTCAGACACTCCAGAAGAGGGTGTCAGATTCTAGAGAATCTAAATCCCTCTTATGGTCTGCATATGATGTACATAAACACAGCCTCACATATACTTCTAAAAATTTAAAGATGTGTGGGGCCACTGAGAGGGCTCAACAATTAACAGCATTGTCTCCTCTTTCAGAGAACCTGGGATAAACTACCAGCACCTTATGGTGGCCCATCTCCAGTTCCAGTGGATCAGACAGACAGACAGAGAGACAGAGATAAGGATGGCAGGCCTGCCTGGTCTTTCTTTATTTCTTATACTTTTTTAAAAAAGGTTATTTATTTATTTATTTATTTATTTATTTATTAGATATAAGTACACTGTAGCCGTCTTCAGACACTCCAGAAGAGGGTGTCAGATTCTAGAGAATCTAATTCCCTCTTATGGTCTGCATATGATGTACATAAACACAGCCTCACATATACTTCTAAATATTTAAAGATGGGTAGGGCCACTGATTGGGCTCAACAATTAACAGCATTGTCTCCTCTTCCAGAGAACCTGGGATCAACTAACAGCAACTATATGGTGGCCCATCTCCAGTTCCAAGGGATCAGACAGACTGACAGACAGACAGACTGACAGAGATAAGGATGGAAGGTTTGCCTGGTCTTTCTTTCTTTCTTATCCTTTTTAAAAAATGTTTATTTATTTATTTATTTATATGTTTATTAGATATAAGTACACTGTAGCCATCTTCAGACACTCCAGAAGAAGGTGTCAGATTCTGGAGAATCTAAATCCCTCTTATGGTCTGCATATGATGTACATAAACAAAGCCTCACATTTACTTCTTAAAATTTAAAGGTGGGGGGGCACTGAAAGGGCTCAGCAATTAACAGCATTGTCTCCTCTTACAGAGAACCTGGGATCAACTACCTGCAACTATATGGTGGCCCATCTCCACTCCCAGGGGATCAGACAGACAGAAGACAGACAAGGATAAGGATGGCAGGCCTGCCTGGTCTTTCTTTCTTTCTTATCCTTTTTAAAAAATTTTTATTTATTTATGTATTTATTAGATATAAGTACACTGTAGCTGTCTTCAGACACTCCAGAAGAGGGTGTCAGATTCTGATGAATCTAAATCCCTGTTCTGGTCTGCATATGATGTACATAAACACAGCCTCACATACACTTCTAAAAATTTAAAGATGGGTAGGGCCACTGATAGGGCTCAACAATTAACAGCATTGTCTCCTCTTCCAGAGAACCTGGGTTCAACTACGAGCAACTATATGGTAGCACATCTCCAGTTCCAGTGGATCAGACAGACAGACAGACAGACAGACAGAGATAAGGATGGCAGGCCTGCCTGGTATTACTTTCTTTTTTATCCTTTTTAAAAAATGTTTATTTATTTATTTATTTATTTATTTATGAATTTATTATATATAAATACACTGTAGCTGTCTTCAGACACTCCAGTAGAGGGTGTCAGATTATGGAGAATCTAAATCCTCTTATAATCTGAATATGATGTACATAAACACAGCCTCACATATACTTCTAAATATTTAAAGATGTGTGGGGCCACTGAAAGGGCTCAACAATTAAGAACATTGTCTCCTCTTCCAGAGAACCTTGGATCAACTACCAGCAACTATATGGTGGCCCATCTCCAGTTCCAGGGGATCAGACAGACAGACAGACAGACAGACAGAGATAAGGATGGCAGGCCTGCCTGGTCTTACTTTCTTTCTTATCCTTTTTTAAAAATATTTATTTATCTATTTATTTATTTATTTATTTATTTATTTATTTATTTATTATATATAAGTACACTGTAGCTGTCTTCAGACACTCCAGTAGAGGGTGTCAGATTCTGGAGAATCTAAATCCCTTATAATCTGAATATGATGTACATAAACACAGCCTCACATATACTTCTAAATATTTAAAGAAGTGTGGGGGAACTGAAAGGGCTCAACAATTAAGAGCATTGTCTCCTCTTCCAGAGAACCTTGGATCAACTACCAGCCACTATATGGTGGCCCATCTCCAGTTCCCGGGGATCAGATAGACAGACAGACAGACAGGCAGAGATATGGATGGCAGGCCTTCCTTGTCTTTCTTTTTTCTTTTCCTTTTAAAAAAATGTTTATTTATTTATTTATTTATTTATTTATTTATGTATTTAGTAGATATAAGTACACTGTAGCTGTTCAGACACTCCAGAAGAGGGTGTCAGATTCTGGAGAATCTAAATCCCTCTTATGGTCTGCATATGATGTACATAAACACAGCCTCACATATACTTCTAAAAATTTAAAGATGTGCGGGGCCAATGAGAGGGCTCAACAATTAACAGCATTGTCTCCTCTTTCAGAGAACCTGGGATAAACTACCAGCACCTTATGGTGGCCCATCTCCCGTTCCAGTGGGTCAGACAGACAGACAGACAGACAGAGATAAGGATGGCAGGCCTGCCTGGTTTTTCTTTATTTCTTATACTTTTTAAAAAATGTTATTTATTTATTTATTTATTTATTTATTTATTTATTTATTTATTTATGTATTTATTAGATATAAGTACACTGTAGCCGTCTTCAGACACTCCAGAAGAGGGTGTCAGATTCTGGAGAATCTAAATCCCTCTTATGATCTGAATATGATGTACATAAACACAGCCTCACATATACTTCTAAAAATTAAAAATGGGTGGGGCCACTGAAAGGGCTCAACAATTAACAGCATTGTCTCCTCTTCCAGAGAACCTGGGATCAACTACCAGCTCCTACAAGGTGGCCCATCTCCAGTTCCAGTGATCAGACCGACAGACAGACAGACAGAGATAATGATGGCAGGCCTGCCTGGTCTTTCTTTCTTTCTTATTCTTTTTAAAAAATATTTATTTATTTATTTATTTATTTATTTATTTATTTATGTATTTCTTAGATATAAGTACACTGTAGCTTTCTTTAGACACTCCAGAGGAGGGTGTCAGATTCTGGAGAATGTAAATCCCTCTTATGGTCTGCATATGATGTACATAAACACAGCCTCACATATACTGAGCTGAGTTGTCACAGGCCAAATGCTGGAATTTCTGAGTACCACCTAGAGAGAGAAAAGCTATGCTGTGGTTGCTTAATTTATGTATTTTATTATTTCTATTTGTTGTTTTGTTTTGTTTTATTTGTTTTTAGAGAAGTCCTCAGTCTGTAGCTCTGGCTGACCCAGGACTGCCTACTTGTGTTAATTAGGGTTTCACAGCTGAGAACAGACACCAAGAGCAAGGTAAGGCTTAAAAAACCCTACATTCAGTGGTGGCTCAAGCTCTTAATGAGAGCACTTTGTAGGCAGAGGCAGTCAGTTTCTGAGTTCGAGGCCACCCTGGTGAAAGACAGGGCTAGGGTAGGGGCTAGGGTGAGGAAAGAAAGGAAAGAAAGAAAAATTTTTTATAAAAGTTTTATAAAAAGTGTTAAAGTTTTTAAAAATTAAAAAAAAAATACCAGATCACCATCACACAGCATTGGCTGTCTTCAGGTGTATCCTTTCAGCCTCCAAAACAAAAAACAATGGCTGGCTGTCTTCAGGTGTATCCTATTCTCGAGTCTTATTTCCAACCTTAGAGCTGGGCTGAGCTGCCTCATTATGTAATTGCAAACCTTCCTTGGTTTGTCTTTTCCATTTCTAAGACTAACAGGCCTTTTTCTATTTATTGAATATGCTCATGACTGTCCTTTAGATATAGTAAATATAACTCTTGCTTATAAAACTTGTTTTCTAGGAATTTTTAAAGGGCAATGGCAGAGTTTATTTATAAAAAAATATTTTGCATTTATTTATTTGTGTGAGTGATGAAGCTCAGGTCTTCAAACTCGTCAGGAGGTATGATTACCTCCCCTCTTTCTCAACCCCTCTCTCTCCTCTCTCAATGATTGTGTAAGAATGTTTTGCATGTGTATGCTGTGCCCACAGACTCCAGAACAGAGTATTAGATCCCCTGGAACTGGAGATGGGCCACCATATATAATACTGGTAATTGAGCCCAGGTTCTCTGGAAGAGGAGACAATGCTCTTAATTGTTGAGCCCTCTCTGTAGCCACATCTTTCTTTCTTTTTTTTTTTTTTTGAGTTTATGTGAGGCTGTGTTTATATACATCATATGCAGACAATAAGAATGATTTAGATTCTTCAGAATCTGACACCCTCTTCTGGACTGTCTGAAGATAGCTACAGCATACTTAAATATAATAAATAAATAAATCTTTAAAAAGAAAAGGAAAAGTAAAAAAGAAAGATCAGGCCTGCCATATGCATGTTCATAGAGGAAAATGGAAGAGACCCCAATCTAACCTCAGCAGGGTGCTTCCTTCTGGATGGTAGCTCACAGTTTCATCCCAGCAAGACAGGCAAATCACTGAGTTCAAGGACAGTAAGGTTCAGGACAGCCAAGGTTAGGAAGGAAAAGGGTCTATGTTGAGAATACAAACCGACAAAACAACAACTAGGAAAAAGAAGTGACAGTGTAACTTGGGGTAGGGTACCAACAAGAGAAAGCTTTCTGTTACCACTTACAAACACCAGTAGCCTTGCACCCTTCTGCCCAGGTCCCTGCCTTCCTTTCTAGGCATTCTAAGGATGCCAGGGGGTGGGGGAATCCAGATTAACTTTTTAAAAACAAAGACTTGGTCTTTGATGTCTATAGGAAGCCCTTCTCAGTGCCTTTAACTACCACTGAACTTTCAGGGCTGTGACTCAACTGTAACAAGGAACAGGGCTAAGAACCTGCAGCCTTTGAAAACAACTATTTTTTTAAAGTGGGGGACCCAAATCAGCAGTAGAACCCCTCAGGTTCAGCCATAATACTTGTTAGGGAAAGAGCCTCAATGTCCGGAGCTGAGGTCTCATGGGTGAACTGCTTCAAGCTCTGAGTATCATTGAAAGAAAGAAAAGATATCATGTGGTTGCTTAATTTATTTATTTTATTATTTCTATTTTTTGTTTTCTTTTGTTTTGTTTTAGAAAAGGCCTCAGTCTGTAGCTATGGCTGACCTAGGACAGACTACATGTGTTAATTAGGGTTTCACAGCTGAGAAACAGACCATACCTATGTAAGACTTAGAAAACCCAACAGTCAGTGGTGGCTCGAGCTCTTAATGAGAGCACTCTGGAGGCAGAGGCAGTCAGTTTCTGAGATCGAGGCCAGCCTGGTTAAAGACAGGGATAGGCAGGGCTAGGCAAGGCAGGGCTGGGCTAGGCTAGGCTAGGCAAGGGGCTGGGCTAGTCAAGGCAAGGGACTAGGCTAGGCTACTCAAGGGGCTAGGCAAGACAGACAGACAGAGAGAAAGACAGACAAGGATGGCAGGCCTGCCTGGTTTTTCTTTCTTTCTTATCCCTTTTAAAAAATGTTTATTTATTTATTTATTTATTTATTTATGTATTTATTAGATATAAGTACACTGTAGCTGTCTTCAGACACTCCAGAAGAGGGTGTCAGATTCTGGAGAATCTATATCCCTCTTATTGTCTGCATATGATGTACATAAACACAGCCTCACATTTACTTCTAAAAATTTAAAGATGTGTGGGGCCAATGAAAGGGATCAACAATTAACAGCATTGTCTTCTCTTATAGAGAACCTGGGATCAACTACCAGCAACGATATGGTGGCCCATCTCCAGTTCCAGGGGATCAGACAGACAGACAGACAGACAAGGATGTCAGGCCTGCCTGGTCTCTCTTTCTTTATTATCCTTTTTAAAAAATGTTTATTTGTTTATTTATGAATTTATTAGATATAAGTACACTGTAGCTGTCTTCAGACATACCAGAAGAGGGTGTCAGATTCTGGAGAATCTAAATCCCTCTTATGGTCTGCATATTCGGTACATAAACACAGCCTCGCATATACTTCTAAAAATTTAAAGATGGGTGGGGCCACTGAAAGGGCTCAACAATTAACAGCATTGTCACCTCTTCCAGAGAACCTGGGATCAACTACAAGCAACTCTATGGTGGCCCATCTCCAGTTCCAGAGGATCAGACAGACAAACAGACAGACAGAGATAAGGATGGCAGGCCTGCCTGGTCTTTCTTTCTTTCTTATCGTTTTTAAAAAATGTTTATTTCTTTATTTATGTATTTATTAGATATAAGTACCCTGTATCCGTCATAGACACTCCAAAAGACGGTGTCAGATTCTGGAGAATATAAATCCCTCTTTAAGGGTCTGAATATGATGTACATAAACACAGCATCACATTTACTTCTAGAAATTTAAAGATGGGTGGGGCCACTGAAAGGGCTGAACAATTAACAGCATTGTCTCCTCTTCAGAAGACCTGGGATCAACTACCAGCAACAAAATGGTGGCCCATCTCCAGTTCCAGGAGATCAGACAGACAGACAAACAGAGAGACAGACAGACAGACAAAGATAAGGATGGCAGCCCTGCCTGGTCTTTCTTTCTTTCTTATCCTTTTTAAAAAATGTTTATTTATTTATTTATTTATTTATTTATTTATTTATTTATTTATTAGATATAAGTACACTGTAGCTATCTTCAGATACTCCAAAAGAGGGTGTCAGATTCTGGAGAATCTAAATCCCTCTTATGGTCTGCATATGATGTACATAAACACAGCCTCACATATACTTCTAAAAATTTAAAGATGGGTGGGGCCACAGAAAGGGATCAACAATTAACAGCATTGTCTCCTCTTCCAGAGAACCTTGGATAAACTACCAGCAACTATATGGTGGCCCATCTCCAGTTCCAGGGGATCAGACAGACAGACAGACAGACAGAGATAAGAATGGAGGCCTGCCTGTTTTTTCTTTCTTTCTTATACTTTTAAAAAATGTTTATTTATTTATTTATTTATTTATTTATTTATTTATTTATGTATTTATTACATATAAGTACACTGTGGCTGTCTTCAGACACTCCAGAAGAGGGTGTCAGATTCTGAAGAATCTAAATCCCTCGTATGGTCTGCATATGATGTACATAAACACAGCCTCACATATACTTCTAAAAATTTAAATAGGTGTGGGGCCACTGAAAGGGCTCAAAAATTAACAGCATTGTCTCCTCTAAGAGAACCTGGGATCAACTACCAGCAACTATATGGTGGCCCATCTCCAGTTCCAGGAAATCAGGCAGACAAAGAGACAGACAGACAAGGGTGGCAGTCCTCCCTGGTTTTTCTTTCTTTCTTATCCTTTTTAAAAAATATTTATTTATTTATTTATGTATTTATTAGATATAAGTACACTGTAGCTGTCTTCAGACACTCCAGAAGAGGGTGTCAGATTCTGGAGAATATAAATCCCTCTTATGGTCTGCATATGATGGACATAAACACAGATTCACATACACTTCTAAAAATTTAAGATGGGTGGGGCCACTGAAAGGGCTCAACAATTAACAGCATTGTCTCTTCTTCCAGAAAACCTGGGATCAACTACCAGCAACTATATGGTGGCACATCTCCAGTTCCAATGGATCAGACAGACAGACAGACTGACAGAGATAAGGATGGAGGCCTGCCTGGTCTTTCTTTCTTTCTTATACTTTTAAAAAATGTTTATTAATTTAAGTATGTATTTATTAGATATAAGTACACTTTAGCTGTCTTCAGACACTCTAGAAGAGGGTGTCAGATTCTGGAGAATCTAAATCCCTCTTCTGGTCTGCATATGATGTACATAAACACAGCCTCACATATACTTCTAAAAATTTAAAGAAGGGTGGGCCCACTGAAAGGGCTCAACAGTTAACATCATTGTCTCCTCTTCCAGAGATCCTTGGATCAACTACAAGCAACTATATGGTGGCCCATCTCAAGTTCCAGGGGATAAGACAGACAGACAGACAGACAGAGATAAGGATGGCAGGCCTGCCTGATTTTTCTTTCTTTCTTATCCTTTAAAAAAATGTTTATTTATTTATTTATTTATTCATTCATTTATTTATTTATTTATTTATTTATTTATTTATTTATTTATTAGATATAAGTACACTGTAGCTGTCTTCAGACTCTCCAGAAGAGGGTGTCAGATTCTGGAGAATCAATATCCCTCTTATGGTCTGCATATGATGTACATGAACACAGCCTCACATATACATCTAAAAATTTAAAGATGGGTGGGGCCACTGAAGGGCTCAACAATTAACAGCATTGTCTCCTCTACCAGAGAACCTGGGATCAACTACCAGCAACTATATGGTGGCCCATCTCCAGTTCCAGGGGATCAGACAGACAGACAGACATACAGACAGATAGAGTTAAGGATGGCAGGCCTACCTGGTCTTTCATTCTTTCTTATCCTTTTTAAAAAATGTTTATTAATTTAAGTATGTATTTATTAGATATAAGTACACTGTAGCTGTCTTCAAACACTCCCGAAGAGGGTGTCCTATTCTGGAGAATCTATATCCCTCTTATGGTCTGCATATGATGTACATGAACACAGACTCACATATACTTCTAAAAATTTATAGATGGGTGGGGCCACTGAAAGGGCTCAACAATTAACAGCACTGACTCCTCTTCCAGAGAACATTGGATCAACTACCAGCAATTATATGGTGGCCCATCTCTAGTTCCAGGGGAACAGACAGACAGACAGACAGACAAGGATGGGAGGCTTGCCTGGTCTCTCTTTCTTTATTATCCTTTTTGAAAAATGTTTATTTGTTTATTTATGAATTTATTAGATATAAGTACACTGTAGCTGTTTTCAGACACTCTAGAAGAGTGTGTCATCTTCTCGAGAATCTAAATCCCTCTTATGGTCTGCATATGATGTACATAAACACAGCCTCACATATACTTCTAAAAATTTAAAGATGGGTGGGCACACTGAAAGGACTCAACAATTAACAGCATTGTCTCTTCTTCCAGAGAACGTGGGATCAACTACCAGCAACTATATGGTGGCCCATCTCAAGTTCCAGGGGATAAGACAGACAGACAGACAGACAGAGATAAGGATGGCAGGCCTGCCTGATTTTTCTTTCTTTCTTATCCTTTTTAAAAAATGTTTATTTAATTATTTATTTATTCATTCATTCATTTATTTATTTATTTATTTATTTATTTATTTATTTATTAGATATAAGTACACTGTAGCTGTCTTCAGGCACTCCAGAAGAGGGTGTCAGATTCTGGAGAATCTATATCCCTCCTATGGTCTGCATATGATGTACACGAACACAGCCTCACATATACTTCTAAAAATTTAAAGATGGGTGGGGCCACTGAAAGGGCTCAACAATTAAAGGCATTGTCTCCTCTTCCAGAGAACCTGGAATCAACTACCATCAACTATATGGTGGCTCATCTCCAGTTCCATGGTATCTGACAGATAGACAGACAGACAGACAGACAGACATGGTGGCAGGCCTGCCTGGTCTTTCTTTCTTTCTTATACTTTTAAAAAAATGTTTATTTATTTATTTATGTATTTATTAGATATAAGTACACTGAAGCTGTCTTCAGACACTCTAGAAGAGGGTGTCATATTCTGGAGAATCTAAATCCCTCTTATGGTCTGCATATGATGTACATAAACACAGCCTCACATATACTTCTAAAAATTTAAACATGTGTGGGGCCAATGAAAGGGATCAACAATTAACAGCATTGTCTCCTCTTATAGATAACCTGAGATCAACTACCAGCAACTATATGGTGGCCCATCTCTAGTTCCAGGGGATCAGACAGACAGACAGACATACAGACAGATAGAGTTAAGGATGGCAGGCCTACCTGGTCTTTCATTCTTTCTTATCCTTTTAAAAAATGTTTATTAATTTAAGTATGTATTTATTAGATTTAAGTACACTGTAGCTGTCTTCAAACACTCCCGAAGAGGGTGTCAGATTCTGGAGAATCTATATCCCTCTTATGGTCTGCATATGATGTACATGAACACAGCCTCACATATACTTCCAAAAATTTAAAGATGGGTGGGGCCACTGAAAGGGCTCAACAATTAACAGCACTGACTCCTCTTCCAGAGAACCTGGGATCAACTACCAGAAATTATATGGTGGCCCATCTCCATTTCCAGGGGATCAGACAGACAGACAGACAGACAAGGATGGCAGGCTTGCCTGGTATCTCTTTCTTTATTATCCTTTTTTAAAAATGTTCATTTGTTTATTTATGAATTTATTAGATATAAGTACACTGTAGCTGTCTTCAGACTCTCCAGAAGAGGGTGTCAGATTCTGGAGAATCAATATCCCTCTTATGGTCTGCATATGATGTACATGAACACAGCCTCACATATACATCTAAAAATTTAAAGATGGGTGGGGCCACTGAAGGGCTCAACAATTAACAGCATTGTCTCCTCTACCAGAGAACCTGGGATCAACTACCAGCAACTATATGGTGGCCCATCTCCAGTTCCAGGGGATCAGACAGACAGACAGACATACAGACAGATAGAGTTAAGGATGGCAGGCCTACCTGGTCTTTCATTCTTTCTTATCCTTTTTAAAAAATGTTTATTAATTTAAGTATGTATTTATTAGATATAAGTACACTGTAGCTGTCTTCAAACACTCCCGAAGAGGGTGTCCTATTCTGGAGAATCTATATCCCTCTTATGGTCTGCATATGATGTACATGAACACAGACTCACATATACTTCTAAAAATTTATAGATGGGTGGGGCCACTGAAAGGGCTCAACAATTAACAGCACTGACTCCTCTTCCAGAGAACATTGGATCAACTACCAGCAATTATATGGTGGCCCATCTCTAGTTCCAGGGGAACAGACAGACAGACAGACAGACAAGGATGGGAGGCTTGCCTGGTCTCTCTTTCTTTATTATCCTTTTTGAAAAATGTTTATTTGTTTATTTATGAATTTATTAGATATAAGTACACTGTAGCTGTTTTCAGACACTCTAGAAGAGTGTGTCATCTTCTCGAGAATCTAAATCCCTCTTATGGTCTGCATATGATGTACATAAACACAGCCTCACATATACTTCTAAAAATTTAAAGATGGGTGGGCACACTGAAAGGACTCAACAATTAACAGCATTGTCTCTTCTTCCAGAGAACGTGGGATCAACTACCAGCAACTATATGGTGGCCCATCTCAAGTTCCAGGGGATAAGACAGACAGACAGACAGACAGAGATAAGGATGGCAGGCCTGCCTGATTTTTCTTTCTTTCTTATCCTTTTTAAAAAATGTTTATTTAATTATTTATTTATTCATTCATTTATTTATTTATTTATTTATTTATTTATTTATTTATTTATTTATTAGATATAAGTACACTGTAGCTGTCTTCAGGCACTCCAGAAGAGGGTGTCAGATTCTGGAGAATCTATATCCCTCCTATGGTCTGCATATGATGTACATGAACACAGCCTCACATATACTTCTAAAAATTTAAAGATGGGTGGGGCCACTGAAAGGGCTCAACAATTAAAGGCATTGTCTCCTCTTCCAGAGAACCTGGAATCAACTACCATCAACTATATGGTGGCTCATCTCCAGTTCCATGGTATCTGACAGATAGACAGACAGACAGACAGACAGACATGGTGGCAGGCCTGCCTGGTCTTTCTTTCTTTCTTATACTTTTAAAAAAATGTTTATTTATTTATTTATGTATTTATTAGATATAAGTACACTGAAGCTGTCTTCAGACACTCTAGAAGAGGGTGTCATATTCTGGAGAATCTAAATCCCTCTTATGGTCTGCATATGATGTACATAAACACAGCCTCACATATACTTCTAAAAATTTAAACATGTGTGGGGCCAATGAAAGGGATCAACAATTAACAGCATTGTCTCCTCTTATAGATAACCTGAGATCAACTACCAGCAACTATATGGTGGCCCATCTCTAGTTCCAGGGGATCAGACAGACAGACAGACAGACAGACAGATAGAGTTAAGGATGGCAGGCCTACCTGGTCTTTCATTCTTTCTTATCCTTTTAAAAAATGTTTATTAATTTAAGTATGTATTTATTAGATTTAAGTACACTGTAGCTGTCTTCAAACACTCCCGAAGAGGGTGTCAGATTCTGGAGAATCTATATCCCTCTTATGGTCTGCATATGATGTACATGAACACAGCCTCACATATACTTCCAAAAATTTAAAGATGGGTGGGGCCACTGAAAGGGCTCAACAATTAACAGCACTGACTCCTCTTCCAGAGAACCTGGGATCAACTACCAGCAATTATATGGTGGTCCATCTCCATTTCCAGGGGATCAGACAGACAGACAGACAGACAAGGATGGCAGGCTTGCCTGGTATCTCTTTCTTTATTATCCTTTTTTAAAAATGTTCATTTGTTTATTTATGAATTTATTAGATATAAGTACACTGTAGCTGTCTTCAGACACTCCAGAAGAGGGTGTCAGATTCTGGAGAATCTAAATCCCTCTTATGGTCTGCATATTCGGTACATAAACACAGCCTCGCATATACTTCTAAAAATTTAAAGATGGGTGGGGCCACTGAAAGGGCTCAACAATTAACAGCATTGTCTCCTCTTCCAGAGACATGGGATCAACTACAAGCAACTCTATGGTGGCCCATCTCCAGGTCCAGCGGATCAGACAGACAGACAGACAGACAGAGATAAGGATGGCAGGCCTGCCTGGTCTTTCTTTCTTTCTAATCTTTTTTATAAAATGTTTTTTTCTTTATTTATGTATTT
>NW_028227278.1:3306216-3345856 GCF_978045245.1 Mus caroli
GGGCTCAACAATTAACAGCATTGTCTCTTCTTCCAGAGAACCTGGGATCAACTAACAGCAACTATATGGTGGCCCATCTCCAGTTCCAAGGGTTCAGACAGACAGACAGACAGACTGACAGAGATAAGGATGGAGGCCTGCCTGGTCTTTCTTTCTTTCTTATACTTTTAAAAAAATGTTTATTTATTTATTTATTTATTTATTTATTTATTTATTTATTTATTTATTTATTTATGTATTTATTAGATATAAGTATACTGTAGCTGTCTTCAGACACTCTAGAAGAGGTTGTCATCTTCTGGAGAATCTAAATCCCTCTTATGGTCTGCATATGATGTACATAAACACAGCCTCACATATACTTCTAAAAATTTAAAGATGGGTGGGGCCACTGAAAGGGCTCAACAACTAACAGCATTGTCTCCTCTTCCAGAGAAACTGGGATCAACTACCAGCAACTATATGGTGGCCCATCTCCAGTTCCAGGGTATCTGACAGATAGACAGTCAGACAGACAGACAGACAGACAAGGTGGCAGGCCTGCCTGGTCTTTCTTTCTTTCTTATTCTTTTTAAAAAATGTTTATTTATTTATTTATGTATTTATTAGATATAAGTACACTGTAGTTGTCTTCAGACACTCTAGAAGAGGGTGTCATATTCTGGAGAATCTAAATCCCTCTTATGGTCTGCATATGATGTACATAAACACAGCCTCACATATACTTCTAAAAATTTAAAGATGGGGGGGCCAACAGAAAGGGCTCAACAATTAACACCATTGTCTCCTCTTCCAGAGAACGTGGGATCAACTACCAGCAACTATATGGTGGCCCATCTCAAGTTGCAGGGGATCAGACAGACAGACAGACAGACAGTGATAAGGACGGCAGGTCTGCCTGATTTTTCTTTCTTTCTTATCCTTTTAAAAAAATGTTTATTTAATTATTTATTTATTTATTTATTTATTTATTTATTTATGTACTTATTAGATATAAGTACACTCTAGCTGTCTTCAGACTCTCCAGAAGAGGGTTTCAGATTCTGGGGAATCTATATCCCTCTTATGGTCTGCATATGATGTACATAAACACAGCCTCACATATACTTCTAAAAATTTAAAGATGGGTGGGGCCACTGAAAGGGCTCAACAATCAACAGCATTGTCTCCTCTTCCAGAGGACCTGGGATCAACTACCAGCAACTATATTGTGGCCCATCTCCAGTTCCAGGGGATCAGACAGACAGACAGACAGACAGTGATAAGGATGGCAGTCCTGCCTGGTCTTTCTTTCTTTCTTATCCTTTTTTTAAAAAAATGTTTGTTTATTTATTTATTTATTTATTTATTTATTTATTTATTTATTTATTAGATATAAGTACACTGTAGCTGTTCAGACACTCCAGAAGAGGGTGTCAGATTCTGGAGGATCTAAATCCCTATTATGGTCTGCATATGATGTACATAAACACAGCCTCACATATACTTCTAAAAATTTAAAGAAGGGTGGGGCCACTCTAAAACTCAACAATTAACAGCATTGTCTCCTCTTCCAGAGTACCTGGGATCAACTACCAGCAACTATATGGTGGCCCATCTCCAGTTCCAGGGGATCAGACAGACAGACATACAGACAGTGATAAGGATGGCAGGCCTGCCTGTTCTTTCTTTCTTTCTTATCCTTTTTAAAAAAATGTTTATTTATATATTTATTTACGGATTTATTAGATATAAGTACACTGTAGCTGTCTTCAGACACTCCAGAAGAGGGTGTCAAATTCTGGAATCTAAATCCCTCTTATGGTCTGCATATGATGTACATAAACACAGCCTCACATATACTTCTAAAAATTTAAAGATGTGTGGGGCCACTGAGAGGGCTCAACAATTAAGAGCATTGTCTCCTCTTTCCGAGAACCTGGGATAAAATATCAGCACCTTATGGTGGCCCATCTCCAGTTCCAGTGGATCAGACAGACAGACAGACAGAGAGACAGAGATAAGTATGGCAGGCCTGCCTGGTCTATCTTTATTTCTTATACTTTTTAAAAAATGATTATTTTTTATTTATTTATTTATTTATTTATTTATTTATTTATTCATTTATTAGATATAAGTACACTGTACCCGTCTTCAGACACTCCAGAAGAGGGTGACAGATTCTAGAGAATCTAAATCCCTCTTATGGTCTGAATATGATGGACATAAACACAGATTCACATACACTTCTAAAAATTTAAGATGGGTGGGGCCACTGAAAGGACTCAACAATTAACAGCATTGTCTCTTCTTCCAGAGAACCTGGGATCAACTAACAGCAACTATATGGTGGCCCATCTCCAGTTCCAGGGGATCAGACAGACAGACAGACAGAGATAAGGATGGCAGGCCTGCCTGGTCTTACTTTCTTTCTTATCCTTTTTAAAAAATGTTTATTTATTTATTTATTTACTTTTGTATTTATTATATATAAGGACACTGTAGCTGTCTACAGTCACTCCAGTAGAGGGTGTCAGATTCTGGAGAATCTAAATCCTCTTATAATCTGAATATGATGTACATAAACACAGCCTCACATATACTTCTAAATATTTAAAGAAGTGTGGGGCCACTGAAAGGGCTCAACAATTAACGGCATTGTCTCCTCTTCCAGAGAACCTTGGATCAACTACCAGCAACTATATGTTGGCCCATCTCCAGTTCCAGGGGATCAGACAGACAGACAGACAGACAGAGATAAGGATGGCAGGCCTGCCTGGTCTTACATTCTTTGTTATCCTTTTTCAAAAATGTTTATTTATTTATTTATTTATTTATTTATTTATTTATTTATTTATTTATTTATTATAAGTACACTGTAGCTGTCTTCAGATACTCAAGTATAGGGTGTCAGATTCTGGAGAATCTAAATCCTCTTATAATCTGAATATGATGTACATAAACACAGCCTCACATATACTTCTAAATATTTAAAGAAGTGTGGGGCCACTGAAAGGGCTCAACAATTAAGAGCATTGTCTCCTCTTCCAGAGAACCTTGGATCAACTACCAGCAACTATATGGTGGCCCATCTCCAGTTCCCGGGGATCAGATAGACAGACAGACAGACAGACAGAGATATGGATGGCAGGCCTGCCTGGTCTTTCTTTCTTTCTTATCCTTTTTTAAAAAAATTTTATTTATATATTTATTTATGTATTTATTAGATATAAGTACACTGTAGCTGTCTTCAGACACTCCAGAAGAGGGTGTCAGATTCTGGAGAATCTAAATCCCTCTTATGGTCTGCATATGATGTACATAAACACAGCCTAACATATACTTCTAAAAATTAAAAGATGTGTGGGGCCACTGAAAGGGCTCAAAAATTAACAGCATTGTCTCCTCTTATAGAGAACCTGGGATCAACTACCAGCAACTATATGGTGGTCCATCTCCAGTTCCAGGGGATCAGACAGACAGACACACAGACAGTGATAAGGGTGGCAGGCCTGCCTGGTCTTTCTTTCTTTCTTATTTTTTTTTAAAAAATGTTTATTTATTTATTTATTTATTTATTTATTTATTTATTTATTTATTAGATATAAGTACACTGTAGCTGTTCACACACTGCAGAAGAGGGTGTCAGATTCTGGAGAATCTAAATCCCTCTTATGGTCTGCATATGATGTACATAAACACAGCCTTACATATACTTCTAAATATATAAAGATGTGTGGGGCCACTGGGAGGGCTCAACAATTAACAGCATTGTCTCCTCTTTCAGAGAACCTGGGATAAACTACCAGCACCTTATGGTGGCCCATCTCCAGTTCAAGAGGATCAGACCGACAGACTGACAGAGAGACAGAGATAAGGATGGCAGGCCTGTCTGTTCTTTCTTTATTTCTTATTCGTTTTAAAAAATGATTATTTATTTATTTATTTATTTATTTATTTATTTAAGATATAAGTACACTGTACCCGTCTTCAGACACTCCAGAAGAGGGTGACAGATTCTAGAGAATCTAAATCCCTCTTATGGTCTGAATATGATGTACATAAAATCAAAATCACATATACTTCTAAAAATTAAAAATGGGTGGGGCCACTGAAAGGGCTCAACAATTAACAGCATTGTCTCCTCTTCCAGAGAACATGGGATCAACTACCAGCAACTATGTGGTGGCCCATCTCCAGTTCCAGGGGATCAGACAGACAGACAAACAAACAGACAGAGAAAAGGATGGCAGGCCTGCCTGGTCTTACTTTCTTTCTTATCCTTTTTAAAAAATATTTATTTATTTATTTATTTATTTATTTATTTATTTATTTATTTATGTATTTATTAGATATAAGTACACTGTAGCTGTCTTCAGACACTCCAGAAGAGGGTGTCAGATTCTGGAGAATCTAAATCCCTCTTATGGTCTGCATATGATGTACATAAACACAGCCTAACATATACTTCTAAAAATTAAAAGATGTGTGGGGCCACTGAAAGGGCTCAAAAATTAACAGCATTGTCTCCTCTTATAGAGAACCTGGGATCAACTACCAGCAACTATATGGTGGTCCATCTCCAGTTCCAGGGGATCAGACAGACAGACACACAGACAGTGATAAGGGTGGCAGGCCTGCCTGGTCTTTCTTTCTTTCTTATCCTTTTTTAAAAAATGTTTATTTATATATTTATTTATGTATTTATTAGATATAAGTACACTGTAGCTGTCTTCAGACACTCCAGAAGAGGGTGTCAGATTCTGGAGAATCTAAATCCCTCTTATGGTCTGCATATGATGTACATAAACACAGCCTCACATATACTTCTAAAAATTTAAAGATGTGTGGGGCCACTGGGAGGGCTCAACAATTAACAGCATTGTCTCCTCTTTCAGAGAACCTGGGATAAACTACCAGCACCTTATGGTGGCCCATCTCCAGTTCCAGTGGATCAGACCGACAGACAGACAGAGAGACAGAGATAAGGATGGCAGGCCTCCTGGTCTTTCTTTATTTCTTATTCGTTTTAAAAAATGTTTATTTATTTATTTATTCATTTATTTATGTATTTATTAGATATAAGTACACTGTAGCCGTCTTCAGACACTCCAGAAGAGGGTGACAGATTATAGAGAATCTAAATCCCTCTTATGGTCTGAATATGATGTACATAAACACAGCATCACATATACTTCTAAAAATTAAAAAACGGTGGGGCCACTGAAAGGGCTCAACATTTAACAGCATTGTCTCCTCTTCCAGAGAACCTGGGATCAACTACCAGCAACTATATGGTGGCCCATCTCCAGTTCTAGGGGATCAGGCAGACAGACAGACAGACAGACAGAGATAAGGATGGCAGGCCTGCCTGGTCTTATTTTCTTTCTTATCCTTTTTAAAAAATGTTTATTTATTTATTTATTTATTTATTTATTTATTTATTTATTTATTTATTAGATATAAGTTCACTGTAGCTGTCTTCAGACACTCCAGAAGAGGGTGTCAGATTCTGGAGAATCTAAATCCCTCTTATGGTCTGCATATGATGTACATAAACACAGCCTCATATATACTTCTAAATATTTAAAGATGGGCAGGGCCACTGATAGGGCTCAACAATTAACAGCATTGTCTCCTCTTCCAGAACCCTGGGATCAACTACCAGCAACTTTATGGTAGCCCATCTCCAGTTCCAGGGGATCAGACAGACAGACAGACAGACAGACAGAGATAAGGATGGCAGGCCTGCCTGGTCTAACTTTCTTTCTTATCCTTTTTAAAAAATGTTTATTTATTTATTTATTTATTTATTTATTTATTTATTTATATATTTATGTATTTATGTATTTATGAGATATAAGTACACTGTAGCTGTCTTCAGACACTCCAGAAGAGGGTGTCAGATTCTGGAGAATCTAAATCCCTCTTATGGTCTGCATATGATGTACATAAACACAGCCTCACATATACTTCTAAATATTTAAAGATGGGTAGGGCCACTGATAGGGCTCAACAATTAACAGCTTTGTCTCCTCTTCCAGAGAACCTGGGATCAACTAACAGCAACTATATGGTGGCCCATCTCCAGTTCCAAGGGATCAGACAGACTGACAGACAGACAGACTGACAGATATAAGGATGGCAGGTTTGCCTGGTCTTTGTTTCTTTCTTATCCTTTTTAAAAAATGTTTATTTATTTATTTATTTATTTATCATTTTATTTATTAAATATAAGTACACTGTAGCTGTCTTCAGACACTCCAGAAGAGGGTGTCAGATTCTGGAGAATCTAAATCCCTCTTATGGTCTGCATATGATGTACATAAACACAGCCTCACATATACTTCTAAATATTTAAAGATGGGTGGCGCCACTGAAAGGGCTCAACAATTAACAGCATTGTCTCCTCTTCCAGAGAACCTGGGATCAACTACCAGCAACTATTCGTGGCCCATCTCCAGTTCCCAGGGATCAGATAGACAGACAGACAGACAGACAGACAGAAAGACAGAGATATGGATGGCAGGCCTGCCTGGTCTTTCTTTCTGTCTTATCCTTTTAAAAAAATGTTTATTTATTTATTTATTTATTTATTTATTTATTTATTTATTTATTTATTTATGTATTTATTAGATATAAGTACACTGTAGCTGTGCAGACACTCCAGAAGAGGGTGTCATATTCTTGAGAATCTAAATCCCTCTTATGGTCTGCATATGATGTACATAAACACAGCCTCACATATACTTCTAAAAATTTAAAAAAGGGTGGGGCCACTCTAAAAGCTCAACAATTAACAGCATTGTCTCCTCTTCCAGAATACCAGGGATCGACTACCAGCAACTATATGGTGGCCCATCTCCAGTTCCAAAAGATCAGACAGACAGACATACAGACAGTGCTAAGGATGGCAGGCCTGTCTGGTCTTTCTTTCATTCTTATCCTTTTTAAAAAAATGTTTATTTATATATTTATTTATGGATTTATTAGATATAAGTACACTGTAGCTGTCTTCAGACACTGCAAAAGAGGGTGTCCGATTCTGGAGAATCTAAATCCCTCTTATGGTCTGCATATGATGTACATAAACACAGCCTCACATATACTTCTAAAAATTTAAAGATGTGTGGGGCCACTGAGAGGGCTCAACAATTAACAGCATTGTCTCCTTTTTCAGAGAACCTGGGATAAACTACCAGCACCTTATGGTGGGCCATCTCCAGTTCCAGTGGATCAGACAGACAGACAGACAGAGAGACAGAGATAAGGATGGCAGGCCTGCCTGGTCTTTCTTTATTTCTTATACTTTTTAAAAAATGTTTATTTATTTATTTATTTATTTATTTATTTATTTATTTATTTATTTATGAATTTATTAGATATAAGTACACTGTAGCTGTTCAGACACTCCAGAAAAGGGTGTCAAATTCTGGAGAATCAAAATCTCTCTTATGGTCTGCATATGATGTACATAAACACAGCCTAACATATACTTCTAAAAATTAAAAGATGTGTGGGGCCACTGAAAGGGCTCAACAATTAACAGCATTGTCTCCTGTTATAGAGAACCTGGGATCAACTACCAGCAACTATATGGTGGTCCATCTCCAGTTCCAGGGGATCAGAAGACAGACAGACAGACAGTGATAAGGATGGCAATCTTCCTGGCCTTTCTTTCTTTCTTATCCTTTTTTTAAAAAAATGTTTGTTTTTTTATTTATTTATTTATTTATTTATTTATTTATTTATTTATTTATTAGATATAAGTACACTGTAGCTGTTCAGACACTCCAGAAGAGGGTGTCAGATTCTGGAGAATCTAAATCCCTCTTATGGTCTGCATATGATGTACATAAACACAGCCTCACATATATTTCTAAAAATTTAAAGAAGAGTGCGGCCACTCTAAAAGCTCAACAATTAACAGCATTGTCTCCTCTTCCAGAGTACCTGGGATCAACTACCAGCAACTATATGGTGGCCCATCTCCAGTTCCAGGGGATCAGACAGACAGACATACAGACAGTGATAAGGATGGCAGGTCTGCCTGGTCTTTCTTTCTTTCTTATCCTTTTTTAAAAAATGTTTATTTATATATTTATTTATGTATTTATTAGATATAAGTACACTGTAGCTGTCTTCAGACACTCCAGAAGAGGGTGTCAGATTCTGGAGAATCTAAATCCCTCTTATGGTCTGCATATGATGTACATAAACACAGCCTCACATATACTTCTAAAAATTTAAAGATGTGTGGGGCCACTGAGAGGGCTCAACAATTAACAGCATTGTCTCCTCTTTCAGAGAACCTGGGATAAACTACCAGCACCTTATGGTGGCCCATCTCCAGTTCCAGTGGATCAGACAGACAGACAGACAGACAGAGAGACAGAGATAAAGATGGCAGGCCTGCCTGGTCTTTCTGTATTTCTTATACTTTTTAAAAAATGTTTATTTATTTATTTATGTATTTATTAGATATAAGTACACTGTAGCTGTCTTCAGACACTCCAGAAGAGGGTGTCAGATTCTGGAGAATCTAAATCCCTCTTATGGTCTGCATATGATGTACATAAACACAGCCTCACATATACTTCTAAAAATTTAAAGATGTGTGGGGCCACTGGGTGGGCTCAACAATTAACAGCATTGTCTCCTCTTTCCGAGAACCTGGGATAAACTACCAGCACCTTATGGTGGCCCATCTCCAGTTCCAGTGGATCAGACCGACAGACAGACAGAGAGACAGAGATAAGGATGGCAGGCCTCCTGGTCTTTCTTTATTTCTTATTCGTTTTAAAAAATGTTTATTTATTTATTTATTCATTTATTTATGTATTTATTAGATATAAGTACACTGTAGCCGTCTTCAGACACTCCAGAAGAGGGTGACAGATTATAGAGAATCTAAATCCCTCTTATGGTCTGAATATGATGTACATAAACACAGCATCACATATACTTCTAAAAATTAAAAAACGGTGGGGCCACTGAAAGGGCTCAACATTTAACAGCATTGTCTCCTCTTCCAGAGAACCTGGGATCAACTACCAGCAACTATATGGTGGCCCATCTCCAGTTCTAGGGGATCAGGCAGACAGACAGACAGACAGACAGAGATAAGGATGGCAGGCCTGCCTGGTCTTATTTTCTTTCTTATCCTTTTTAAAAAATGTTTATTTATTTATTTATTTATTTATTTATTTATTTATTAGATATAAGTTCACTGTAGCTGTCTTCAGACACTCCAGAAGAGGGTGTCAGATTCTGGAGAATCTAAATCCCTCTTATGGTCTGCATATGATGTACATAAACACAGCCTCATATATACTTCTAAATATTTAAAGATGGGCAGGGCCACTGATAGGGCTCAACAATTAACAGCATTGTCTCCTCTTCCAGAACCCTGGGATCAACTACCAGCAACTTTATGGTAGCCCATCTCCAGTTCCAGGGGATCAGACAGACAGACAGACAGACAGAGATAAGGATGGCAGGCCTGCCTGGTCTTACTTTCTTTCTTATCCTTTTTAAAAAATGTTTATTTATTTATTTATTTATTTATTTATTTATTTATTTATTTATATATTTATGTATTTATGTATTTATGAGATATAAGTACACTGTAGCTGTCTTCAGACACTCCAGAAGAGGGTGTCAGATTCTGGAGAATCTAAATCCCTCTTATGGTCTGCATATGATGTACATAAACACAGCCTCACATATACTTCTAAATATTTAAAGATGGGTAGGGCCACTGATAGGGCTCAACAATTAACAGCTTTGTCTCCTCTTCCAGAGAACCTGGGATCAACTAACAGCAACTATATGGTGGCCCATCTCCAGTTCCAAGGGATCAGACAGACTGACAGACAGACAGACTGACAGAGATAAGGATGGCAGGTTTGCCTGGTCTTTGTTTCTTTCTTATCCTTTTTAAAAAATGTTTATTTATTTATTTATTTATTTATCATTTTATTTATTAAATATAAGTACACTGTAGCTGTCTTCAGACACTCCAGAAGAGGGTGTCAGATTCTGGAGAATCTAAATCCCTCTTATGGTCTGCATATGATGTACATAAACACAGCCTCACATATACTTCTAAATATTTAAAGATGGGTGGCGCCACTGAAAGGGCTCAACAATTAACAGCATTGTCTCCTCTTCCAGAGAACCTGGGATCAACTACCAGCAACTATTCGTGGCCCATCTCCAGTTCCCAGGGATCAGATAGACAGACAGACAGACAGACAGACAGAGAGACAGAGATATGGATGGCAGGCCTGCCTGGTCTTTCTTTCTGTCTTATCCTTTTAAAAAAATGTTTATTTATTTATTTATTTATTTATTTATTTATTTATTTATTTATTTATTTATTTATTTATGTATTTATTAGATATAAGTACACTGTAGCTGTGCAGACACTCCAGAAGAGGGTGTCATATTCTTGAGAATCTAAATCCCTCTTATGGTCTGCATATGATGTACATAAACACAGCCTCACATATACTTCTAAAAATTTAAAAAAGGGTGGGGCCACTCTAAAAGCTCAACAATTAACAGCATTGTCTCCTCTTCCAGAATACCAGGGATCGACTACCAGCAACTATATGGTGGCCCATCTCCAGTTCCAAAAGATCAGACAGACAGACATACAGACAGTGCTAAGGATGGCAGGCCTGTCTGGTCTTTCTTTCATTCTTATCCTTTTTAAAAAAATGTTTATTTATATATTTATTTATGGATTTATTAGATATAAGTACACTGTAGCTGTCTTCAGACACTGCAAAAGAGGGTGTCCGATTCTGGAGAATCTAAATCCCTCTTATGGTCTGCATATGATGTACATAAACACAGCCTCACATATACTTCTAAAAATTTAAAGATGTGTGGGGCCACTGAGAGGGCTCAACAATTAACAGCATTGTCTCCTTTTTCAGAGAACCTGGGATAAACTACCAGCACCTTATGGTGGGCCATCTCCAGTTCCAGTGGATCAGACAGACAGACAGACAGAGAGACAGAGATAAGGATGGCAGGCCTGCCTGGTCTTTCTTTATTTCTTATACTTTTTAAAAAATGTTTATTTATTTATTTATTTATTTATTTATTTATTTATTTATTTATGAATTTATTAGATATAAGTACACTGTAGCTGTTCAGACACTCCAGAAAAGGGTGTCAAATTCTGGAGAATCAAAATCTCTCTTATGGTCTGCATATGATGTACATAAACACAGCCTAACATATACTTCTAAAAATTAAAAGATGTGTGGGGCCACTGAAAGGGCTCAACAATTAACAGCATTGTCTCCTCTTATAGAGAACCTGGGATCAACTACCAGCAACTATATGGTGGTCCATCTCCAGTTCCAGGGGATCAGAAGACAGACAGACAGACAGTGATAAGGATGGCAATCTTCCTGGCCTTTCTTTCTTTCTTATCCTTTTTTTTAAAAAATGTTTGTTTTTTTATTTATTTATTTATTTATTTATTTATTTATTTATTTATTTATTTATTAGATATAAGTACACTGTAGCTGTTCAGACACTCCAGAAGAGGGTGTCAGATTCTGGAGAATCTAAATCCCTCTTATGGTCTGCATATGATGTACATAAACACAGCCTCACATATATTTCTAAAAATTTAAAGAAGAGTGCGGCCACTCTAAAAGCTCAACAATTACCTGCATTGTCTCCTCTTCCAGAGTACCTGGGATCAACTACCAGCAACTATATGGTGGCCCATCTCCTGTTCCAGGGGATCAGACAGACAGACATACAGACAGTGATAAGGATGGCAGGTCTGCCTGGTCTTTCTTTCTTTCTTATCCTTTTTTAAAAAATGTTTATTTATATATTTATTTATGTATTTATTAGATATAAGTACACTGTAGCTGTCTTCAGACACTCCAGAAGAGGGTGTCAGATTCTGGAGAATCTAAATCCCTCTTATGGTCTGCATATGATGTACATAAACACAGCCTCACATATACTTCTAAAAATTTAAAGATGTGTGGGGCCACTGAGAGGGCTCAACAATTAACAGCATTGTCTCCTCTTTCAGAGAACCTGGGATAAACTACCAGCACCTTATGGTGGCCCATCTCCAGTTCCAGTGGATCAGACAGACAGACAGACAGACAGAGAGACAGAGATAAAGATGGCAGGCCTGCCTGGTCTTTCTGTATTTCTTATACTTTTTAAAAAATGTTTATTTATTTATTTATTTATTTATTAGATATAACTACACTGTAGCCGTCTTCAGACACTCCAGAAGAGGGTGTCAGATTCTAGAGAATCTAAATCCCTCTTATGGTCTGAATATGATGTACATAAACACAGCCTCACATATACTTAAAAAATTAAAAGGCCACTGAAAGGACTCAACAATTAACAGCATTGTCTCCTCTTCCAGAGAACCTGGGATCAACCTCCAGCACCTACAAAGTGGCCCATCTCCAGTTCCAGGGCATCAGACAGACAGACAGACAGACAGAGATAAGGATGGCAGGCCTGCCTGGTCTTTCTTTCTTTAATATCCTTTTTAAAAAATATTTATTTATTTATTTATTTATTTATTTATTTATGTATGTAATTATTAGATATAAGTACACTGTAGCTGTTCAGACACTCCAGTAGAGGGTGTCAGATTCTGGAGAATCTAAATCCCTCTTATGGTCTCCATATGATGTACATAAACACAGCCTAACATATACTTCTAAAAATTAAAAGATCTGTGGGGACACTGAAAGGGCTCAACAATTAACAGCATTGTCTCGTCTTATAGAGAACCTGGGATCAACTACCAGCAACTATATGGTGGTCCATCTCCAGTTCCAGGGGATCAGACAGACAGACAGACAGACAGTGATAAGGATGGCAGGTCTGCCTGGTCTTTCTTTCTTTCTTATCCTTTTTTTAAAAAAATGTTTGTTTATTTATTTATTTATTTATTTATTCATTTATTTATTTATTTATTTATTTATTAGATATAAGTACACTGTAGCTGTTCAGACACTCCAGAAGAGGTTGTCAGATTCTGGAGAATCTAAATCCCTCTTATGGTCTGCATATGATGTACATAAACACAGCCTCACATATACTTCTAAAAATTTAAACATGGGTGGGGCCACTGAAAGGGCTCAACAATTAACAGCACTGACTCCTCTTCCAGAGAACCTGGGATCAACTACCAGCAACTATTCGTGGCCCATCTCCAGTTCCCAGAGATCAGATAGACAGACAGACAGACAGACAGAGGTGGAAAATAAGAAAATCACACTGTAGGACCCAGAATTACGAAAAAAATTGAAAAAATGTGGAAAATGAGAAAATCACATGCAGGGCCCAGAATATTTCGAGAAACACTGAAAAACGTGAAAATTAAAAATTCACACTGTTGGACACAGAATATGGCGAGAAACCATGAAAAAGTGGATAATTAAAATTCAACTGCAGGACACAGCATATGCCAATAAACCCTGAAAACGTGGAAAATTAAAAATTAACACTGAAGGACCTGGAATATGGCAAGAAAACCTGAAAAACGTGGAAATGAGAAAAATCACAGTGTAGGACCCAGAATATGAATAAAAAAGCTGTTAAACGTGAAAAATTAAAAATTCACACTGAAGAACCCAGAATATTGCGAGAAAATCTGAAAAACGTGGAAAATGAAAAATACACACTGTAGGACCCAGAACATGGCAAGAAACCCTGAAAGAGTAGAAAATTAAAAACTCACACTGAAGGACCCCAAATATGGCAAGAAACCCTGAAAAAAGTAGAAAATTACAAACAGACACTGAAGAACCCCAATTATGGCGAGAAAACCTGAAAAAGGTGGAAAATGAGAAAATCACACTGTAGGACCCAGAATTACGAAAAAACTTGAAAATATCGAAAATGAGAAAATCACACTGTAGGACCCAGAATATGCCAAGAAACCCTGAAAACGTGAAAAATTAAAAATACAACGTTTAGGACCCAGAATAGGGCGAGAAACCCTGAAAAAAGTAGAAAATTACAAACTCACACTGAAGGACCCGAAAAATGGTCTGAAATGTTGAAAAAGGTGGAAAATGAGAAAATCACACTGTAGGACCCAGAATTACGAAAAAAAAAATTGAAAAACGTGGAAAATGAGAAAATCATACTGCAGGACCCAGAATATGCCTAGAAACCCTGAAAATCATGAAAATTAAAAATTCACACTGTCAGACACATAATATGGCGAGAAACCATGAAAGAAGTGGAAAATTAAAAATTCACACTGTATTACCCAGAATATGGCGAGACATACTGAAAAACGTGGAAAATTAAAAATTCACACTGAAGGACCTGGGATATGGCCAGGAAACCTGAAAAACGAGGAAAATTCAAAACTCACATGGTAGGAACCAGAATAAGGCAAGAAAACCTGAAAAACCTGGAAATGAGAAAATCGAACTGTAGAACCCAGAATATGACAAAAAAAAACCTGAAAAAATTACAAAATTAAAAATTCACACTGAAAGACCCCGAATATGGTGAGAAAACCTGAAAAGGTGGAAAATGAGAATAATCACACTGTAGGACACAGAATGGCAAAAAAAAAAAAAAAAAACCTTGAAAAATGTCGAAAACGAGAAAATCACACTGTAGGACCCAGAATATGACGAAAAAACCTGGAAAACGTGGAAAATTAAAAATGCACGTTGTAGGACCCAAAATATGCCGAGAAACCCTGAAAAACGTGAAAATTAAAAATTCACACTGAAGGACCTGGAATACAGTAAGGTAACCTGAAAAACGTGGAAATGAGAAAATCACAATTTAGGACCCAGAATATGACGAAAAAAACTGAAACACGTGGAAAATGAAAAATACACGCTGTAGGACACAGAATATGTCGAGAAACCCTGAAAAATTAGAAAATTAAAAACTCACACTTAAGGACCCCAAATATGGCGAGAGAACCTGAAAAAACTAGAAAATTAAAAATTCACACTGAAGGACTTGGAATATGGCGATAAAACCTGAAAAACGAGGAAAATTAAAAAATCACACTGAAGGACCCCAAATATAGTGAGAAAATCTGAAAAAGCTGGAAAATGAGAATAATCACACTGTAGGACCCAGAATTGTGAAAAAACTTGAAAAACGTCGAAAATGAGAAAATCACACTGTAGGACCCAGAATATGGGGAGAAATCCTGAGAAACGTGGAAAATAAAAAATACACTCTGTAGCACCCAGAATATGGCAAAAAACCCTCAAAAAAGTAGAAAATTAAAAACTCACACTGAAGGACCCCGAATATGGCGAGAAAAACAGAAAAAGGTGGAAAGTGAAAATAATCACACTGTATTACCCAGAATTACGAAAAAACATGAAAAAATTCGAAAATGAGAAAATCACACTGTAGGACCCAGAATATGGGGAGAAATCCTGAGAAACGTGGAAAATAAAAAATACACTCTGTAGCACCCAGAATATGGCAAGAAACCCTCAAAAAAGTAGAAAATTAAAAACTCACACTGAAGGACCCCTAATATGGCGAGAAAACATGAAAAAGGTAGAAAATGAGAATAAACACAATGTATTACCCAGAATTACAAAAACATGAAAAACATCGAAAATGAGAAAATCACACTTGTAGGACCCAGAAATATGAAAAAACTTGAAAAACGTGGAAAATGAGAAAATCACACTGCAGAAACCAGAATATGCTGAACAACCATGAAAAACCTGAAAATTAAAAATTCACACTGTTGGACACAGAATATGGTGAGAAACCATGAAAAGACTGGACAATTAAAAATTCACACTTTATTACCGAGATATGGAGAGAAATACTGAAAACCGTGGAAAAAAATTCACACTGAAGGACCTGGAATACGACAGGACCTGGAATACGGCAAGAGACCCTGAAATACATGGAAATGAGAAAATCACACAGTAGGACCCAGAATATGACGAAAAAACCTGAAAAAGGTAAAATATTAAAATATCACACGGAAGGACCCGGAATATGGCGAAAAACCTGAAAAACGAGGAAGATAAAAAACTAACACTGAAGGACACAGAATATGGCGAGGAAACCTGAAAAGAGTAGAAAATTAAAAATTCACACTGAAAGACCCCGAATATGATGAGAAAACCTGAAAAAGGTGGAAAATGAGAATAATCACACTGTAGGACCCAGATTATGACCAGAAACCCTGAAAACGTGGAAAATTAAAAGTACATGCTGTAGGACCCAGAATATGGCGAGAAAACCTGAAAAGAATAGAAAATTAAAAATTCACACTGAAAGACCCCGAATATGATGAGAAAAACTGAAAAAGGTGGAAAATGAGAATAATCACACTGTAGGACCCAGATTATGCCCAGAAACCCTGAAAACCTGAAAAATTAAAAATACATGCTGTAGGACCCAGAATATGCCAAGAAACCCTGAAAAAGGTTGAAAATTACAAACTCACACTGTAGGACCCCAAATATGGTGAGAAACCCTCCAAAAGGTGGAAAATGAGAAAATCCCACTGCAGCACCCAGAATATGCCGAGAAAATGTGAAAAACGTGAAAATTAAAAATTCACACTAACGGACCCAGAATATGGCGAGAAACAATTAATAAAAAAGTACAAAATTAAAAACTCACAGTGAAGGAGCCCAAACATGGCGAGAAAACCTGAAAAAGGTGGAAAATGAGAAAATCACACTGTAGGACCCAGAATTACGAAAAAAATTGAAAAAATGTGGAAAATGAGAAAATCACATGCAGGGCCCAGAATATTTCGAGAAACACTGAAAAACGTGAAAATTAAAAATTCACACTGTTGGACACAGAATATGGCGAGAAACCATGAAAAAAGTGGATAATTAAAATTCACACTGCAGGACACAGAATATGCCAAGAAACCCTGAAAACGTGGAAAATTAAAAATTAACACTGAAGGACCTGGAATATGGCAAGAAAACCTGAAAAACGTGGAAATGAGAAAAATCACAGTGTAGGACCCAGAATATGAAGAATAAAGCTGTAAAACGTGAAAAATTAAAAATTCACACTGAAGAACCCAGAATATTGCGAGAAAATCTGAAAAACGTGGAAAATGAAAAATACACACTGTAGGACCCAGAACATGGCAAGAAACCCTGAAAGAGTAGAAAATTAAAAACTCACACTGAAGGACCCCAAATATGGCAAGAAACCCTGAAAAAAGTAGAAAATTACAAACAGACACTGAAGAACCCCAATTATGGCGAGAAAACCTGAAAAAGGTGGAAAATGAGAAAATCACACTGTAGGACCCAGAATTACGAAAAAACTTGAAAATATCGAAAATGAGAAAATCACACTGTAGGACCCAGAATATGCCAAGAAACCCTGAAAACGTGAAAAATTAAAAATACAACGTTTAGGACCCAGAATACGGCGAGAAACCCTGAAAAAAGTAGAAAATTACAAACTCACACTGAAGGACCCGAAAAATAGTCTGAAAGGTTGAAAAAGGTGGAAAATGAGAAAATCACACTGTAGGACCCAGAATTACGAAAAAAATTGAAAAACGTGGAAAATGAGAAAATCATACTGCCGGACCCAGAATATGCCGAGAAACCCTGAAAATCATGAAAATTAAAAATTCACACTGTCAGACACATAATATGGCGAGAAACCATGAAAGAAGTGGAAAATTAAAAATTCACACTTTATTACCCAGAATATGGCGAGACATACTGAAAAACGTGGAAAATTAAAAATTCACACTGAAGGACCCGGGATATGGCCAGGAAACCTGAAAAACGAGGAAAATTCAAAACTCACATGGTAGGAACCAGAATAAGGCAAGAAAACCTGAAAAACGTGGAAATGAGAAAATCAAACTGTAGGACCCAGAATATGACAAAGAAAAACCTGAAAAAATTACAAAATTAAAAATTCACACTGAAAGACCCCGAATATGGTGAGAAAACCTGAAAAGGTGGAAAATGAGAATAATCACACTGTAGGACACAGAATGGAAAAAAAAAAAAAAACCATGAAAAATGTCGAAAATGAGAAAATCACACTGTAGGACCCAGAATATGACGAAAAAAACTGGAAAACGTGGAAAATTAAAAATGCACGCTGTAGGACCCAAAATATGCCGAGAAACCCTGAAAAACGTGAAAATTAAAAATTCACACTGAAGGACCTGGAATACAGTAAGATAACCTGAAAAACGTGGAAATGAGAAAATCACAATTTAGGACCCAGAATATGACGAAAAAAACTGAAACACGTGGAAAATGAAAAATACACGCTGTAGGACACAGAATATGTCGAGAAACCCTGAAAAATTAGAAAATTAAAAACTCACACTGAAGGACCCCAAATATGGCGAGAGAACCTGAAAAAACTAGAAAATTAAAAATTCACACTGAAGGACTTGGAATATGGCTATAAAACCTGAAAAACGAGGAAAATTAAAAAATCACACTGAAGGACCCCAAATATAGTGAGAAAACCTGAAAAAGCTGGAAAATGAGAATAATCACACTGTAGGACCCAGAATTGTGAAAAAACTTGAAAAACGTCAAAAATGAGAAAATCACACTGTAGGACACAGAATATGGGGAGAAATCCTGAGAAACGTGGAAAATAAAAAATACACTCTGTAGCACCCAGAATATGGCAAGAAACCCTCAAAAAAGTAGAAAATTAAAAACTCACACTGAAGGACCCCTAATATGGCGAGAAAACATGAAAAAGGTAGAAAATGAGAATAAACACAATGTATTAACCAGAATTACAAAAACATGAAAAACATCGAAAATGAGAAAATCACACTTGTAGGACCCAGAAATATGAAAAAACTTGAAAAACGTGGAAAATGAGAAAATCACACTGCGGAAACCAGAATATGCTGAACAACCATGAAAAACCTGAAAATTAAAAATTCACACTGTTGGACACAGAATATGGTGAGAAACCATGAAAAGACTGGACAATTAAAAATTCACACTTTATTACCGAGATATGGAGAAATACTGAAAACCGTGGAAAAAAATTCACACTGAAGGACCTGGAATACGACAGGACCTGGAATACGGCAAGAGACCCTGAAATACATGGAAATGAGAAAATCACACAGTAGGACCCAGAATATGACGAAAAAACCTGAAAAAGGTAAAATATTAAAATATCACACGGAAGGACCCGGAATATGGCGAAAAACCTGAAAAACGAGGAAGATAAAAAACTAACACTGAAGGACACAGAATATGGCGAGAAAACCTGAAAAGAGTAGAAAATTAAAAATTCACACTGAAAGACCCCGAATATGATGAGAAAACCTGAAAAAGGTGGAAAATGAGAATAATCACACTGTAGGACCCAGATTATGACCAGAAACCCTGAAAACGTGGAAAATTAAAAGTACATGCTGTAGGACCCAGAATATGGCGAGAAAACCTGAAAAGAGTAGAAAATTAAAAATTCACACTGAAAGACCCGAATATGATGAGAAAAACTGAAAAAGGTGGAAAATGAGAATAATCACACTGTAGGACCCAGATTATGCCCAGAAACCCTGAAAACCTGGAAAATTAAAAATACATGCTGTAGGACCCAGAATATGGCGAGAAAACCTGAAAAAAAGTAGAAAATTAAAAATTCACACTGAAGGACCCCGAATATGGCAAGACAACCTGAAAAAGGTGGAAAATGAGAATAATCACAGTGTAGGACCCAGATTATGCCCAGAAACCCTGAAAACGTGGAAAATTAAAAATACATGCTGTAGGACCCAGAATATGCCAAGAAACCCTGAAAAAGGTTGAAAATTACAAACTCACACTGTAGGACCCCAAATATGGTGAGAAACCCTCCAAAAGGTGGAAAATGAGAAAATCACAGTGCAGGACCCAGAATATGCCGAGAAAATGTGAAAAACGTGAAAATTAAAAATTCACACTAATGGACCCAGAATATGGCGAGAAACAATTAATAAAAAAGTACAAAATTAAAAACTCACAGTGAAGGAGCCCAAACATGGCGAGAAAACCTGAAAAAGGTGGAAAATGAGAAAATCACACTGTAGGACCCAGAATTACGAAAAAAATTGAAAAAATGTGGAAAATGAGAAAATCACATGCAGGGCCCAGAATATTTCGAGAAACACTGAAAAACGTGAAAATTAAAAATTCACACTGTTGGACACAGAATATGGCGAGAAACCATGAAAAAAGTGGATAATTAAAATTCACACTGCAGGACACAGAATATGCCAAGAAACCCTGAAAACGTGGAAAATTAAAAATTAACACTGAAGGACCTGGAATATGGCAAGAAAACCTGAAAAACGTGAAAATGAGAAAAATCACAGTGTAGGACCCAGAATATGAAGAAAAAAGCTGTAAAACGTGAAAAATTAAAAATTCACACTGAAGAACCCAGAATATTGCGAGAAAATCTGAAAAACGTGGAAAATGAAAAATACACACTGTAGGACCCAGAACATGGCAAGAAACCCTGAAAGAGTAGAAAATTAAAAACTCACACTGAAGGACCCCAAATATGGCAAGAAACCCTGAAAAAAGTAGAAAATTACAAACTGACACTGAAGAACCCCAATTATGGCGAGAAAACCTGAAAAAGGTGGAAAATGAGAAAATCACACTGTAGGACCCAGAATTACGAAAAAACTTGAAAATATCGAAAATGAGAAAATCACACTGTAGGACCCAGAATATGCCAAGAAACCCTGAAAACGTGAAAAATTAAAAATACAACGTTTAGGACCCAGAATACGGCGAGAAACCCTGAAAAAAGTAGAAAATTACAAACTCACACTGAAGGACCCGAAAAATGGGTCTGAAAGGTTGAAAAAGGTGGAAAATGAGAAAATCACACTGTAGGACCCAGAATTACGAAAAAAATTGAAAAACGTGGAAATGAGAAAATCATACTACAGGACCCAGAATATGCCGAGAAACCCTGAAAATCATGAAAATTAAAAATTCACACTGTCAGACACATAATATGTCGAGAAACCATGAAAGAAGTGGAAAATTAAAAATTCACACTGTATTACCCAGAATATGGCGAGACATACTGAAAAACGTGGAAAATTAAAAATTCACACTGAAGGACCCGGGATATGGCCAGGAAACCTGAAAAACGAGGAAAATTCAAAACTCACATGGTAGGAACCAGAATAAGGCAAGAAAACCTGAAAAACGTGGAAATGAGAAAATCAAACTGTAGGACCCAGAATATGACAAAAAAAAAAAAAACCTGAAAAAATTACAAAATTAAAAATTCACACTGAAAGACCCCGAATATGGTGAGAAAACCTGAAAAGGTGGAAAATGAGAATAATCACACTGTAGGACACAGAATGGCAAAAAAAAAAAAAAAACTTGAAAAATGTCGAAAACGAGAAAATCACACTGTAGGACCCAGAATATGACGAAAAAACCTGGAAAACGTGGAAAATTAAAAATGCACGCTGTACGACCCAAAATATGCCGAGAAACCCTGAAAACGTGAAAATTAAAAATTCACACTGAAGGACCTGGAATACAGTAAGATAACCTGAAAAACGTGGAAATGAGAAAATCACAATTTAGGACCCAGAATATGACGAAAAAAACTGAAACACGTGGAAAATGAAAAATACACGCTATAGGACACAGAATATGTCGAGAAACCCTGAAAAATTAGAAAATTAAAAACTCACACTGAAGGACCCCAAATATGGCGAGAGAACCTGAAAAAACTAGAAAATTAAAAATTCACACTGAAGGACTTGGAAGATGGCAATAAAACCTGAAAAACGAGGAAAATTAAAAAATCACACTGAAGGACCCCAAAATATAGTGAGAAAATCTGAAAAAGCTGGAAAATGAGAATAATCACACTGTAGGACCCAGAATTGTGAAAAAAACTTGAAAAACGTCGAAAATGAGAAAATCACACTGTAGGACACAGAATATGGCAAGAAACCCTGAGAAATGTGGAAAATTAAAAATACACTCTGTAGCACCCAGAATATGGCAAAAAACCCTCAAAAAAGTAGAAAATTAAAAACTCACACTGAAGGACCCCGAATATGGCGAGAAAAACAGAAAAAGGTGGAAAGTGAAAATAATCACACTGTATTACCCCAGAATTACGAAAAAAACATGAAAAAAATCGAAAATGAGAAAATCACACTATAGGACCCCAGAATATGGGGAGAAATCCTGAGAAACGTGGAAAATAAAAAATACACTCTGTAGCACCCAGAATATGGCAAGAAACCCTCAAAAAAGTAGAAAATTAAAAACTCACACTGAAGGACCCCGAATATGGTGACAAAACATGAAAAAGGTAGAAAATGAGAATAAACACAATGTATTACCCAGAATTACAAAAACATGGAAAACATCGAAAATGAGAAAATCACACTTGTAGGACCCAGAAATATGAAAAAACTTGAAAAACGTGGAAAATGAGAAAATCACACTGCAGAAACCAGAATATGCTGAACAACCATGAAAAACCTGAAAATTAAAAATTCACACTGTTG
Organism: Mus caroli; assembly: GCF_978045245.1. Lineage (NCBI taxonomy): Eukaryota > Metazoa > Chordata > Mammalia > Rodentia > Muridae > Mus > Mus caroli. The sequence goes on from NW_028227278.1 coordinate 3,328,745, forward strand.
GACACAGAATATGGTGAGAAACCATGAAAAGACTGGATAATTAAAAATTCACACTTTATTACCGAGATATGGAGAGAAAAAACCGTGGAAAAAAATTCACACTGAAGGACCTGGAATACGACAGGACCTGGAATAGGGCAAGAGACCCTGAAATACATGGAAATGAGAAAATCACACAGTAGGACCCAGAATATGACGAAAAAAACCTGAAAAAGGTAAAATATTAAAATATCACACGGAAGGACCCGGAATATGGCGAAAAACCTGAAAAACGAGGAAGATAAAAAACTAACACTGAAGGACACAGAATATGGCGAGAAAACCTGAAAAGAGTAGAAAATTAAAAATTCACACTGAAAGACCCAGAATATGATGAGAAAACCTGAAAAAGGTGGAAAATGAGAATAATCACACTGTAGGACCCCAGATTATGTCCAGAAACCCTGAAAACCTGGGAAAATTAAAAATACATGCTGTAGGACCCAGAATATGGAGAGAAAACCTGAAAAAAAGTAGAAAATTAAAAATTCACACTGAAGGACCCCGAATATGGCAAGAAAACCTGAAAAAGGTGGAAAATGAGAATAATCACACTGTAGGACCCAGATTATGCCCAGAAACCCTGAAAACGTGGAAAATTAAAAATACATGCTGTAGGACCCAGAATATGCCAAGAAACCCTGAAAAAGTTTGAAAATTACAATCTCACACTGTAGGACCCCAAATATGGTGAGAAAACCCTCCAAAAGGTGGAAAATGAGAAAATCACACTGCAGGACCCAGAATATGCCGAGAAATGTGAAAAACGTGAAAATTAAAAATTCACACTAACGGACCCAGAATATGGCGAGAAACAATTAATAAAAAAGTACAAAATTAAAAACTCACAGTGAAGGAGCCCAAACATGGCGAGAAAACCTGAAAAAGGTGGAAAATGAGAAAAATCACACTGTAGGACCCAGAATTACGAAAAAAATTGAAAAAATATGGAAAATGAGAAAATCACATGCAGGGCCCAGAATATTTAAAGAAACACTGAAAAACGTGAAAATTAAAAATTCACACTGTTGGACACAGAATATGGCGAGAAACCATGAAAAAAGTGGATAATTAAAATTCACACTGCAGGACACAGAATATGCCAAGAAACCCTGAAAACGTGGAAAATTAAAAATTAACACTGAAGGACCTGGAATATGGCAAGAAAACCTGAAAAACGTGGAAATGAGAAAAATCACAGTGTAGGACCCAGAATATGAAGAAAAAAGCTGTAAAACGTGAAAAAATTAAAAATTCACACTGAAAAACCCAGAATATTGCGAGAAAATCTGAAAAACGTGGAAAATGAAAAATACACACTGTAGGACCCAGAACATGGCAAGAAACCCTGAAAGAGTAGAAAATTAAAAACTCACACTGAAGGACCCCAAATATGGCAAGAAACCCTGAAAAAAGTAGAAAATTACAAACTGACACTGAAGAACCCCAATTATGGCGAGAAAACCTGAAAAAGGTGGAAAATGAGAAAATCACACTGTAGGACCCAGAATTACGAAAAAACTTGAAAATATCGAAAATGAGAAAATCACACTGTAGGACCCAGAATATGCCAAGAAACCCTGAAAACGTGAAAAATTAAAAATACAACGTTTAGGACCCAGAATACGGCGAGAAACCCTAAAAAAAAAGTAGAAAATTACAAACTCACACTGAAGGACCCGAAAAATGGTCTGAAAGGTTGAAAAAGGTGGAAAATGAGAAAATCACACTGTAGGACCCAGAATTACGAAAAAATTTGAAAAACGTGGAAAATGAGAAAATCATACTGCAGGACCCAGAATATGCCTAGAAACCCTGAAAATCATGAAAATTAAAAATTCACACTGTCAGACACATAATATGGCGAGAAACCATGAAAGAAGTGGAAAATTAAAAATTCACACTGTATTACCCAGAATATGGCGAGACATACTGAAAAACGTGGAAAATTAAAAATTCACACTGAAGGACCTGGGATATGGCCAGGAAACCTGAAAAACGAGGAAAATTCAAAACTCACATGGTAGGAACCAGAATAAGGCAAGAAAACCCTGAAAAACCTGGAAATAGAAAATCAAACTGTAGGACCCAGAATATGACAAAAAAAAACCTGAAAAAATTACAAAATTAAAAATTCACACTGAAAGACCCCGAATATGGTGAGAAAACCTGAAAAGGTGGAAAATGAGAATAATCACACTGTAGGACACAGAATGGCAAAAAAAAAAAAAAAAAAAAACTTGAAAAATGTCGAAAACGAGAAAATCACACTGTAGGACCCAGAATATGACGAAAAAAACTGGAAAACGTGGAAAATTAAAAATGCACGTTGTAGGACCCAAAATATGCCGAGAAACCCTGAAAAACGTGAAAATTAAAAATTCACACTGAAGGACCTGGAATACAGTAAGGTAACCTGAAAAAACGTGGAAATGAGAAAATCACAATTTAGGACCCAGAATATGACGAAAAAAACTGAAACACGTGGAAAATGAAACATACACGCTGTAGGACACAGAATATGTCGAGAAACCCTGAAAAATTAGAAAATTAAAAAACTCACACTGAAGGACCCCAAATATGGCAAGAGAACCTGAAAAAACTAGAAAATTAAAAATTCACACTGAAGGACTTGGAATATGGCGATAAAACCTGAAAAACGAGGAAAATTAAAAAATCACACTGAAGGACCCCAAATATAGTGAGAAAATCTGAAAAAGCTGGAAAATGAGAATAATCACACTGTAGGACCCAGAATTGTGAAAAAACTTGAAAAACGTCAAAAATGAGAAAATCACACTGTAGGACACAGAATATGGCAAGAAACCCTGAGAAATGTGGAAAATTAAAAATACACTCTGTAGCACCCAGAATATGGCAAAAAAACCCTCAAAAAAGTAGAAAATTAAAAACTCACACTGAAGGACCCCCGTATATGGCGAGAAAAACAGAAAAAGGTGGAAAGTGAAAATAATCACACTGTATTACCCAGAATTACGAAAAAACATGAAAAAAATCAAAAATGAGAAAAAATCACACTGTAGGACCCAGAATATGGGGAGAAATCCTGAGAAATGTGAAAAATAAAAAATACACTCTGTAGCACCCAGAATATGGCAAGAAACCCTCAAAAAAGTAGAAAATTAAAAACTCACACTGAAGGACCCCTAATATGGCCAGAAAACATGAAATGGGTAGAAAATGAGAATAAACACAATGTATTACCCAGAATTACAAAATCATGAAAAACATCGAAAATGAGAAAATCACACTTGTAGGACCCAGAAATATGAAAAAACTTGAAAAACGTGGAAAATGAGAAAATCACACTGCAGAAACCAGAATATGCTGAACAACCATGAAAAACCTGAAAATTAAAAATTCACACTGTTGGACACAGAATATGGTGAAAAACCATGAAAAGACTGGACAATTAAAAATTCACACTTTATTACCGAGATATGGAGAGAAATACTGAAAAACGTGGAAAAAAAATTCACACTGAAGGACCTGGAATACGACAGGACCTGGAATACGGCAAGAGACCCTGAAATACATGGAAATGAGAAAATCACACAGTAGGACCCAGAATATGACGAAAAAACCTGAAAAAGGTAAAATATTAAAATATCACACGGAAGGACCCGGAATATGGCGAAAAACCTGAAAAACGAGGAAGATAAAAAAACTAACACTGAAGGACACAGAATATGGCGAGAAAACCTGAAAAGAGTAGAAAATTAAAAATTCACACTGAAAGACCCCGAATATGATGAGAAAACCTGAAAAAGGTGGAAAATGAGAATAATCACACTGTAGGACCCAGATTATGCCCAGAAACCCTGAAAACGTGGAAAATTAAAAATACATGCTGTAGGACCCAGAATATGGCGAGAAAACCTGAAAAAATTAGAAAATTAAAAATTCACACCGAAGGACCCCGAATATGGCGAGAAAACCTGAAAAAGTTGGAAAATGAGAATAATCACACTGTAGGACCCAGATTATGCCCAGAAACCCTGAAAACGTGGAAAATTAAAAATACATGCTGTAGGACCCAGAATATGGCGAGAAAACCTGAAAAAAAGTAGAAAATTAAAAATTCACACTGAAGGACCCCGAATATGGCAAGAAACCCTGAAAAAGGTGGAAAATGAGAATAATCACACTGTAGGACCCAGATTATGCCCAGAATCCCTGAAAACGTGGAAAATTAAAAATACATGCTGTATAACCCAGAATATGCCAAGAAACCCTGAAAAAGGTTGAAAATTACAAACTCACACTGTAGGATCCCAAATATGGTGAGAAACCCTCCAAAAGGTGGAAAATGAGAAAATCACACTGCAGGACCCAGAATATGCCGAGAAAATGTGAAAAACGTGAAAATTAAAAATTCACACTAACGGACCCAGAATATGGCGAGAAACAATTAATAAAAAAGTACAAAATTAAAAAACTCACAGTGAAGGAGCCCAAACATGTGGCGAGAAAACCTGAAAAAGGTGGAAAATGAGAAAAATCACACTGTAGGACCCAGAATTACGAAAAAAATTGAAAAAATATGGAAAATGAGAAAATCACATGCAGGGCCCAGAATATTTAAAGAAACACTGAAAAACGTGAAAATTAAAAATTCACACTGTTGGACACAGAATATGGCGAGAAACCATGAAAAAAGTGGATAATTAAAATTCACACTGCAGGACACAGAATATGCCAAGAAACCCTGAAAACGTGGAAAATTAAAAATTAACACTGAAGGACCTGGAATATGGCAAGAAAACCTGAAAAACGTGGAAATGAGAAAAATCACAGTGTAGGACCCAGAATATGAAGAAAAAAGCTGTAAAACGTGAAAAATTAAAAATTCACACTGAAAAACCCAGAATATTGCGAGAAAATCTGAAAAACGTGGAAAATGAAAAATACACACTGTAGGACCCAGAACATGGCAAGAAACCCTGAAAGAGTAGAAAATTAAAAACTCACACTGAAGGACCCCAAATATGGCAAGAAACCCTGAAAAAAGTAGAAAATTACAAACTGACACTGAAGAACCCCAATTATGGCGAGAAAACCTGAAAAAGGTGGAAAATGAGAAAATCACACTGTAGGACCCAGAATTACGAAAAAACTTGAAAATATCGAAAATGAGAAAATCACACTGTAGGACCCAGAATATGCCAAGAAACCCTGAAAACGTGAAAAATTAAAAATACAACGTTTAGGACCCAGAATACGGCGAGAAACCCTAAAAAAAAGTAGAAAATTACAAACTCACACTGAAGGACCCGAAAAATGGTCTGAAAGGTTGAAAAAGGTGGAAAATGAGAAAATCACACTGTAGGACCCAGAATTACGAAAAAATTTGAAAAACGTGGAAAATGAGAAAATCATACTGCAGGACCCAGAATATGCCTAGAAACCCTGAAAATCATGAAAATTAAAAATTCACACTGTCAGACACATAATATGGCGAGAAACCATGAAAGAAGTGGAAAATTAAAAATTCACACTGTATTACCCAGAATATGGCGAGACATACTGAAAAACGTGGAAAATTAAAAATTCACACTGAAGGACCTGGGATATGGCCAGGAAACCTGAAAAACGAGGAAAATTCAAAACTCACATGGTAGGAACCAGAATAAGGCAAGAAAACCTGAAAAACCTGGAAATAGAAAATCAAACTGTAGGACCCAGAATATGACAAAAAAAAACCTGAAAAAATTACAAAATTAAAAATTCACACTGAAAGACCCCGAATATGGTGAGAAAACCTGAAAAGGTGGAAAATGAGAATAATCACACTGTAGGACACAGAATGGCAAAAAAAAAAAAAAAAAAAACTTGAAAAATGTCGAAAACGAGAAAATCACACTGTAGGACCCAGAATATGACGAAAAAAACTGGAAAACGTGGAAAATTAAAAATGCACGTTGTAGGACCCAAAATATGCCGAGAAACCCTGAAAAACGTGAAAATTAAAAATTCACACTGAAGGACCTGGAATACAGTAAGGTAACCTGAAAAACGTGGAAATGAGAAAATCACAATTTAGGACCCAGAATATGACGAAAAAAACTGAAACACGTGGAAAATGAAACATACACGCTGTAGGACACAGAATATGTCGAGAAACCCTGAAAAATTAGAAAATTAAAAACTCACACTGAAGGACCCCAAATATGGCAAGAGAACCTGAAAAAACTAGAAAATTAAAAATTCACACTGAAGGACTTGGAATATGGCGATAAAACCTGAAAAACGAGGAAAATTAAAAAATCACACTGAAGGACCCCAAATATAGTGAGAAAATCTGAAAAAGCTGGAAAATGAGAATAATCACACTGTAGGACCCAGAATTGTGAAAAAACTTGAAAAACGTCGAAAATGAGAAAATCACACTGTAGGACACAGAATATGGCAAGAAACCCTGAGAAATGTGTAAAATTAAAAATACACTCTGTAGCACCCAGAATATGGCAAAAAACCCTCAAAAAAGTAGAAAATTAAAAACTCACACTGAAGGACCCCGAATATGGCGAGAAAAACAGAAAAAGGTGGAAAGTGAAAATAATCACACTGTATTACCCAGAATTACGAAAAAACATGAAAAAAATCAAAAATGAGAAAATCACACTGTAGGACCCAGAATATGGGGAGAAATCCTGAGAAACGTGGAAAATAAAAAATACACTCTGTAGCACCCAGAATATGGCAAGAAACCCTCAAAAAAGTAGAAAATTAAAAACTCACACTGAAGGACCCCGAATATGGCGAGAAAACATGAAAAAGGTAGAAAATGAGAATAAACACAATGTATTACCCAGAATTACAAAAACATGAAAAACATCGAAAATGAGAAAATCACACTTGTAGGACCCAGAAATATGAAAAAACTTGAAAAACGTGGAAAATGAGAAAATCACACTGCAGAAACCAGAATATGCTGAACAACCATGAAAAACCTGAAAATTAAAAATTCACACTGTTGGACACAGAATATGGTGAGAAACCATGAAAAGACTGGACAATTAAAAATTTACACTTTATTACCGAGATATGGAGAGAAATACTGAAAACCGTGGAAAAAAATTCACACTGAAGGACCTGGAATACGACAGGACCTGGAATATGGCAAGAGACCCTGAAATACATGGAAATGAGAAAATCACACAGTAGGTCCCAGAATATGACGAAAAAACCTGAAAAAGGTAAAATATTAAAATATCACACGGAAGGACCCGGAATATGGCGAAAAACCTGAAAAACGAGGAAGATAAAAAACTAACACTGAAGGACACAGAATATGGCGAGAAAACCTGAAAAGAATAGAAAATTAAAAATTCACACTGAAAGACCCCGAATATGATGAGAAAACCTGAAAAAGGTGGAAAATGAGAATAATCACACTGTAGGACCCAGATTATGCCCAGAAACCCTGAAAACGTGGAAAATTAAAAATACATGCTGTAGGACCCAGAATATGGCGAGAAAACCTGAAAAAAGTAGAAAATTAAAAATTCACACTGAAGGACCCCGAATATGGCGAGAAAACCTGAAAAAGGTGGAAAATGAGAATAATCACACTGTAGGACCCAGATTATGCCCAGAAACCCTGAAAATGTGGAAAATTAAAAATACATGCTGTAGGACCCAGAATATGCCAAGAAACCCTGAAAAAGGTTGAAAATTACAAACTCACACTGTAGGACCCCAAATATGGTGAGAAACCCTCCAAAAGGTGGAAAATGAGAAAAATCACAGTGCAGGACCCAGAATATGCCGAGAAAATGTGAAAAACGTGAAAATTAAAAATTCACACTAACGGACCCAGAATATGGCGAGAAACAATTAATAAAAAAGTACAAAATTAAAAACTCACAGTGAAGGAGCCCAAACATGGCGAGAAAACCTGAAAAAGGTGGAAAATGAGAAAATCACACTGTAGGACCCAGAATTACGAAAAAAATTGAAAAAATATGGAAAATGAGAAAATCACATGCAGGGCCCAGAATATTTCGAGAAACACTGAAAAACGTGAAAATTAAAAATTCACACTGTTGGACACAGAATATGGCGAGAAACCATGAAAAAAGTGGATAATTAAAATTCACACTGCAGGACACAGAATATGCCAAGAAACCCTGAAAACGTGGAAAATTAAAAATTAACACTGAAGGACCTGGAATATGGCAAGAAAACCTGAAAAACGTGGAAATGAGAAAAATCACAGTGTAGGACCCAGAATATGAAGAAAAAAACCTGTAAAACGTGAAAAATTAAAATTCACACCGAAGAACCCAGAATATTGCGAGAAAATCTGAAAAACGTGGAAAATGAAAAATACACACTGTAGGACCCAGAACATGGCAAGAAACCCTGAAAGAGTAGAAAATTAAAAACTCACACTGAAGGACCCCAAATATGGCAAGAAACCCTGAAAAAAGTAGAAAATTACAAACTGACACTGAAGAACCCCAATTATGGCGAGAAAACCTGAAAAAGGTGGAAAATGAGAAAATCACACTGTAGGACCCAGAATTACGAAAAAAATTGAAAAACGTGGAAAATGAGAAAATCACACTGTAGGACCCAGAATATGCAGAGAAACCCTGAAAAATGTGAAAATTAAAAATTCACACTTTCGGACACTGTATATGGCGAGAACCATGAAAGAAGTGGAAAATTAAAAATTCACACTGTATTACCCAGAATATAGAAGAAATACTGAAAAACGTGGAAAATTAAAAATTCACACTGTAGGAACCCTCATATGGCGATAAAACCTGAAAAACGAGGAAAATTCAAAACTCACACTGTAGGACCCAGAATATGGCGAGAAACCCTGAAAGAGTAGAAAATCAAAAATTCACACTGAAGGACCCCAAATATGGCGAGAAAACCTGAAAAATGTGGAAAATTAAAAATTCACACTGAAGGACCCCAAATATGTCGAAAAAACCTGATAAAGGTGGAAAATGAGAATAATCACACTGTGGGACCCAGAATTGCCAAAAAACTTGAAAAACCTCAAAAATGAGAAAATCACACTGCAGGACACAGAATATGCCGAGAAACCCTGAAAACGTGGAAAATTAAAAATTAACACTGAAGGACCAGGAATATGGCAAGAAAACCTGAAAAACGTGGAAATGAGAAAAATCACAGTGTAGGACCCAGAATATGAAGAAAAAAACTGTAAAACGTGAAAAATTAAAAATTCACACTGAAGAACCCAGAATATTGCGAGAAAATCTGAAAAACGTGGAAAATGAAAAATACACACTGTAGGACCCAGAACATGGCAAGAAACCCTGAAAGAGTAGAAAATTAAAAACTCACACTGAAGGACCCCAAATATGGCAAGAAACCCTGAAAAAAGTAGAAAATTACAAACAGACACTGAAGAACCCCAATTATGGCGAGAAAACCTGAAAAAGGTGGAAAATGAGAAAATCACACTGTAGGACCCAGAATATGCCAAGAAACCCTGAAAACGTGAAAAATTAAAAATACAACGTTTAGGACCCAGAATACGGCAAGAAACCCTGAAAAAAGTAGAAAATTACAAACTCACACTGAAGGACCCGAAAAATGGTCTGAAAGGTTGAAAAAGGTGGAAAATGAGAAAATCACACTGTAGGACCCAGAATTACGAAAAAAAATTGAAAAACGTGGAAAATGAGAAAATCATACTGCAGGACCCAGAATATGCCTAGAAACCCTGAAAATCATGAAAATTAAAAATTCACACTGTCAGACACATAATATGGCGAGAAACCATGAAAGAAGTGGAAAATTAAAAATTCACACTGTATTACCCAGAATATGGCGAGACATACTGAAAAACGTGGAAAATTAAAAATTCACACTGAAGGACCTGGGATATGGCCAGGAAACCTGAAAAACGAGGAAAATTCAAAACTCACATGGTAGGAACCAGAATAAGGCAAGAAAACCTGAAAAACCTGGAAATAGAAAATCAAACTGTAGGACCCAGAATATGACAAAAAAAAACCTGAAAAAATTACAAAATTAAAAATTCACACTGAAAGACCCCGAATATGGTGAGAAAACCTGAAAAGGTGGAAAATGAGAATAATCACACTGTAGGACACAGAATGGCAAAAAAAAAAAAAAAAACTTGAAAAATGTCGAAAACGAGAAAATCACACTGTAGGACCCAGAATATGACGAAAAAAACTGGAAAACGTGGAAAATTAAAAATGCACGTTGTAGGACCCAAAATATGCCGAGAAACCCTGAAAAACGTGAAAATTAAAAATTCACACTGAAGGACCTGGAATACAGTAAGGTAACCTGAAAAACGTGGAAATGAGAAAATCACAATTTAGGACCCAGAATATGACGAAAAAAAACTGAAACACGTGGAAAATGAAACATACACGCTGTAGGACACAGAATATGTCGAGAAACCCTGAAAAATTAGAAAATTAAAAACTCACACTGAAGGACCCCAAATATGGCAAGAGAACCTGAAAAAACTAGAAAATTAAAAATTCACACTGAAGGACTTGGAATATGGCGATAAAACCTGAAAAACGAGGAAAATTAAAAAATCACACTGAAGGACCCCAAATATAGTGAGAAAATCTGAAAAAGCTGGAAAATGAGAATAATCACACTGTAGGACCCAGAATTGTGAAAAAACTTGAAAAACGTCGAAAATGAGAAAATCACACTGTAGGACACAGAATATGGCAAGAAACCCTGAGAAATGTGTAAAATTAAAAATACACTCTGTAGCACCCAGAATATGGCAAAAAACCCTCAAAAAAGTAGAAAATTAAAAACTCACACTGAAGGACCCCGAATATGGCGAGAAAAACAGAAAAAGGTGGAAAGTGAAAATAATCACACTGTATTACCCAGAATTACGAAAAAACATGAAAAAAATCAAAAATGAGAAAATCACACTGTAGGACCCAGAATATGGGGAGAAATCCTGAGAAACGTGGAAAATAAAAAATACACTCTGTAGCACCCAGAATATGGCAAGAAACCCTCAAAAAAGTAGAAAATTAAAAACTCACACTGAAGGACCCCGAATATGGCGAGAAAACATGAAAAAGGTAGAAAATGAGAATAAACACAATGTATTACCCAGAATTACAAAAACATGAAAAACATCGAAAATGAGAAAATCACACTTGTAGGACCCAGAAATATGAAAAAACTTGAAAAACGTGGAAAATGAGAAAATCACACTGCAGAAACCAGAATATGCTGAACAACCATGAAAAACCTGAAAATTAAAAATTCACACTGTTGGACACAGAATATGGTGAGAAACCATGAAAAGACTGGACAATTAAAAATTTACACTTTATTACCGAGATATGGAGAGAAATACTGAAAACCGTGGAAAAAAATTCACACTGAAGGACCTGGAATACGACAGGACCTGGAATATGGCAAGAGACCCTGAAATACATGGAAATGAGAAAATCACACAGTAGGTCCCAGAATATGACGAAAAAACCTGAAAAAGGTAAAATATTAAAATATCACACGGAAGGACCCGGAATATGGCGAAAAACCTGAAAAACGAGGAAGATAAAAAACTAACACTGAAGGACACAGAATATGGCGAGAAAACCTGAAAAGAGTAGAAAATTAAAAATTCACACTGAAAGACCCCGAATATGATGAGAAAACCTGAAAAAGGTGGAAAATGAGAATAATCACACTGTAGGACCCAGATTATGCCCAGAAACCCTGAAAACGTGGAAAATTAAAAATACATGCTGTAGGACCCAGAATATGGCGAGAAAACCTGAAAAAAGTAGAAAATTAAAAATTCACACTGAAGGACCCCGAATATGGCGAGAAAACCTGAAAAAGGTGGAAAATGAGAATAATCACACTGTAGGACCCAGATTATGCCCAGAAACCCTAAAAATGTGGAAAATTAAAAATACATGCTGTAGGACCCAGAATATGCCAAGAAACCCTGAAAAAGGTTGAAAATTACAAACTCACACTGTAGGACCCCAAATATGGTGAGAAACCCTCCAAAAGGTGGAAAATGAGAAAATCACAGTGCAGGACCCAGAATATGCCGAGAAAATGTGAAAAACGTGAAAATTAAAAATTCACACTAACGGACCCAGAATATGGCGAGAAACAATTAATAAAAAAGTACAAAATTAAAAACTCACAGTGAAGGAGCCCAAACATGGCGAGAAAACCTGAAAAAGGTGGAAAATGAGAAAATCACACTGTAGGACCCAGAATTACGAAAAAAATTGAAAAAATGTGGAAAATGAGAAAATCACATGCAGGGCCCAGAATATTTCGAGAAACACTGAAAAACGTGAAAATTAAAAATTCACACTGTTGGACACAGAATATGGCGAGAAACCATGAAAAAAGTGGATAATTAAAATTCACACTGCAGGACACAGAATATGCCAAGAAACCCTGAAAACGTGGAAAATTAAAAATTAACACTGAAGGACCTGGAATATGGCAAGAAAACCTGAAAAACGTGGAAATGAGAAAAATCACAGTGTAGGACCCAGAATATGAAGAAAAAAACCTGTAAAACGTGAAAAATTAAAAATTCACACTGAAGAACCCAGAATATTGCGAGAAAATCTGAAAACGTGGAAAATGAAAAATACACACTGTAGGACCCAGAACATGGCAAGAAACCCTGAAAGAGTAGAAAATTAAAAACTCACACTGAAGGACCCCAAATATGGCAAGAAACCCTGAAAAAAGTAGAAAATTACAAACTGACACTGAAGAACCCCAATTATGGCGAGAAAACCTGAAAAAGGTGGAAAATGAGAAAATCACACTGTAGGACCCAGAATTACGAAAAAAATTGAAAAACGTGGAAAATGAGAAAATCACACTGTAGGACCCAGAATATGCAGAGAAACCCTGAAAAATGTGAAAATTAAAAATTCACACTTTCGGACACTGTATATGGCGAGAACCATGAAAGAAGTGGAAAATTAAAAATTCACACTGTATTACCCAGAATATAGAAGAAATACTGAAAAACGTGGAAAATTAAAAAATTCACACTGTAGGAACCCTCATATGGCGATAAAACCTGAAAAACGAGGAAAATTCAAAACTCACACTGTAGGACCCAGAATATGGCGAGAAACCCTGAAAGAGTAGAAAATCAAAAATTCACACTGAAGGACCCCAAATATGGCGAGAAAACCTGAAAAATGTGGAAAATTAAAAATTCACACTGAAGGACCCCAAATATGTCGAAAAAACCTGATAAAGGTGGAAAATGAGAATAATCACACTGTGGGACCCAGAATTGCCAAAAAACTTGAAAAACCTCAAAAATGAGAAAATCACACTGCAGGACACAGAATATGCCGAGAAACCCTGAAAACGTGGAAAATTAAAAATTAACACTGAAGGACCAGGAATATGGCAAGAAAACCTGAAAAACGTGGAAATGAGAAAAATCACAGTGTAGGACCCAGAATATGAAGAAAAAAACTGTAAAACGTGAAAAATTAAAAATTCACACTGAAGAACCCAGAATATTGCGAGAAAATCTGAAAAACGTGGAAAATGAAAAATACACACTGTAGGACCCAGAATATGGCAAGAAACCCTGAAAGAGTAGAAAATTAAAAACTCACACTGAAGGACCCCAAATATGGCAAGAAACACTGAAAAAAGTAGAAAATTACAAACTGACACTGAAGAACCCCAATTATGGCAAGAAAACCTGAAAAAGTTGGAAAATGAGAAAATCACACTGTAGGACCCAGAATTACGAAAAAACTTGAAAATATCGAAAATGAGAATATCACACTGTAGGACCCAGAATATGCCAAGAAACCCTGAAAACGTGAAAAATTAAAAATACAACGTTTAGGACCCAGAATACGGCGAGAAACCCCGAAAAAAGTAGAAAATTACAAACTCACACTGAAGGACCTGAAAAATTGCCTGAAAGATTGAAAAAGGTGGAAAATGAGAAAATCACACTGTAGGACCCAGAATAAGACGAAAAACCTGAAAAACATGGAAAATAAAAAATACACGCTGTAGGACACACAATATGTAGAGAAACCCTGAAAAATTATAAAATTAAAAACTCACACTGAAGGACCCCAAATATGGCGAGAGAACCTGAAAAAAATTAGAAAATTAAAATTCACACTGAAGGACTCAGAATATGGCAATAAAACCTGAAAAACGAGGGAAATTAAAAAATCACACTGAAGGACCGCGAATATGGCGAGAAAAACTGAAAAAGGTGGAAAATGAGAATAATCACACTGTAGGACCCAGAATTGCGAAAAAACTTGAAAAACATCGAAATTGAGAAAAACACACTGTAGGACCCAGAATATGCCAAGAAACCTTGAAAAACGTGAAAATTAAAAACTCACGCTTTCGGACCCAAAATATGGCGAGAAAACCTCAAAAGTTTAGAAAATTAAAAATTCACACTGAAGGACCCCGAATATGGCGAGAAAAACTGAAAAAGGTGGAAAATGAGATTAATCACATTGTAGAACACAGAATGGCAAAAAAAACTTGAAAAATGTCGAAAATGAGAAAATCACACTGTAGGACCCAGAATATGGCGAGAAACCCTGAAAAAGTTGGAAAATGAGAAAATCTCTCTGTAGGACCCAGAATTGCGAAAAAATTGAAAAATGTAATAAATGAGAAAATCACACTGTAGGACCCTGAATATGATGAAAAAACCTGAAAAACGTGGAAAATTAAAAATTTACACTGTATTACCCAAAATATGGCTAGAAATACTGAAAAACGTGGAAAATTAAAAATTCACACTGAATGACCTGGAATATGGCAAGAAAACCTGAAAAACGGGGAAATGAGTACTTCACACTGTAGGACCCAGAATATGACGAAAACACATGAAAAAATAGAAAATTAAAAATTCACACTGAAAGACCGGGAATATGGAGAGATAACCTGAAAAACGCGGAAAATTAAAAACTCACACTGAAGGACCCAGATTATGGTGAGAAAACCTCAAAAAATTAGAAAATTAAAAATTCACACTGAAGGACCCCGAATATGGCGAGAAAAACTGAAAAAGTTTGAAAATGAGAATAATCACACTGTAGCACCCAGAATTGCGAAAAAAACTTGAGAAGCATCGAAAATGAGAAAATCCCACTGCTGGACCCATAATATGCGGAGAAACCCTGAAAAACGTGAAAATTAAAAATTCCCACTGTTGAACACAGAATATGACAAGAAACCATGAAAAAAGTGGAAATTAAAAAATTGACACTATATTACCCAGAATATGGCAAGAAAACCTGAAAAACGTGGAAATGAGAAAATTACACTGTAGGACCAAGAATATGACCAAAAAACCTGAAAAACGTGCAATATTAAAAATTCACACTTAAGGACCCGGAATATGGCGAGAAAACCTAAAAAATTAGAAAATTAAAAAGTCACACTGAAGGACCCCAAATATGGCAAGAAAACCTGAAGAACGAGGAAAATTAAAAAGTCACACTGAAGGAACCAGAATATGGCGTGAAAACCTGAAAAAAATAGAAAATTAAAAATTCACACTGAAGGCCCCCGAATTTGGTGAGAAAATCTGAAAAAGGTGGAAATGTAAAAATTCACACTGTATTACCCAGAATATGGCAAGAAATACTGAAAAACCTGAAAAATTAAAAATTCAAAATGAAGGCCCTGGAATATTGCAAGAAAACCTGAAAAATGTGGAAATGAAAAAATCACACTGTAGGACCCAGAATATGATGAAAAAACTGAAAAATGTGGAAAATTAAAAATTCACACTGAAGGACCCTTAATATGGCGAGAAAACCTAAAAAAGTGGAAAATAAGAATAATCACACTGTAGGACCCAGAATTGCGAAAAAACTTGAAAAACGTGGAAAATGAGAAAAATCACACTGTAGGACCCAGAATATGCTGAGAAACCCAGAAAACGTGGAAAATTAAAAATATGCACTGTAGGACCCAGAATATGGCAAGAAACCCTGAAAAAAGTAGAAAATTACAAACTCACACTGAAGGACGCCAAATATGGCCAGAAAACCTGAAAAAGGTGGAAAATGAGAAAATCACACTGCAGGACCCAGAATATGCCGAGAAACGCTGAAAAAAGTGAAAATTAAAAATGCACACTGTCAGACACAGAATATGGTGAGAACCATGAAAAAAGTGGAAAATTAAAAATACACGCTGTAGGACCCAGAATATGTCGAGAAACACTGAAAAATTAGAAAAGTAAAAAATCAAACTGCAGGACCCCAATAATGTCGAGAAAACCTGAAAAAGTAGGAAAATGAGAAAATCACACTGTAGGACCCAGAATTACGAAAAAACTTGAAAAACGTGGAAAATGAGAAAATAACACTGCAGAACCCAGAATATGCGGAGAAACCCTGAAAAACGTGAAAATTAAAAATTCCCACTGTTGGACACAGAATATGACAAGAAACCATGAAAAAAGTGGAAAATAAAAAATTCACACTATATTACCCAGAATATGGCAAGAAAACCTGAAAAACGTGGAAGTGAGAAAATCACACTGTAGGACCAAGAATATGACCAAAAAACCTGAAAAACGTGCAATATTAAAAATTCACACTTAAGGACCCGGAATATGGCGAGAAAAACTAAAAAATTAGAAAATTAAAAAGTCACACTGAAGGACCCCAAATATGGCGAGAAAACCTGAAGAACGAGGAAAATTAAAAAGTCACACTGAAGGAACCAGAATATGGCGTGAAACCTGAAAAAAGTAGAAAATTAAAAATTCACACTGAAGGCCCCCGAATTTGGTGAGAAAATCTGAAAAAGGTGGAAATGTAAAAATTCACACTGTATTACCCAGAATATGGCAAGAAATACTGAAAAGCCTGAAAAATTAAAAATTCAAAATGAAGGTCCTGGAATATTGCAAGAAAACCTGAAAAATGTGGAAATGAGAAAATCACACTGTAGGACCCAGAATATGATGAAAAAACTGAAAAATGTGGAAAATAAAAAATTCACACTGAAGGACCCTTAATATGGCGAGAAACC
>NW_028227278.1:3345956-3445077 GCF_978045245.1 Mus caroli
CACCTTTTGGAGGGTTTCTCACCATATTTGGGGTCCTACAGTGTGAGTTTGTAATTTTCAACCTTTTTCAGGGTTTCTTGACATATTCTGGGTCCTACAGCATGTATTTTTAATTTTCCACGTTTTCAGGGTTTCTGGGCATAATCTGGGTCCTACAGTGTGATTATTCTCATTTTCCACCTTTTTCAGGTTTTCTCATCATATTCGGGGTCTTTCAGTGTGAATTTTTAATTTTCTACTCTTTTCAGGTTTTCTCGCCATATTCTGTGTCCTTCAGTGTTAGTTTTTTATCTTCCTCGTTTTTCAGGTTTTTCGCCATATTCCGGGTCCTTCCGTGTGATATTTTAATATTTTACCTTTTTCAGGTTTTTTCGTCATATTCTGGGTCCTACTGTGTGATTTTCTCATTTCCATGTATTTCAGGGTCTCTTGCCGTATTCCAGGTCCTGTCGTATTCCAGGTCCTTCAGTGTGAATTTTTTTCCACGGTTTTCAGTATTTCTCTCCATATCTCGGTAATAAAGTGTGAATTTTTAATTGTCCAGTCTTTTCATGGTTTCTCACCATATTCTGTGTCCAACAGTGTGAATTTTTAATTTTCAGGTTTTTCATGGTTGTTCAGCATATTCTGGTTTCTGCAGTGTGATTTTCTCATTTTCCACGTTTTTCAAGTTTTTTCATATTTCTGGGTCCTACAAGTGTGATTTTCTCATTTTCGATGTTTTTCATGTTTTTGTAATTCTGGGTAATACATTGTGTTTATTCTCATTTTCTACCTTTTTCATGTTTTCTCGCCATATTCGGGGTCCTTCAGTGTGAGTTTTTAATTTTCTACTTTTTTGAGGGTTTCTTGCCATATTCTGGGTGCTACAGAGTATATTTTTTATTTTCCACGTTTCTCAGGATTTCTCCCCATATTCTGGGTCCTACAGTGTGTTTTTCTCATTTTCGATTTTTTTCATGTTTTTTCGTAATTCTGGGTAATACAGTGTGATTATTTTCACTTTCCACCTTTTTCTGTTTTTCTCGCCATATTCGGGGTCCTTCAGTGTGAATTTTTAATTTTCTACTTTTTTGACGGTTTTTTTGCCATATTCTGGGTGCTACAGAGTGTATTTTTAATTTTCCACATTTCTCAGGGTTTCTTGCCATATTCTGTGTCCTACAGAGTGATTTTCTCATTTTCGACGTTTTTCAAGTTTTTTCACAATTCTGGGTCCTACAGTGTGATTATTCTCATTTTCCAGCTTTTTCAGATTTTCTCACTATATTTGGGGTCCTTCAGTGTGATTTTTTAATTTTCCTCGTTTTTCAGGTTTTATCGCCATATTCCAAGTCCTTCAGTGTGAATTTTTAATTTTCTAGTTTTTTCAGGTTCTCTCGCCATATTTGGGGTCCTTCAGTGTGAGTTTTTAATTTTCTAATTTCTCAGGGTTTCTCGACATATTCTGTGTCCTACAGCTTGTATTTTTCATTTTCCACGTGTTTCAGTTTTTTTCGTCATATTCTGGGTCCTAAATTGTGATTTTCTCATTTCCACGTTTTTCAGGTTATCTTACTGTATTCCAGGTCCTTCAGTGTGAATTTTTAATTTTCACGTTTTTCAGGGTTTCTCGGCATATTTTGGGTCCTACAGCGTGCATTTTTAATTTTCCACTTTTTCCAGGTTTTTTCGTCATATTCTGGGTCCTACAGTGTGATTTTCTCGTTTTCGACATTTTTCATGGTTTTTTTTTTTTTTCCATTCTGTGTCCTACAGTGTGATTATTCTCATTTTCCACCTTTTCAGGTTTTCTCACCATATTCGGGGTCTTTCAGTGTGAATTTTTAATTTTGTAATTTTTTCAGGTTTTTCTTTGTCATATTCTGGGCCCTACAGTTTGATTTTCTCATTTCCACGTTTTTCAGGTTTTCTTGCCTTATTCTGGTTCCTACCATGTGAGTTTTGAATTTTCCTCGTTTTTCAGGTTTCCTGGCCATATCCCGGGTCCTTCAGTGTGAATTTTTAATTTTCCACGTTTTTCAGTATGTCTCGCCATATTCTGGGTAATACAGTGTGAATTTTTAATTTTCCACTTCTTTCATGGTTTCTCGCCATATTATGTGTCTGACAGTGTGAATTTTTAATTTTCATGATTTTCAGGGTTTCTCGGCATATTCTGGGTCCTGCAGTATGATTTTCTCATTTTCCACGTTTTTCAATTTTTTTCGTAATTCTGGGTCCTACAGTGTGATTTTCTCATTTTCCACCTTTTTCAACCTTTCAGACCATTTTTCGGGTCCTTCAGTGTGAGTTTGTAATTTTCTACTTTTTTCAGGGTTTCTCGCCGTATTCTGGGTCCTAAACGTTGTATTTTTAATTTTTCACGTTTTCAGGGTTTCTTGGCATATTCTGGGTCCTACAGTGTGATTTTCTCATTTTCGATATTTTCAAGTTTTTTCGTAATTCTGGGTCCTACAGTGTGATTTTCTCATTTTCCACCTTTTTCAGGTTTTCTCGCCATAATTGGGGTTCTTCAGTGTCAGTTTGCAATTTTCTACTTTTTTCAGGGTTTCTTGCCATATTTGGGGTCCTTCAGTGTGAGTTTTTAATTTTCTACTCTTTCAGGGTTTCTTGCCATGTTCTGGGTCCTACAGTGTGTATTTTTCATTTTCCACGTTTTTCAGATTTTCTCGCAATATTCTGGGTTCTTCAGTGGAATTTTTAATTTTTCACGTTTTACAGGTTTTTTCTTCATATTCTGGGTCCTACACTGTGATTTTTCTCATTTCCACGTTTTTCAGGTTTTCTTGCCATATTCCAGGTCCTTCAGTGTTAATTTTTAATTTTCCACGTTTTCAGGGTTTCTTGGCATATTCTGTGTCCTGCAGTGTGAATTTTAATTATCCACTTTTTTCATGGTTTCTCGCCATATTCTGTGTCCAACAGTGTGAATTTTTAATTTTCACGTTTTTCAGTGTTTCTCGAAATATTCTGGGCCCTGCATGTGATTTTCTCATTTTCCACATTTTTTCAATTTTTTTCGTAATTCTGGGTCCTACAGTGTGATTTTCTCATTTTCCACCTTTTTCAGGTTTTCTCGCCATTTTTGGGCTCCTTCACTGTGAGTTTTTAATTTTGTACTTTTTTATTAATTGTTTCTCGCCATATTCTGGGTCCATTAGTGTGAATTTTTAATTTTCACGTTTTTCACATTTTCTCGGCATATTCTGGGTCCTGCAGTGTGATTTTCTCATTTTCCACCTTTTGGAGGGTTTCTCACCATATTTGGGGTCCTACAGTGTGAGTTTGTAATTTTCAACATTTTTCAGGATTTCTTGGCATATTCTGGGTTATACAGCATGTATTTTTAATTTTCCACGTTTTCAGGGTTTCTGGGCATAATCTGGGTCCTACACTGTGATTATTCTCATTTTCCACCTTTTTCAGGTTGTCTTGCCATATTCGGGGTCCTTCAGTGTGAATTTTTAATTTTCTACTTTTTTCAGGTTTTTTCGCCATATTCTGGGTCCTACAGCATGTATTTTTAATTTTCCAGGTTTTCAGGGTTTCTGGGCATAATCTGGGTCCTACAGTGTGATTATTCTCATTTTCCACCTTTTTCAGTTTTTCTCATCATATTCGGGGTCTTTCAGTGTGAATTTTTAATTTTCTACTCTTTTCAGGTTTTCTCGCCATATTCTGGGTCCTACAGCATGTACTTTTAATTTTCCACGTTTTCAGGGTTTCTGGTCATAATCTGGGTCCTACAGTGTGATTATTCTCATTTTCCACCTTTTTCAGGTTTTCTCATCATATTCGGGGTCTTTCAGTGTGAATTTTTAATTTTCTACTCTTTTCAGGTTTTCTCACCATATTCTGTGTCCTTCAGTGTTAGTTTTTTATCTTCCTCGTTTTTCAGGTTTTTCGCCATATTCCGGGTCCTTCCGTGTGATATTTTAATATTTTACCTTTTTCAGGTTTTTTCGTCATATTCTGGGTCCTACTGTGTGATTTTCTCATTTCCATGTATTTCAGGGTCTCTTGCCGTATTCCAGGTCCTGTCGTATTCCAGGTCCTTCAGTGTGAATTTTTTTCCACGGTTTTCAGTATTTCTCTCCATATCTCGGTAATAAAGTGTGAATTTTTAATTGTCCAGTCTTTTCATGGTTTCTCACCATATTCTGTGTCCAACAGTGTGAATTTTTAATTTTCAGGTTTTTCATGGTTGTTCAGCATATTCTGGTTTCTGCAGTGTGATTTTCTCATTTTCCACGTTTTTCAAGTTTTTTCATATTTCTGGGTCCTACAAGTGTGATTTTCTCATTTTCGATGTTTTTCATGTTTTTGTAATTCTGGTTAATACATTGTGTTTATTCTCATTTTCTACCTTTTTCATGTTTTCTCGCCATATTAGGGGTCCTTCAGTGTGAGTTTTTAATTTTCTACTTTTTTGAGGGTTTCTTGCCATATTCTGGGTGCTACAGAGTGTATTTTTAATTTTCCACGTTTCTCAGGATTTCTCCCCATATTCTGTGTCCTACAGTGTGATTTTCTCATTTTTGACGTTTTTCAAGTTTTTTCACAATTCTGGGTCCTACAGTGTGATTATTCTCATTTTCCAGCTTTTTCAGGTTTTCTCACTATATTTGGGGTCCTTCAGTGTGATTTTTTAATTTTCCTCGTTTTTCAGGTTTTATAGCCATATTCCAAGTCCTTAAGTGTGAATTTTTAATTTTCTAGTTTTTTCAGGTTCTCTCGCCATATTTGGGGTCCTTCAGTGTGAGTTTTTAATTTTCTAATTTTTCAGGGTTTCTCGACATATTCTGTGTCCTAGAGCGTGTATTTTTCATTTTCCACGTGTTTCAGTTTTTTTCGTCATATTCTGGGTCCTAAATTGTGATTTTCTCATTTCCACGTTTTTCAGGTTATCTTACTGTATTCCAGGTCCTTCAGTGTGAATTTTTAATTTTCACGTTTTTCAGGGTTTCTCGGCATATTTTGGGTCCTACAGCGTGCATTTTTAATTTTCCACGTTTTCCAGTTTTTTTCGTCATATTCTGGGTCCTACAGTGTGATTTTCTCATTTTCGACATTTTTCATGGTTTTTTTTTTTTTTTCCATTCTGTGTCCTACAGTGTGATTATTCTCATTTTCCACCTTTTCAGGTTTTCTCACCATATTCGGGGTCTTTCAGTGTGAATTTTTAATTTTGTAATTTTTTCAGGTTTTTCTTAGTCATATTCTGGGTCCTACAGTTTGATTTTCTCATTTCCACGTTTTTCAGGTTTTCTTGCCTTATTCTGGTTCCTACCATGTGAGTTTTGAATTTTCCTCGTTTTTCAGGTTTCCTGGCCATATCCCGGGTCCTTCAGTGTGAATTTTTAATTTTCCACGTTTTTCAGTATGTCTCGCCATATTCTGGGTAATACAGTGTGAATTTTTAATTTTCCACTTCTTTCATGGTTTCTCGCCATATTATGTGTCTGACAGTGTGAATTTTTAATTTTCATGATTTTCAGGGTTTCTCGGCATATTCTGGGTCCTGCAGTATGATTTTCTCATTTTCCACGTTTTTCAATTTTTTTCATAATTCTGGGTCCTACAGTGTGATTTTCTCATTTTCCACCTTTTTCAACCTTTCAGACCATTTTTCGGGTCCTTCAGTGTGAGTTTGTAATTTTCTACTTTTTTCAGGGTTTCTCGCCGTATTCTGGGTCCTAAACGTTGTATTTTTAATTTTTCACGTTTTCAGGGTTTCTTGGCATATTCTGGGTCCTACAGTGTGATTTTCTCATTTTCGATATTTTCAAGTTTTTTCGTAATTCTGGGTCCTACAGTGTGATTTTCTCATTTTCCACCTTTTTCAGGTTTTCTCGCCATAATTGGTGTTCTTCAGTGTCAGTTTGTAATTTTCTACTTTTTTCAGGGTTTCTTGCCATATTTGGGGTCCTTCAGTGTGAGTTTTTAATTTTCTACTCTTTCAGGGTTTCTTGCCATGTTCTGGGTCCTACAGTGTGTATTTTTCATTTTCCACGTTTTTCAGATTTTCTCGAAATATTCTGGGTTCTTCAGTGTGAATTTTTAATTTTTCACGTTTTTCAGGTTTTTTCTTCATATTCTGGGTCCTACACTGTGATTTTTCTCATTTCCACGTTTTTCAGGTTTTCTTGCCATATTCCAGGTCCTTCAGTGTTAATTTTTAATTTTCCACGTTTTCAGGGTTTCTTGGCATATTCTGTGTCCTGCAGTGTGAATTTTAATTATCCACTTTTTTCATGGTTTCTCGCCATATTCTGTGTCCAACAGTGTGAATTTTTAATTTTCACGTTTTTCAGTGTTTCTCAAAATATTCTGGGCCCTGCATGTGATTTTCTCATTTTCCACATTTTTTCAATTTTTTTCGTAATTCTGGGTCCTACAGTGTGATTTTCTGATTTTCCACCTCTGTCTGTCTGTCTGTCTGTCTATCTGATCTCTGGGAACTGGAGATGGGCCACGAATAGTTGCTGGTAGTTGATCCCAGGTTCTCTGGAAGAGGAGTCAGTGCTGTTAATTGTTGAGCCCTTTCAGTGGCCCCACCCATCTTTAAATTTTAGAAGTATATGTGAGGCTGTGTTTATGTACATCATATGCAGACCATAAGAGGGATTTAGATTCTCCAGAATCTGACACCCTCTTCTGGAGTGTCTGAACAGCTACAGTGTACTTATATCTAATAAATAAATAAATAAATAAATGAATAAATAAATAAATAAATAAATAAACATTTTTTAAAAAGTATAAGAAATAAAGAAAGACCAGGCAGGCCTGCCATCTTTATCTCTGTCTCTCTGTCTGTCTGTCTGTCTGTCTGATCCACTGGAACTGGAGATGGGCCACCATAAGGTGCTGGTAGTTTATCCCAGGTTCTCTGAAAGAGGAGACAATGCTGTTAATTGTTGAGCCCTCTCAGTGGCCCCACACATCTTTAAATTTTTAGAAGTATATGTGAGGCTGTGTTTATGTACATCATATGCAGACCATAAGAGGGATTTAGATTCTCCAGAATCTGACACCCTCTTCTAGAGTGTCTGAAGACAGCTTCAGTGTACTTATATCTAATAAATACATAAATAAATAAATAAACATTTTTTAAAAGTATAAGAAAGAAAGAAAGACCAGGCAGGCCTGCCACCATGTCTGTCTGTCTGTCTGTCTGTCTATCTGTCAGATACCCTGGAACTGGAGATGAGCCACCATATAGTTGATGGTAGTTGAATCCAGGTTCTCTGGAAGAGGAGACAATGCCTTTAATTGTTGAGCCCTTTCAGTGGCCCCACCCATCTTTAAATTTTTAGAAGTATATGAAAGGCTGTGTTCATGTACATCATATGCAGACCATAGGAGGGATATAGATTCTCCAGAATCTGACACCCTCTTCTGGAGTGCCTGAAGACAGCTACAGTGTACTTATATCTAATAAATAAATAAATAAATAAATAAATAAATAAATAAATGAATGAATAAATAAATAATTAAATAAACATTTTTTAAAAAGGATAAGAAAGAAAGAAAAATCAGGCAGGCCTGCCATCCTTATCTCTGTCTGTCTGTCTGTCTGTCTGTCTGTCTTATCCCCTGGAACTTGAGATGGGCCACCATATAGTTGCTGGTAGTTGATCCCACGTTCTCTGGAAGAAGAGACAATGCTGTTAATTGTTGAGTCCTTTCAGTGTGCCCACCCATCTTTAAATTTTTAGAAGTATATGTGAGGCTGTGTTTATGTACATCATATGCAGACCATAAGAGGGATTTAGATTCTCGAGAAGATGACACACTCTTCTAGAGTGTCTGAAGACAGCTACAGTGTACTTATATCTAATAAATTCATAAATAAACAAATAAACATTTTTCAAAAAGGATAATAAAGAAAGAGAGACCAGGCAAGCCTCCCATCCTTGTCTGTCTGTCTGTCTGTCTGTTCCCCTGGAACTAGAGATGGGCCACCATATAATTGCTGGTAGTTGATCCCATGTTCTCTGGAAGAGGAGTCAGTGCTGTTAATTGTTGAGCCCTTTCAGTGGCCCCACCCATCTATAAATTTTTAGAAGTATATGTGAGGCTGTGTTCATGTACATCATATGCAGACCATAAGAGGGATATAGATTCTCCAGAATCTCCCACCCTCTTCGGGAGTGTTTGAAGACAGCTATAGTGTACTTATATCTAATAAATACATACTTAAATTAATAAACATTTTTTTAAAAGGATAAGAAAGAATGAAAGACCAGGTAGGCCTGCCATCCTTAACTCTATCTGTCTGTATGTCTGTCTGTCTGTCTGATCCCCTGGAACTGGAGATGGGCCACCATATAGTTGTTGGTAGTTGATCCCAGGTTCTCTGGTAGAGGAGACAATGCTGTTAATTGTTTAGCCCTTTCAGTGGCCCCACCCATCTTTAAATTTTTAGAAGTATATGTGAGGCTGTGTTCATGTACATCATATGCAGACCATAAGAGGGATATTGATTCTCCAGAATCTGACACCCTCTTCTGGAGAGTCTGAAGACAGCTACAGTGTACTTATATCTATTAAATAAATAAATAAATAAATAAATAAATAAATAAATAAATAAATGAATAAATAAATAAATAAATAAATAAACATTTTTTTAAAGGATAAGAAAGAAAGAAAAATCAGGCAGGCCTGCCATCCTTATCTCTGTCTGTCTGTCTGTCTGTCTTATCCCCTGGAACTTGAGATGGGCCACCATATAGTTGCTTGTAGTTGATCCAAGGATCTCTGGAAGAGGAGACAATGCTGTTAATTGTTGAGCCCTTTCAGTGGGCCCACCCTTCTTTAAATTTTTTAGAAGTATATGTGAGGCTGTGTTTATGTACATCATATGCAGACCAGAAGAGGGATTTAGATTACCCAGAAGATGCCACCCTCTTCTAGAGTGTCTGAAGACAGCTAAAGTGTACTTATATCTAATAAATACATACTTAAATTAATAAACATTTTTTAAAAGTATAAGAAAGAAAGAAAGACCAGGCAGGCCTCCATCCTTATCTCTGTCAGTCTGTCTGTCTGTCTGATCCATTGGAACTGGAGATGGGCCACCATATAGTTGCTGGTAGTTGATCCCAGGTTTTCTGGAAGAAGAGACAATGCTGTTAATTGTTGAGCCCTTTCAGTGGCCCCACCCATCTTAAATTTTTAGAAGTGTATGTGAATCTGTGTTTATGTCCATCATATGCAGACCATAAGAGGGATTTATATTCTCCAGAATCTGACACCCTCTTCTGGAGTGTCTGAAGACAGCTACAGTGTACTTATATGTAATAAATACATAAATAAATAAATAAATAAATAAATAAACATTTTTTTTAAAAGTATAAGAAAGAAAGAAAGACCAGGCAGGCCTCCATTCTTATCTCTGTCTGTCTGTCTGTCTGTCTGATACCCTGGAACTGGAGATGGGCCACCATATAGTTGCTGGTAGTTTATCCAAGGTTCTCTGGAAGAGGAGACAATGCTGTTAATTGTTGATCCCTTTCTGTGGCCCCACCCATCTTTAAATTTTTAGAAGTATATGTGAGGCTGTGTTTATGTACATCATATGCAGACCATAAGAGGGATTTAGATTCTCCAGAATCTGACACCCTCTTTTGGAGTATCTGAAGATAGCTACAGTGTACTTATATCTAATAAATAAATAAATAAATAAATAAATAAATAAATAAATAAATAAATAAATAAACATTTTTTAAAAAGGATAAGAAAGAAAGAAAGACCAGGCAGGGCTGCCATTCTTATCTTTGTCTGTCTGTCTGTCTCTCTGTTTGTCTGTCTGTCTGATCTCCTGGAACTGGAGATGGGCCACCATTTTGTTGCTGGTAGTTGATCCCAGTTCTTCTGAAGAGGAGACAATGCTGTTAATTTTTCAGCCCTTTCAGTGGCCCCACCCATCTTTAAATTTCTAGAAGTAAATGTGATGCTGTGTTTATGTACATCATATTCAGACCCTTAAAGAGGGATTTATATTCTCCAGAATCTGACACCGTCTTTTGGAGTGTCTATGACGGATACAGTGTACTTATATCTAATAAATACATAAATAAAGAAATAAACATTTTTTAAAAACGATAAGAAAGAAAGAAAGACCAGGCAGGCCTGCCATCCTTATCTCTGTCTGTCTGTCTGTCTGTCTGATCCTCTGGAACTGGAGATGGGCCACCATAGAGTTGCTTGTAGTTGATCCCAGGTTCTCTGGAAGAGGAGACAATGCTGTTAATTGTTGAGCCCTTTCAGTGGCCCCACCCATCCTTAAATTTTTAGAAGTATATGCGAGGCTGTGTTTATGTACCGAATACGCAGACCATAAGAGGGATTTAGATTCTTCAGAATCTGACACCCTCTTCTGGAGTGTCTGAAGACAGCTACAGTGTACTTATATCTAATAAATTCATAAATAAACAAATAAACATTTTTTAAAAAGGATAATAAAGAAAGAGAGACCAGGCAGGCCTGACATCCTTGTCTGTCTGTCTGTCTGTCTGATCCCCTGGAACTGGAGATGGGCCACCATATAATTGCTGGTAGTTGATCCCAGGTTCTCTGGAAGATGAGTCAGTGCTGTTAATTGTTGAGCCCTTTCAGTGGCCCCACCCATCTTTAAATTTTTAGAAGTATATGTGAGGCTGTGCTTATGTACATCATATGCAGACCATAAGAGGGATTTAGATTCTCCACAATCTGACACCCTCTTCTGGAGTGTCTGAAGATAGCTACAGTGTACTTATATCTAATAAATACATAAATAAATACATAAATAAATAAATAAATAAATAAATAAATAAATAAACAAACATTTTTTAAAAAGGATAAGAAAGAAAGAAAGACCAGGCAGGGCTGCCATCCTTATCTTTGTCTGTCTGTCTGTCTCTCTGTTTGTCTGTCTGTCTGATCTCCTGGAACTGGAGATGGGCCACCATTTTGTTGCTGATAGTTGATCCCAGGTCTTCTGAAGAGGAGACAATGCTGTTAATTGTTCAGCCCTTTCAGTGGCCCCACCCATCTTTAAATTTCTAGAAGTAAATGTGATGCTGTGTTTATGTACATCATATTCAGACCCTTAAAGAGGGATTTATATTCTCCAGAATCTGACACCGTCTTTTGGAGTGTCTATGACGGATACAGTGTACTTATATCTAATAAATACATAAATAAAGAAAAAAACATTTTATAAAAAAGATAAGAAAGAAAGAAAGACCAGGAAGGCCTGCCATCCTTATCTCTGTCTGTCTGTCTGTCTGTCTGATCCTCTGGACCTGGAGATGGGCCATCATAGAGTTGCTTGTAGTTGATCCCATGTTCTCTGGAAGAGGAGACAATGCTGTTAATTGTTGACCCCTTTCAGTGGCCCCACCCATCTTTAAATTTTTAGAAGTATATGCGAGGCTGTGTTTATGTACCGAATATGCAGACCATAAGAGGGATTTAGATTCTCCAGAATCTGACACCCTCTTCTGGAGTGTCTGAAGACAGCTACAGTGTACTTATATCTAATAAATTCATAAATAAACAAATGAACATTTTTAAAAAAGGATAATAAAGAAAGAGATACCAGGCAAGCCTGCCATCCTTGTCTGTCTGTCTGTCTGTCTGATCCCCTGGAAATGGAGATGGGCCACCATATAATTGCTGGTAGTTGATCCCAGGTTCTCTGGAAGAGGAGTCAGTGCTGTTAATTGTTGAGCCCTTTCAGTGGACCCACCCATCTTTAAATTTTTAGAAGTATATGTGAGGCTGTGTTTATGTACATCATATGCAGACCATAAGAGGGATTTAGATTCTCCAGAATATGACACCCTCTTCTAGAGTGTCTGAAGACAGCTTCAGTGTACTTATATCTAATAAATACATAAATAAATAAATAAACATTTTTTTAAAAGTATAAGAAAGAAAGAAAGACCAGGCAGGCCTGCCACCATGTCTGTCTGTCTGTCTGTCTGTCTATCTGTCAGATACCCTGGAACTGGAGATGAGCCACCATATAGTTGATGGTAGTTGATTCCAGGTTCTCTGGAAGAGGAGACAATGCCTTTAATTGTTGAGCCCTTTCAGTGGCCCCACCCATCTTTAAATTTTTAGAAGTATATGAAAGGCTGTGTTCATGTACATCATATGCAGACCATAGGAGGGATATAGATTCTCCAGAATCTGACACCCTCTTCTGGAGTGCCTGAAGACAGCTACAGTGTACTTATATCTAATAAATAAATAAATAAATAAATAAATAAATAAATAAATAAATGAATGAATAAATAAATAATTAAATAAACATTTTTTAAAAAGCATAAGAAAGAAAGAAAAATCAGGCAGGCCTGCCATCCTTATCTCTGTCTGTCTGTCTGTCTGTCTGTCTGTCTTATCCCCTGGAACTTGAGATGGGCCACCATATAGTTGCTGGTAGTTGATCCCACGTTCTCTGGAAGAAGAGACAATGCTGTTAATTGTTGAGTCCTTTCAGTGTGCCCACCCATCTTTAAATTTTTAGAAGTATATGTGAGGCTGTGTTTATGTACATCATATGCAGACCATAAGAGGGATTTAGATTCTCGAGAAGATGACACACTCTTCTAGAGTGTCTGAAGACAGCTACAGTGTACTTATATCTAATAAATTCATAAATAAACAAATAAACATTTTTCAAAAAGGATAATAAAGAAAGAGAGACCAGGCAAGCCTCCCATCCTTGTCTGTCTGTCTGTCTGTCTGTTCCCCTGGAACTAGAGATGGGCCACCATATAATTGCTGGTAGTTGATCCCATGTTCTCTGGAAGAGGAGTCAGTGCTGTTAATTGTTGAGCCCTTTCAGTGGCCCCACCCATCTATAAATTTTTAGAAGTATATGTGAGGCTGTGTTCATGTACATCATATGCAGACCATAAGAGGGATATAGATTCTCCAGAATCTCCCACCCTCTTCGGGAGTGTTTGAAGACAGCTATAGTGTACTTATATCTAATAAATACATACTTAAATTAATAAACATTTTTTTAAAAGGATAAGAAAGAATGAAAGACCAGGTAGGCCTGCCATCCTTAACTCTATCTGTCTGTATGTCTGTCTGTCTGTCTGATCCCCTGGAACTGGAGATGGGCCACCATATAGTTGTTGGTAGTTGATCCCAGGTTCTCTGGTAGAGGAGACAATGCTGTTAATTGTTTAGCCCTTTCAGTGGCCCCACCCATCTTTAAATTTTTAGAAGTATATGTGAGGCTGTGTTCATGTACATCATATGCAGACCATAAGAGGGATATTGATTCTCCAGAATCTGACACCCTCTTCTGGAGAGTCTGAAGACAGCTACAGTGTACTTATATCTATTAAATAAATAAATAAATAAATAAATAAATAAATAAATAAATGAATAAATAAATAAATAAATAAATAAACATTTTTTTAAAGGATAAGAAAGAAAGAAAAATCAGGCAGGCCTGCCATCCTTATCTCTGTCTGTCTGTCTGTCTGTCTTATCCCCTGGAACTTGAGATGGGCCACCATATAGTTGCTTGTAGTTGATCCAAGGATCTCTGGAAGAGGAGACAATGCTGTTAATTGTTGAGCCCTTTCAGTGGGCCCACCCTTCTTTAAATTTTTTAGAAGTATATGTGAGGCTGTGTTTATGTACATCATATGCAGACCAGAAGAGGGATTTAGATTACCCAGAAGATGCCACCCTCTTCTAGAGTGTCTGAAGACAGCTAAAGTGTACTTATATCTAATAAATACATACTTAAATTAATAAACATTTTTTAAAAGTATAAGAAAGAAAGAAAGACCAGGCAGGCCTCCATCCTTATCTCTGTCAGTCTGTCTGTCTGTCTGATCCATTGGAACTGGAGATGGGCCACCATATAGTTGCTGGTAGTTGATCCCAGGTTTTCTGGAAGAAGAGACAATGCTGTTAATTGTTGAGCCCTTTCAGTGGCCCCACCCATCTTAAATTTTTAGAAGTGTATGTGAATCTGTGTTTATGTCCATCATATGCAGACCATAAGAGGGATTTATATTCTCCAGAATCTGACACCCTCTTCTGGAGTGTCTGAAGACAGCTACAGTGTACGTATATGTAATAAATAAATAAATAAATAAATAAATAAATAAATAAATAAACATTTTTTTTAAAAGTATAAGAAAGAAAGAAAGACCAGGCAGGCCTCCATTCTTATCTCTGTCTGTCTGTCTGTCTGTCTGATACCCTGGAACTGGAGATGGGCCACCATATAGTTGCTGGTAGTTTATCCAAGGTTCTCTGGAAGAGGAGACAATGCTGTTAATTGTTGATCCCTTTCTGTGGCCCCACCCATCTTTAAATTTTTAGAAGTATATGTGAGGCTGTGTTTATGTACATCATATGCAGACCATAAGAGGGATTTAGATTCTCCAGAATCTGACACCCTCTTTTGGAGTATCTGAAGATAGCTACAGTGTACTTATATCTAATAAATAAATAAATAAATAAATAAATAAATAAATAAATAAATAAATAAATAAACATTTTTTAAAAAGGATAAGAAAGAAAGAAAGACCAGGCAGGGCTGCCATTCTTATCTTTGTCTGTCTGTCTGTCTCTCTGTTTGTCTGTCTGTCTGATCTCCTGGAACTGGAGATGGTCCACCATTTTGTTGCTGGTAGTTGATCCCAGTTCTTCTGAAGAGGAGACAATGCTGTTAATTGTTCAGCCCTTTCAGTGGCCCCACCCATCTTTAAATTTCTAGAAGTAAATGTGATGCTGTGTTTATGTACATCATATTCAGACCCTTAAAGAGGGATTTATATTCTCCAGAATCTGACACCGTCTTTTGGAGTGTCTATGACGGATACAGTGTACTTATATCTAATAAATACATAAATAAAGAAATAAACATTTTTTAAAAACGATAAGAAAGAAAGAAAGACCAGGCAGGCCTGCCATCCTTATCTCTGTCTGTCTGTCTGTCTGTCTGATCCTCTGGAACTGGAGATGGGCCACCATAGAGTTGCTTGTAGTTGATCCCAGGTTCTCTGGAAGAGGAGACAATGCTGTTAATTGTTGAGCCCTTTCAGTGGCCCCACCCATCCTTAAATTTTTAGAAGTATATGCGAGGCTGTGTTTATGTACCGAATACGCAGACCATAAGAGGGATTTAGATTCTTCAGAATCTGACACCCTCTTCTGGAGTGTCTGAAGACAGCTACAGTGTACTTATATCTAATAAATTCATAAATAAACAAATAAACATTTTTTAAAAAGGATAATAAAGAAAGAGAGACCAGGCAGGCCTGACATCCTTGTCTGTCTGTCTGTCTGTCTGATCCCCTGGAACTGGAGATGGGCCACCATATAATTGCTGGTAGTTGATCCCAGGTTCTCTGGAAGATGAGTCAGTGCTGTTAATTGTTGAGCCCTTTCAGTGGCCCCACCCATCTTTAAATTTTTAGAAGTATATGTGAGGCTGTGTTCATGTACATCATATGCAGACCATAAGAGGGATATAGATTCTCCAGAATCTGACACCCTCTTAGGGAGTGTTTGAAGACAGCTACGGTGTACTTAAATCTAATAAATACATACTTAAATTAATAAACATTTTTTAAAAAGGATAAGAAAGAATGAAAGACCAGGTAGGCCTGCCATTCTTAACTCTATCTGTCTGTATGTCTGTCTGTCTGTCTGATCCCCTGGAACTGGAGATGCGCCACCATATCGTTGCTGGTAGTTGATCCCAGGTTCTCTATAAGAGAAGACAATGCTGTTAATTGTTGATCCCTTTCATTGGCCCCACACATCTTTAAATTTTTAGAAGTAAATGTGAGGCTGTGTTTATGTACATCATATGCAGACAATAAGAGGGATATAGATTCTCCAGAATCTGACACCCTCTTCTGGAGTGTCTGAAGACAGCTACAGTGTACTTATATCTAATAAATACATAAATATATAAATAAATAAATAAATAAATAAATAAATAAATAAATAAACATTTTTTAAAAGGGATAAGAAAGAAAGAAAAACCAGGCAGGCCTGCCATCCTTGTCTGTCTTTCTCTCTGTCTGTCTGTCTTGCCTAGCCCCTTGAGTAGCCTAGCCTAGTCCCTTGCCTTGACTAGCCCAGCCCCTTGCCTAGCCTAGCCTAGCCCAGCCCTGCCTTGCCTAGCCCTGCCTATCCCTGTCTTTAACCAGGCTGGCCTCGATCTCAGAAACTGACTGCCTCTGCCTCCAGAGTGCTCTCATTAAGAGCTCGAGCCACCACTGACTGTTGGGTTTTCTAAGTCTTACATAGGTATGGTCTGTTTCTCAGCTGTGAAACCCTAATTAACACATGTAGTCTGTCCTAGGTCAGCCATAGCTACAGACTGAGGCCTTTTCTAAAACAAAACAAAAGAAAACAAAAAATAGAAATAATAAAATAAATAAATTAAGCAACCACATGATATCTTTTCTTTCTTTCAATGATACTCAGAGCTTGAAGCAGTTCACCCATGAGACCTCAGCTCCGGACATTGAGGCTCTTTCCCTAACAAGTATTATGGCTGAACCTGAGGGGTTCTACTGCTGATTTGGGTCCCCCACTTTAAAAAAATAGTTGTTTTCAAAGGCTGCAGGTTCTTAGCCCTGTTCCTTGTTACAGTTGAGTCACAGCCCTGAAAGTTCAGTGGTAGTTAAAGGCACTGAGAAGGGCTTCCTATAGACATCAAAGACTAAGTCTTTGTTTTTATAAAGTTAATCTGGATTCCCCCACCCCCTGGCATCCTTAGAATGCCTAGAAAGGAAGGCAGGGACCTGGGCAGAAGGGTGCAAGGCTACTGGTGTTTGTAAGTGGTAACAGAAAGCTTTCTCTTGTTGGTACCCTACCCCAAGTTACACTGTCACTTCTTTTTCCTAGTTGTTGTTTTGTCGGTTTGTATTCTCAACATAGACCCTTTTCCTTCCTAACCTTGGCTGTCCTGAACCTTACTGTCCTTGAACTCAGTGATTTGCCTGTCTTGCTGGGATGAAACTGTGAGCTACCATCCAGAAGGAAGCACCCTGCTGAGGTTAGATTGGGGTCTCTTCCATTTTCCTCTATGAACATGCATATGGCAGGCCTGATCTTTCTTTTTTACTTTTCCTTTTCTTTTTAAAGATTTATTTATTTATTATATTTAAGTATGCTGTAGCTATCTTCAGACAGTCCAGAAGAGGGTGTCAGATTCTGAAGAATCTAAATCATTCTTATTGTCTGCATATGATGTATATAAACACAGCCTCACATAAACTCAAAAAAAAAAAAAAAAAGAAAGAAAGATGTGGCTACAGAGAGGGCTCAACAATTAAGAGCATTGTCTCCACTTCCAGAGAACCTGGGCTCAATTACCAGTATTATATATGGTGGCCCATCTCCAGTTCCAGGGGATCTAATACTCTGTTCTGGAGTCTGTGGGCACAGCATACACATGCAAAACATTCTTACACAATCATTGAGAGAGGAGAGAGAGGGGTTGAGAGAGAGGGGAGGTAATCATACCTCCTGACGAGTTTGAAGACCTGAGCTTCATCACTCACACAAATAAATAAATGCAAAATATTTTTTTATAAATAAACTCTGCCATTGCCCTTTAAAAATTCCTAGAAAACAAGTTTTATAAGCAACAGTTATATTTACTATATCTAAAGGACAGTCATGAGCATATTCAATAAATAGAAAAAGGCCTGTTAGTCTTAGAAATGGAAAAGACAAACCAAGGAAGGTTTGCAATTACATAATGAGGCAGCTCAGCCCAGCTCTAAGGTTGGAAATAAGACTCGAGAATAGGATACACCTGAAGACAGCCAGCCATTGTTTTTTGTTTTGGAGGCTGAAAGGATACACCTGAAGACAGCCAATGCTGTGTGATGGTGATCTGGTATTTTTTTTTAATTTTTAAAAACTTTAACACTTTTTATAAAACTTTTATAAAAACTTTTTCTTTCTTTCCTATCCTTTCTTTCCTCACCCTAGCCCCTACCCTAGCCCTGTCTTTCACCAGGGTGGCCTCGAACTCAGAAACTGACTGCCTCTGCCTACAAAGTGCTCTCATTAAGAGCTTGAGCCACCACTGAATGTAGGGTTTTCTAAGCCTTACCTTGCTCTTGGTGTCTGTTCTCAGCTGTGAAACCCTAATTAACACAAGTAGGCAGTCCTGGGTCAGCCAGAGCTACAGACTGAGGACTTCTCTAAAAACAAATAAAACAAAACAAAACAACAAATAGAAATAATAAAATTCATAAATTAAGCAACCACAGCATAGCTTTTCTCTCTCTAGGTGGTACTCAGAAATTCCAGCAGTTGGCCTGTGACAACTCAGCTCAGTATATGTGAGGCTGTGTTTATGTACATCTTATGCAGACCTTAAGAGGGATTTACATTCTCCAGAATCTGACACCCTCCTCTGGAGTGTCTAAAGAAAGCTACAGTGTACTTATATCTAAGAAATACATAAATAAATAAATAAATAAATAAATAAATAAATAAATAAATATTTTTTAAAAAGAATAAGAAAGAAAGAAAGACCAGGCAGGCCTGCCATCATTATCTCTGTCTGTCTGTCTGTCGGTCTGATCACTGGAACTGGAGATGGGCCACCTTGTAGGAGCTGGTAGTTGATCCCAGGTTCTCTGGAAGAGGAGACAATGCTGTTAATTGTTGAGCCCTTTCAGTGGCCCCACCCATTTTTAATTTTTAGAAGTATATGTGAGGCTGTGTTTATGTACATCATATTCAGAACATAAGAGGGATTTAGATTCTCCAGAATCTGTCACCCTCTTCTGGAGTGTCTGAAGACGGCTACAGTGTACTTATATCTAAGAAATACATAAATAAATAAATAAATAAATAAATAAATAAATAAATAAATAAAAAACATTTTTTAAAAAGTATAAGAAATAAAGAAAAACCAGGCAGGCCTGCCATCCTTATCTCTGTCTGTCTGTCTGTCTGTCTGACTCACTGGAACGGGAGATGGGCCACCATAAGGTGCTGGTAGTTTATCCCAGGTTCTCTGAAAGAGGAGACAATGCTGTTAATTGTTGAGCCCTCTCATTGGCCCCGCACATCTTTAAATTTTTAGAAGTATATGTGAGGCTGTGTTTATGTACATCATATGCAGACCATAAGTGGGATTTAGATTCTCCAGAATCTGACACCCTCTTCTGGAGTGTCTGAACAGCTACAGTGTACTTATATCTACTAAATACATAAATAAATAAATAAATAAATAAATAAACATTTTTTAAAAGGAAAAGAAAAAAGAAAGACAAGGAAGGCCTGCCATCAATATCTCTGCCTGTCTATCTGTCTGTCTATCTGATCCCCGGGAACTGGAGATGGGCCACCATATAGTGGCTGGTAGTTGATCCAAGGTTCTCTGGAAGAGGAGACAATGCTCTTAATTGTTGAGCCCTTTCAGTTCCCCAACACTTCTTTAAATATTTAGAAGTATATGTGAGGCTGTGTTTATGTACATCATATTCAGATTATAAGGGATTTAGATTCTCCAGAATCTGACACCCTCTACTGGAGTGTCTGAAGACAGCTACAGTGTACTTATATATAATAAATAAATAAATAAATAAATAAATAAATAAATAAATAAATAGATAAATAAATATTTTTAAAAAAGGATAAGAAAGAAAGTAAGACCAGGCAGGCCTGCCATCCTTATCTCTGTCTGTCTGTCTGTCTGTCTGTCTGATCCCCTGGAACTGGAGATGGGCCACCATATAGTTGCTGGTAGTTGATCCAAGGTTCTCTGGAAGAGGAGACAATGTTCTTAATTGTTGAGCCCTTTCAGTGGCCCCACACATCTTTAAATATTTAGAAGTATATGTGAGGCTGTGTTTATGTACATCATATTCAGATTATAAGAGGATTTAGATTCTCCAGAATCTGACACCCTCTACTGGAGGGTCTGAAGACAGCTACAGTGTATTTATATATAATAAATTCATAAATAAATAAATAAATAAATAAATAAATAAACATTTTTTAAAAAGGATAAAAAAGAAAGTAAGACCAGGCAGGCCTGCCATCCTTATCTCTGTCTGTCTGTCTGTCTGTCTGTCTGATCCCCTGGAACTGGAGATGTGCTACCATATAGTTGCTCATAGTTGAACCCAGGTTCTCTGGAAGAGGAGACAATGCTGTTAATTGTTGAGCCCTATCAGTGGCCCTACCCATCTTTAAATTTTTAGAAGTGTATGTGAGGCTGTGTTTATGTACATCATATGCAGACCAGAACAGGGATTTAGAGTCATCAGAATCTGACACCCTCTTCTGGAGTGTCTGAAGACAGCTACAGTGTACTTATATCTAATAAATACATAAATAAATAAAAATTTTTTAAAAAGGATAAGAAAGAAAGAAAGACCAGGCAGGCCTGCCATCCTTATCCTTGTCTGTCTTCTGTCTGTCTGATCCCCTGGGAGTGGAGATGGGCCACCATATAGTTGCAGGTAGTTGATCCCAGGTTCTCTGTAAGAGGAGACAATGCTGTTAATTGCTGAGCCCTTTCAGTGCCCCCCCACCTTTAAATTTTAAGAAGTAAATGTGAGGCTTTGTTTATGTACATCATATGCAGACCATAAGAGGGATTTAGATTCTCCAGAATCTGACACCTTCTTCTGGAGTGTCTGAAGATGGCTACAGTGTACTTATATCTAATAAACATATAAATAAATAAATAAATAAACATTTTTTAAAAAGGATAAGAAAGAAAGAAAGACCAGGCAAACCTTCCATCCTTATCTCTGTCAGTTTGTCTGTCTGTCAGTCTGTCTGATCCCTTGGAACTGGAGATGGGCCACCATATAGTTGCAGTTAGTTGATCCCAGGTTCTCTGGAAGAGGAGACAATGCTGTTAATTGTTGAGCCCAATCAGTGGCCCTACCCATCTTTAAATATTTAGAAGTATATGTGAGGCTGTGTTTATGTACATCATATGCAGACCATAAGAGGGATTTAGATTCTCCAGAATCTGACACCCTCTTCTGGATTGTCTGAAGACAGCTACAGTGTACTTATATCTCATAAATACATAAATACATAAATAAATAAATAAATAAATAAACATTTTTTAAAAAGGATAAGAAAGAAAGTAAGACCAGGCAGGCCTGCCATCCTTATCTCTGTCTTTCTGTCTGTCTGTCTGTCTGATCCCCTGGAACTGGAGATGGGCCACCATATAGTTGGTGGGAGTTGATCCCAGGTGCTCTGGAAGAGGAGACAGTGCTCTTAATTGTTGAGCCCTTTCAGTGGCCCCACCCATTTTTAATTTTTAGAAGTATATGTGATGCTGTGTTTATGTACATCATATTCAGACCATAAGAGGAATTTAGATTCTCTAGAATCTGTCACCCTCTTCAGGAGTGTCTGAAGACGGCTACAGTGTACTTATATCTAATAAATAAATAAATAAATAAATAAATAAATAAATAAATAAATAAACAAATATTTTTTTAAAAAAAAGATAAGAAAGAAAGAAAGACCAGGTAGGCCTGCCATCCTTTTCACTGTCTGTCTGTCTGTCTGTCTGTCTGATCCCCTGGAACTGGAGATGGACCACCATATAGTTGCTGGTAGTTGATCCCAGGTTCTCTATAAGAGGAGACAATGCTGTTAATTGTTGAGCCCTCTCAGTGGCCCCACACATCTTTTAATTTTTAGAAGTATATGTTAGGCTGTGTTTATGTACATCATATGAAGACCATAAGAGGGATTTAGATTCTCCAGAATCTGACACCTTCTTCTGGAGTGTCTGAAGACGGCTACAGTGTACTTATATCTAATAAATATATAAATAAATAAATAAACATTTTTTAAAAAGGATAAGAAAGAAAGAAAGACCAGGCAAACCTGCCATCCTTATCTCTGTCAGTCTGTCTGTCTGTCAGTCTGTCTGATCCCTTGGAAGTGGAGATGGGCCACCATATAGTTGCTGTTAGTTGATCCCAGGTTCTCTGGAAGAGGAGACAATGCTGTTAATTGTTGAGCACAATCAGTGGCCCTACCCATCTTTAAATATTTAGAAGTATATGTGAGGCTGTGTTTATGTACATCATATGCAGACCATAAGAGGGATTTAGATTCTCCAGAATCTGACACCCTCTTCTGGAGTGTCTGAAGACAGCTACAGTGTACTTATATCTCATAAATACATAAATAAATAAATAAATAAATAAACATTTTTTAAAAAGGATAAGAAAGAAAGTAAGACCAGGCAGGCCTGCCATCCTTATCTCTGTCTTTCTGTCTGTCTGTCTGTCTGTCTGATCCCCTGGAACTGGAGATGGGCCACCATATAGTTGGTGGTAGTTGATCCCAGGTTCTCTGGAAGAGGAGACAATGCTCTTAATTGTTGAGCCCTTTCAGTGGTCCCACCCATTTTTAATTTTTAGAAGTATATGTGATGCTGTGTTTATGTACATCATATTCAGACCATAAGAGGGATTTAGATTCTCTAGAATCTGTCACCCTCTTCTGGAGTGTCTGAAGACGGCTACAGTGTACTTATATCTAATAATTAAATAAATAAATAAATAAATAAATTAATTAATTAATTAATTAATTAATTAATAAACTTTTTAAAAAAGAATAAGAAATAAAGAAAGACCAGGCAGGCCTGCCATCCTTATCTCTGTCTCTCTGTCTGTCTGTCTGTCTGATCCACTGGAACTGGAGATGGGCCACCATAAGGTGCTGGAGTTTATCCCAGGTTCTCTGAAAGAGGATACAATGCTGTTAATTGTTGAGCCCTCTCAGTGGCCCCACACATCTTTAAATTTTTAGAAGTATATATGAGGCTGTGTTTATGTACATCATATGCAGACCATAAGAGGGATTTAGATTCTCCAGAATCTGACACCCTGTTCTGGAGTGTCTGAAGACAGCTACAGTGTACTTATATCTAATAAATACATAAATAAATATATAAATAAACATTTTTTTTAAAAGTATAAGAAAGAAAGAAAGACCAGGCAGGCCTGCCATCCTTATCACTGTCTGTATGTCTGTCTTTCTGATCCCCTGGAACTGGAGATGGGCCACCATATAGTTGCTGGTAGTTGATCCCAGGTACTCTGGAAGAGGAGACAATGCTGTTAATTGTTGAGCTTTTAGGGTGGCCCCACCCTTCTTTAAATTTTTAGAAGTATATGTGAGGCTGTGTTTATGTACATCATATGCAGACCATAAGAAGGATTTAGATTCTCCAGAATCTGACACCCTCTTCTGGAGTGTCTGAACAGCTACAGTGTACTTATATCTAATAAATAAATAAATAAATAAATAAATAAATAAATAAATAAACATTTTTTTAAAAAAAGGTTAAGAAAGAAAGAAAGACCAGGCAGGCCTGCCATCCTTATCTCTGTCTGTCTGTCTGTCTGTCTGTCTGTCTGTCAGATCCCCTGGAACTGGAGATGGACCACCATATAGTTGCTGGTAGTTGATCCCAGTTTCTCTATAAGAGGAGACAATGCTGTTAATTGCTGAGCCCTCTCAGTGGCCCCACACATCTTTTAATTTTTAGAAGTATATGTTAGGCTGTGTTTATGTACATCATATGAAGACCATAAGAGGGATTTAGATTCTCCAGAATCTGACACCCTCTTCTGGAGTGTCTGAACAGCTACAGTGTACTTATATCTAATAAATACATAAATAAATATTAAATAAATAAATAAATAAATATTTTTTTAAAAGGATAAGAAAGAAAGAAAGACCAGGCAGGCCTGCCATCCTTATCTCTGTCTGTCTGTCTGTCT
Source organism: Mus caroli (assembly GCF_978045245.1). Lineage (NCBI taxonomy): Eukaryota > Metazoa > Chordata > Mammalia > Rodentia > Muridae > Mus > Mus caroli. Next base: position 3,369,749 of record NW_028227278.1, read on the forward strand.
GTCTGATCCCCTGGAACTGGAGATGGGCCACCTTGTAGGTGCTGGAGGTTGATCCCATGTTCTCTGGAAGAGGATACAATGCTGTTAATTGTTGTGTCCTTTCAGTGGCCCCACCCATTTTTAATTTTTAGAAGTATATGTGAGGCTGTGTTTATGTACATCATATGCAGACCATAAGAGGGATTTAGATTCTCTAGAATCTGACACCCTCTTCTGGAGTGTCTGAAGACGGCTACAGTGAACTTATATCTAATAAATACATAAATAAATAAATTAATAAATAAATAAACATTTTTTAAAAAGTATATGAAATAAAGAAAGACCAGGCAGGCCTGCCATCCATATCTCTGTCTGTCTCTCTGTCTGTATATCTGATCCCTGGGAACTGGAGATGGGCCACGAATAGTTGCTGGTAGTTGATCCCAGGTTCTCCGGAAGAGGAGACAATGCTGTTAATTGTTGAGCCCTTTCAGTGGAGCCACTCATCTTTAAATATTTAGAAGTATATGTGAGGCTGTGTTTATGTACATCATATGCAGACCATAAGAGGTATTTAGAATCTCCAGAATCTGACACCCTCTTCTGGAGTGTCTGAAGACAGCTACAGTGTACTTATATCTAATAAATAAATAGATAAAAAAATAAATAAATAAATAAACATTTTTTAAAAAGGATAAGTAAGAAATAAAGACCAGGCAGGCCTGCCATCCATATCTCTGTCTGTCTGTCTGTCTGTCTATCTGTTCCCCGGGAACTGGAGATGGGCCACCATATAGTTGCTGGTAGTTGATCCAAGGTTCTCTGGAAGAGGAGACAATGCTGTTAATTGTTGAGCCCTTTCAGTGGCCCCACACTTCTTTAAATATTTAGAAGTATATGTGAGGCTGTGTTTATGTACATCATATTCAGATTATAAGAGGATTTAGATTCTCCAGAATCTGACACCCTCTACTGGAGTGACTGAAGACAGCTACAGTGTACTTATATATAATAAATACATAAGTAAATAAATAAATAAATAAACATTTTTAAAAAAGGATAAGAAAGAAAGTAAGACCAGGCAGGCCTGCCTTCCTTATCTCTGTCTGTCTCTCTGTCTGTCTGATCCCCTGGAACTGGAGATGGGCTACCATAAAGTTGCTAGTAGTTGATCCCAGGTTCTCTGGAAGAGGAGACAATGCTGTTAATTGTTCAGCCCTATCAGTGGCCCTACCCATCTTTAAATATTTAGAAGTATATGTGAGGCTGTGTTTATGTACATCATATGCAGACCATAAGAGGGATTTATATTCTCCAGCATCTGACACCCTCTTCTGGAGTGTCTGAAGACAGCTACAATGTACTTATATCTAATAAATACATAAATAAATAAATAAATAAATAAATAAATAAATAAATAAATAAATAAATAAATAAATATATAAATAAATAAACATTTTTTAAAAAGGATAAGAAAGAAAGTAAGACCAGGCAGGCTTGCCATCCTTATTTCTGTCTGTCTGTCTGTCTGTCTGATCCCCTGGAACTGGAGATGGGCCACCATATAGTTGCTGGTAGTTGATCTCAGGTTCTCTGGAAGAGGAGACAATGCTGTTAATTGTTGAGCCCTCTCAGTGGCCCCACACATCTTTAAATTTTTAGAAGTATATGTTAGGCTGTGTTAATGTACATCATATGAAGACCATAAGAGGGATTTAGATTCTCCAGAAACTGACACCCTCTTCTGGAGTGTCTGAACAGCTACAGTGTACTTATATCTAATAAATACATAAATAAATAAATAAATAAATAAATAAATAAATAAATAAATATTTTTTTAAAAGGATAAGAAAGAAAGAAAGACCAGGCAGGCCTGCCATCCTTATCTCTGTCTGTCTGTCTGTCTGTCTGATCCCCTGGAACTGGAGATGGGCCACCTTATAGGTGCTGGAGGTTGATCCCTGGTTCTCTGGAAGAGGAGACATTGCTGTTAATTGTTGAGTCCGTTCAGTGGCCCCACCCATTTTTAATTTTTAGAAGAATATGTGAGGCTGTGTTTATGTACATCATATGCAGATATAAGAGGGATTTAGATTCTCTAGAATCTGACACCCTCTTCTGGAGTGTCTGAAGACGGCTACAGTGTACTTATATCTAATAAATACATAAATAAATAAATTAATAAATAAATAAACATTTTTTAAAAAGTATATGAAATAAAGAAAGACCAGGCAGGCCTGCCATCCATATCTGTCTGTCTCTCTGTCTGTATATCTGATCCCTGGGAAGTGGAGATGGGCCACGAATAGTTGCTGGTAGTTGATCCCAGGTTCTCCGGAAGAGGAGACAATGCTGTTAATTGTTGAGCCCATTCAGTGGAGCCACCCATCTTTAAATATTTAGAAGTATATGTGAGGCTGTGTTTATGTACATCATATGCAGACCATAAGACTTATTTACAATCTCCAGAATCTGACACCCTCTTCTGGAGTATCTGAAGACAGCTACAGTGTTCTTATATCTAATAAATAAATAGATAAAAAAATAAATAAATAAATAAACATTTTTTAAAAAGGATAAGAAAGAAAGAAAGACCAGGCAGGCCTGCCATCCATATCTCTGTCTGTCTGTCTGTCTGTCTATCTGATCCCCGGGAACTGGAGATGGGCCACCATATAGTTGCTGGTAGTTGATCCAAGGTTCTCTGGAAGAGGAGACAATGCTCTTAATTGTTGAGCCTTTTCAGTGGCCCCACACTTCTTTAAATATTTAGAAGTATATGTGAGGCTGTGTTTATGTACATCATATTCAGATTATAAGAGGATTTAGATTCTCCAGAATCTGACACCCTATACTGGAGTGTTTGAAGACAGCTACAGTGTCCTTATATCTAATAAATACATAAATAAATAAATAAATAAATGAATAAATAAATATTTTTGAAAAAGGATAAGAAAGTAAGACAAGGCAGGCCTGCCATCCTAATCTCTGTCTGTCTGTCTGTCTGTCTGACCCCTGGAACTGGAGATGGGCCACCATATAGTTGCTGGTAGTTGATCCAAGGTTCTCTGGAAGAGGAGACAATGCTGTTAATTGTTCAGCCCTTTCAGTGGCCCCACACTTCTTTAAATATTTAGAAGTATATGTGAGGCTGTGTTTATGTACATCATATTCAGATTATAAGAGGATTTATTCTCCAGAATCTGACACCCTCTACTGGAGTGACTGAAGACAGCTACAGTGTACTTATATATAATAAATACATAAGTAAATAAATAAATAAATAAACATTTTTTAAAAAGGATAAGAAAGAAAGTAAGACCAGGAAGGCCTGCCATCCTTATCTCTGTCTGTCTCTCTGTCTGTCTGATCCCCTGGAACTGGAGATGGGCTACCATAAAGTTGCTGGTAGTTGATCCCAGGTTCTCTGGAAGAGGAGACAATGCTGTTAATTGTTGAGCCCTTTTAGTGGCCCCACCCATTTTTAATTTTTAGAAGTATATGTGATGCTGTGTTTATGTACATCATATTCAGACCATAAGAGGGTTTTAGATTCTCTAGAATCTGTCACCCTCTTCTGGAGTGTCTGAAGACGGCTACAGTGTACTTATATCTAATAAATACATAAATAAATAAATAAATAAATAAATAAACATTTTTTAAAAAGTATACGAAATAAAGAAAGTCAGGGCTTGCCTGCCATCTTTATCTCTGTCTCTCTGTCTGTCTGTCTGTCTGATCCACTGGAACTGGAGATGGGCCACCATAAGGTGCTGGTAGTTTATCCCAGGTTCTCTGAAAGAGGAGACAATGCTGTTAATTGTTGAGTGCTTTCAGTGGCCCCACACATCTTTTAATTTTTAGAAGTGTATGTTAGGCTGTGTTTATGTACATCATATGAAGACCATAAGAGGGATTTAGATTCTCCAGAATCTGACACCCTCTTCTGGAGTGTCTGAACAGCTACAGTGTACTTATATCTAATAAATAAATAAATAAATAAATAAATAAATAAATAAATATTTTTTTAAAAGGATAAGAAAGAAAGAAAGACCAGGCAGGCCTGCCATCCTTATCTCTGTCTGTCTGTCTGTCTGTCTGATCCCCTGGAACTGGAGATGGGCCACCTTGTAGGTGCTGGAGGTTGATCCCAGGTTCTCTGGAAGAGGATACAATGCTGTTAATTGTTGTGTCCTTTCATTGGCCCCACCCATTTTTAATTTTTAGAAGTATATGTGAGGCTGTGTTTATGTACATCATATGCAGACCATAAGAGGGATTTAGATTCTCTAGACTCTGACACCCTCTTCTGGAGTGTCTGAAGACGGCTACAGTGTACTTATATCTAATAAATACATAAATAAATAAATTAATAAATAAATAAACATTTTTTAAAAAGTATATGAAATAAAGAAAGACCAGGCAGGCCTGCCATCCATATCTCTGTCTGTCTCTCTGTCTGTATATCTGATCCCTGGGAACTGGAGATGGGCCACGAATAGTTGCTGGTAGTTGATCCCAGGTTCTCCGGAAGAGGAGACAATGCTGTTAATTGTTGAGCCCTTTCAGTGGAGCCACTCATCTTTAAATATTTAGAAGTATATGTGAGGCTGTGTTTATGTACATCATATGCAGACCATAAGAGGTATTTAGAATCTCCAGAATCTGACACCCTCTTCTGGAGTGTCTGAAGACAGCTACAGTGTACTTATATCTAATAAATAAATAGATAAAAAAATAAATAAATAAATAAACATTTTTTAAAAAGGATAAGTAAGAAAGAAAGACCAGGCAGGCCTGCCATCCATATCTCTGTCTGTCTGTCTGTCTGTCTATCTGATCCCCGGGAACTGGAGATGGGCCACCATATAGTTGCTGGTAGTTGATCCAAGGTTCTCTGGAAGAGGAGACAATGCTGTTAATTGTTGAGCCCTTTCAGTGGCCCCACACTTCTTTAAATATTTAGAAGTATATGTGAGGCTGTGTTTATGTACATCATATTCAGATTATAAGAGGATTTAGATTCTCCAGAATCTGACACCCTCTACTGGAGTTACTGAAGACAGCTACAGTGTACTTATATATAATAAATACATAAGTAAATAAATAAATAAATAAACATTTTTTAAAAAGGATAAGAAAGAAAGTAAGACCAGGCAGGCCTGCCATCCTTATCTCTGTCTGTCTCTCTGTCTGTCTGATCCCCTGGAACTGGAGATGGGCTACCATAAAGTTGCTAGTAGTTGATCCCAGGTTCTCTGGAAGAGGAGACAATGCTGTTAATTGTTGAGCCCTATCAGTGGCCCTACCCATCTTTAAATATTTAGAAGTATATGTGAGGCTGTGTTTATGTACATCATATGCAGACCATAAGAGGGATTTATATTCTCCAGAATCTGACACCCTCTTCTGGAGTGTCTGAAGACAGCTACAATGTACTTATATCTAATAAATAAATAAATAAATAAATAAATAAATAAATAAATAAACATTTTTTAAAAAGGATAAGAAAGAAAGTAAGACCAGGCAGGCTTGCCATCCTTATTTCTGTCTGTCTGTCTGTCTGTCTGATCCCCTGGAACTGGAGATGGGCCACCATATAGTTGCTGGTAGTTGATCCCAGGTTCTCTGGAAGAGGAGACAATGCTGTTAATAGTTGAGCCCTTTCAGTGGCCCACCCATTTTTAATTTTTAGAAGTATATGTGATGCTGTGTTTATGTACATCATATTCAGACCATAAGAGTGTTTTAGATCCTCTAGAATCTGTCACCATCTTCTGGAGTGTCTGAAGACGGCTACAGTGTACTTATATCTAATAAATACATAAATAAATAAATAAATAAATAAATAAATAAACATTTTTTAAAAAATATAAGAAATAAAGAAAGACCAGGCAGGCCTGCCATCCTTATCTCCGTCTCTCTGTCTGTCTGTCTGTCTGATCCACTGGAACTGGAGATCGGCCACCATAAGGTAATGGTAGTTTATCCCAGGTTCTCTGAAAGAGGAGACAATGCTGTTAATTGTTGAGCCCTCTCAGTGGCCCCACACATCTTTAAATTTTTAGAAGTATATGTGAGGCTGTGTTTATGTACATCATATGCAGTCCATAAGAGGGATTTAGATTCTCCAGAATCTGACACCCTCTTCTGGAGTGTCTGAAGACAGCTTCAGTGTACTTATATCTAATAATTACATAAATAAATATATAAATAAACATTTTTTTTAAAAAGGATAAGAAAGAAAGAAAGACCAGGCAGGCCTGCCATCCTTATCACTGTCTGTATGTCTGTCTGTCTGATCCCCTGGAACTGGAGATGGGCCACCATATAGTTGCTGGTACTTGATCCCAGGTACTCTGGAAGAGGAGACAATGCTGTTAATTGTTGAGCTTTTAGAGTGGCCCCACCCTTCTTTAAATTTTTAGAAGTATATGTGAGGCTGTGTTTATGTACATCATATGCAGACCATAAGAGGGATTTAGATTCTCCAGAATCTGACACCCTCTTCTGGAATGTCTGAACAGCTACAGTGTACTTATATCTAATAAATAAATAAATAAATAAATAAATAAATAAATAAATAAACATTTTTAAAAAAGGATAAGTAAGAAAGAATGTAAGACTAGGCAGGCCTGCCATCCATATCTCTGTCTGTCTGTCTGTCTGTCTATCTGATCCCCGGGAACTTGAGATGGGCAACCATATAGTTGCTGGTAGTTGATCCAAGGTTCTCTGGAAGAGGAGACAATGCTGTTAATTGTTGAGCCCTTTCAGTGGCCCCACACTTCTTTAAATATTTAGAAGTATATGTGAGGCTGTGTTTATGTACATCATATTCAGATGATAAGAGGATTTAGATTCTGCAGAATCTGACACCCTATAATGGAGTGTCTGAAGACAGCTACAGTGTACTTATATATAATAAATACATAAATAAATAAATAAATAAATAAATAAATAAATAAATAAATAAATAAACATTTTTGAAAAAGGATAAGAAAGAAAGTCAGACCAGGCAGGCCTGCCATCCTTATCTCTGTCTGTCTGTCTGTCTGTCTGATCCCCTGGAACTGGAGATGGGCCACCATATAGTTGCTGGTAGTTGATCCAAGGTTCTCTGGAAGAGGAGAAAATGCTGTTAATTGTTGAGCCCTTTCAGTGGCCCCACACTTCTTTAAATATTTAGAAGTATATGTGAGGCTGTGTTTATGTACATCATATTCAGATTATGAGAGGATTTAGATTCTCTAGAATCTGACACCCTCTTCTGGAGTGTCTGAAGACGGCTACAGTGTACTTATATCTAATAAAAACATAAATAAATAAATAAATATATAAATAAATAAATAAACATTTTTTTAAAAGTATAAGAAATAAAGAAAGACCAGGCAGGCCTGCCATCCTTATCTCTGTCTCTCTGTCTGTCTGTCTGTCTGATCCAATGGAACTGGAGATGGGCCACCATAAGGTGCTGGTAGTTTATCCCAGGTTCTCTGAAAGAGGAGACAATGCTGTTAATTGTTGAGCCCTCTCAGTGGCCCCACACATCTTTAAATTTTTAGAAGTATATGTGAGGCTGTGTTTATGTACATCATATGCAGACCATAAGAGGGATTTAGATTCTCCAGAATCTGACACCCTCTTCTGGAGTGTCTGAAGACAGCTACAGTGTACTTATATCTAATAAATAAATAGATAAATAAATAAATAAATAAATAAATAAATATTTTTTAAAAAGGATAAGAAAGAAAGAAAGACTAGGCAGGCCTGCCATCCATATCTCTGTCTGTCTATCTGTCTGTCTATCTGATCCCCGGGAACTGGAGATGGGCCACCATATAGTTGCTGGTAGTTGATCCAAGGTTCTCTGGAAGAGGAGACAATGCTGTTAATTGTTGAGCCCTTTCAGTGGCCCCACACTTCTTTAAATATTTAGAAGTATATGTGAGGCTGTGTTTATGTACATCATATTCAGATGATAAGAGGATTTAGATTCTCCAGAATCTGACACCCTATACTGGAGTGTCTGAAGACAGCTACAGTGTACTTATATATAATAAATACATAAATAAATAAATAAATAAATAAATAAATAAATAAATAAATAAATATTTTTGAAAAAGGATAAGAAAGAAAGTAAGACCAGGAAGGCCTGCCATCCTTATCTCTGTCTGTCTGTCTGTCCGATCCCCTGGAACTGGAGATGGGCCACCATATAGTTGCTGGTAGTTGATCCAAGGTTCTCTGGAAGAGGAGACAATGCTCTTAATTGTTGAGCCCTTTCAGTGGCCCTACCCATCTTTAAATATTTAGAAGTATATGTGAGGCTGTGTTTATGTACATCATATTCAGATTATAAGAGGATTTAGATTCTCCAGAATCTGACACCCTCTACTGGAGTGACTGAAGACAGCTACAGTGTACTTATATATAATAAATACATAAGTAACTAAATAAATAAATAAACATTTTTTAAAAAGGATAAGAAAGAAAGTAAGACCAGGCAGGCCTGCCATCCTTATCTCTGTCTGTCTGTCTGTCTGTCTGTCTGTCTGATCCCCTGGAACTCTAGATGGACTACCATAAAGTTGCTGGTAGTTGATCCCAGGTTCTCTGGAAGAGGAGACAATGCTGTTAATTGTTGAGCCCAATCAGTGGCGCTACCCATCTTTAAATATTTAGAAGTATATGTGAGGCTGTGTTTATGTACATCATATGCAGTCCATAAGAGGGATTTAGATTCTCCAGAATCTGACACCCTCTTCTGGAGTGTCTGAACAGCTAGAGTGTACTTATATCTAATAAATACATAAATAAATAAATAAATAAATAAATAAATAAATAAATAAATAAACATTTTTTTAAAAGGATAAGACAGAAAGAAAGACCAGGCAGGCCTGCCATCCATATATCTGCCTCTCTGTCTGTCTGTCTATCTGATCCCTGGGAACTGGAGATGGGCCACGAATAGTTGCTGGTAGTTGATCCCAGGTTCTCTAGAAGAGGAGACAATGCTGTTCATTGTTGAGCTTTTTCAGTGGCGCCACCCATCTTTAAATATTTAAAAGTTTATATGAGGCTGTGTTTATGTACATCATATGCAGACTATAAGAGGGATTTAGATTCTCCAGAATCTGACACCCTCTTCTGGAGTGTCTGAAGACAGCAACAGTGTACTTATATCTAATAAATAAATAGATAAATAAATAAATAAATAAATAAACATTTTTTAAAAAGGATAAGAAAGAAACAAAGACCAGGCAGGCCTGCCATCCATATCTCTGTCTGTCTGTCTGTCTGTCTATCTGATCCCCGGGAACTGGAGATGGGCCACCATATAGTTGCTGGTAGTTGATCCAAGGTTCTCTGGAAGAGGAGACAATGCTGTTAATTGTTGATCCCTTTCAGTGGCCCCACACTTCTTTAAATATTTAGAAGTATATGTGAGGCTGTGTTTATGTACATCATATTCAGATTATAAGAGGATTTAGATTCTCCAGAATCTGACACCCTATACTGGAGTGTCTGAAGACAGCTACAGTGTACTTATATATAATAAATAAATAAATAAATAAATAAATAAATAAATAAATAAATAAATAAACATTTTTGAAAAAGGATAAGAAAGAAAGTAAGACCAGGCAGGCCTACCATCCTTATCTCTGTCTGTCTGTCTGTCTGTCTGATCCCCTGGAACTGGAGATGGGCCACCATATAGTTGCTGGTAGTTGATCCAAGGTTCTCTGGAAGAGGAGACAATGCTGTTAATTGTTGAACCCTTTCAGTGGCCATACACTTCTTTAAATATTTAGAAGTATATGTGAGGCTGTGTTTATGTACATCATATTCAGATTATAAGAGGATTTAGATTCTCCAGAATCTGACACCCTCTACTGGAGTGACTGTAGACAGTTACAGTGTACTTATATATAATAAATACATAAGTAAATGAATAAATAAATAAACATTTTTTAAAAAGGATAAGAAAGAAAGTAAGACCAGGCAGGCCTGCCATCCTTAACTCTGTCTGTCTGTCTGTCTGTCTGTCTGATCCCCTGGAACTGAAGATGGGCTACCATAAAGTTGCTGGTAGTTGATCCCAGGTTTTCTGGAAGAGGAGACAATGCTGTTAATTGTTGAGCTCTATCAGTGGCCCTACCCATCTTTAAATATTTAGAAGTATATGTGAGGCTGTGTTTATGTACATCATATGCAGACCATAAGAGGGATTTAGATTCTCCAGAATCTGACATCCTCTTTTGGAGTGTCTGAAGACAGCTACAGTGTACTTATATCAAATAAATACATAAATAAATATATAAATAAACATTTTTTTAAAAAAGATAAGAAAGAAAGAAAGACCAGGCAGGCCTCCCATCCTTATCACTGTTTGTATGTCTGTCTGTATGATCCCCTGGAACTGGAGATGGGCCACGATATAGTTGCTCGTAGTTGATCCCAGGTACTCTGGAAGAGGAGACAATGCTGTTAATTGTTGAGCCCTTTCAGTGGCCCCACACTTCTTTAAATATTTAGAAGTATATGTGAGGCTGTGTTTATGTACATCATATTCAGATTAAAAGAGGATTTAGATTCTCCAGAATCTGACACCCTATACTGGAGTGTCTGAAGACAGCTACAGTGTACTTATATATAATAAATAAATAAATAAATAAATAAATAAATAAATAAATAAATAAATAAACATTTTTTAAAAAGGATAAGAAAGAAAGTAAGACCAGGCAGGCCTGCCATCCTTATCTCTGTCTGTCTGTCTGTCTGTCTGTCTGTCTGATCCCCTTGAACTGGAGATGGGCCACCATATAGTTGCTGGTAGTTGATCCAACGTTCTCTGGAAGAGGAGAAAATGCTGTTAATTGTTGAGCCCTTTCAGTGGCCCCACACTTCTTTAAATATTTAGAAGTATATGTGAGGATGTGTTTATGTACATCATATTCAGATTATAAGAGGATTTAGATTCTCTAGAATCTGACACCCTCTTCTGGAGTGTCTGAAGACGGCTACAGTGTACTTATATCTAATAAATACATAAATAAATAAATAAATAAATAAATAAATAAATAAATAAACATTTTAAAAATGTATAAGAAATAAAGAAAGACCAGGCAGGCCTGCCATCCTTATATCTGTCTCTCTGTCTGTCTGTCTGTCTGATCCAATGGAGCTGGAGATGGGCCAGCATAAGTTGCTGGTAGTTTATCCCAGGTTCTCTGAAAGAGAGGACAATGCTGTTAATTGTTGAGCCCTCTCAGTGGCCCCACACATCTTTAAATTTTTAGAAGTATATGTGAGGCTGTGTTTATGTACATCATATGCAGACCATAAGAGGGATTTAGATTCTCCAGAATCTGACACCCTCTTCTGGAGTGTCTGAAGACAGCTACAGTGTACTTATATCTAATAAATAAATAGATAAATAAATAAATAAATAAATAAATAAATATTTTTTAAAAAGGATAAGAAAGAAAAAAAGAAAGAAAGAAAGAAAGAAAGAAAGAAAGAAAGAAAGAAAGAAAGAAAGAAAGAAAGAAAGAAAGAAAGAAAGAAAGACTAGGCAGGCCTGCCATCCATATCTCTGTCTGTCTATCTGTCTGTCTATCTGATCCCCGGGAACTGGAGATGGGCACCATATAGTTGCTGGTAGTTGATCCAAGGTTCTCTGGAAGAGGAGACAATGCTGTTAATTGTTGAACCCTTTCAGTGGCCATACACTTCTTTAAATATTTAGAAGTATATGTGAGGCTGTGTTTATGTACATCATATTCAGATGATAAGAGGATTTAGATTATCCAGAATCTGACACCCTATACTGGAGTGTCTGAAGACAGCTACAGTGTACTTATATATAATAAATACACAAATAAATAAATAAATAAATAAACATTTTTGAAAAAGGATAAGAAAGAAAGTAAGACCAGGAAGGCCTGCCATCCTTATCTCTGTCTGTCTGTCTGTCTGTCTGTCTGATCCCCTGGAACTGGAGATGGGCCACCATATAGTTGCTGGTAGTTGATCCAATGTTCTCTGGAAGAGGAGAAAATGCTGTTAATTGTTGAGCCTTTTCATTGGCTCCACACTTCTTTAAATATTTAGAAGTATATGTGAGGCTGTGTTTATGTACATCATATTCAGATTATAAGAGGATTTAGATTCTCCAGAATCTGACACCCTCTACTGGAGTGACTGAAGACAGCTACAGTGTACTTATATATAATAAATACATAAGTAAATGAATAAATAAATAAACATTTTTTAAAAAGGATAAGAAAGAAAGTAAGACCAGGCAGGCCTGCCATCCTTAACTCTGTCTGTCTGTCTTTCTGTCTGTCTGTCTGATCCCCTGGAACTGGAGATGGGCTACCATAAAGTTGCTGGTAGTTGATCCAAGGTTCTCTGGAAGAGGAGACAATGCTGTTAATTGTTGAGCCCTTTCAGTGGCCCCACACATCTTTAAATATTTAGAAGTATATGTGAGGCTGTGTTTATGTACATCATATTCAGATTATAAGAGGATTTAGATTCTCCAGAATCTGACACCCTCTTCTGGAGTGTCTGAAGACAGCTACAGTGTACTAATATCTAATAAATACATAAATAAATAAATAAATAAATAAACATTTTTTTAAATGTATAAGAAATAAAGAAAACCAGGCAGGCCTGCCATCCTTATCTCTGTCTCTCTGTCTGTCTGTCTGTCTGATCCACTGGAACTGGAGATGGGCCACCATAAGGTGCTGGTAGTTTATCCCAGGTTCTCTGAAAGAGGAGACAATGATGTTAATTGTTGAGCCCTCTCAGTGGCCCCACACATCTTTAAATTTTTAGAAGTATATATGAGGCTGTATTTATGTACATAATATGCAGACCATAAGAGGGATTTAGATTCTCCAGAATCTGAGACCCTCTTCTGGAGTGTATGAAGACAGCTACAGTGTACTTATATCTAATAAATAATAAATAAATATATAAATAAACATTTTTTTAAAAAGGATAAGAAAGAAAGAAAGACCAGGCAGGCCTGCCATCCTTATCACTGTCTGTATGTCTGTCTGTTTGATCCCCTGGAACGGAGATGGGCCACCATATAGTTGCTGGTAGTTGATCCCAGGTACTCTGGAAGAGGAGACAATGCTGTTAATTGTTGAGCTTTTAGAGTCGCCCCACCCTTCTTTAAATTTTTAGAAGTATATGTGAGGCTGTGTTTATGTACATCATATGCAGACCATAAGAGGGATTTATATTCTCCAGAATCTGACACCCTCTTCTGGAGTGTATGAACAGCTACAGTGTACTTATATCTAATAAAGACATAAATAAATAAATAAATAAATAAATAAATAAATAAATAAACAAACATTTTTTAAAAAGGATAAGACAGATAGAAAGACCAGGCAGGCCTGCCATCCATATATCTGTCTCTCTGTCTGTCTGTCTATCTGATCCCTGGGAACTGTAGATGGGCCACGAATAGTTGCTGGTAGTTGATCCCAGGTTCTCTGGAAGAGGAGACAATGCTGTTAATTGTTGAGCCCTTTCAGTGGCGCAACCCATCTTTAAATATTTAAAAGTATATATGAGGCTGTGTTTATGTACATCATATGAAGACTATAAGAGGGATTTAGATTCTCCAGAATCTGACACCCTCTTCTGGAGTGTCTGAAGACAGCAACAGTGTACTTATATCTAATAAATAAATAGATAAATAAATAAATAAATAAATAAACATTTTTTAAAAAGGATAAGAAAGAAACAAAGACCAGGCAGGCCTGCCATCCATATCTCTGTCTGTCTGTCTGTCTGTCTATCTGATCCCCGGGAACTGGAGATGGGCCACCATATAGTTGCTGGTAGTTGATCCAAGGTTCTCTGGAAGAGGAGACAATGCTGTTAATTGTTGAGCCCTTTCAGTGGCCCCACACTTCTTTAAATATTTAGAAGTATATGTGAGGCTGTGTTTATGTACATCATATTCAGATTATAAGAGTATTTAGATTCTCCAGAATCTGACACCCTATACTGGAGTGTCTGAAGACAGCTACAGTGTACTTATATATAACAAATAAATAAATAAATAAATAAATAAATAAATAAATAAATAAATAAACATTTTTGAAAAAGGATAAGAAAGAAAGTAAGACCAGGCAGGCCTACCATCTTTATCTCTGTCTGTCTGTCTGTCTGTCTGATCCCCTGGAACTGGAGATGGGCCAACATATAGTTGCTGGTAGTTGATCCAAGGTTCTCTGGAAGAGGAGACAATGCTGTTAATTGTTGAACCCTTTCAGTGGCCATACACTTCTTTAAATATTTAGAAGTATATGTGAGGCTGTGTTTATGTACATCATATTCAGATTATAAGAGGATTTAGATTCTCCAGAATCTGACACCCTCTACTGGAGTGACTGAAGACAGCTACAGTGTACTTATATATAATAAATACATAAGTAAATGAATAAATAAATAAACATTTTTTAAAAAGGATAAGAAAGAAAGTAAGACCAGGCAGGCCTGCCATCCTTAACTCTGTCTGTCTGTCTGTCTGTCTGTCTGATCCCCTGGAACTGGAGATGGGCTACCATAAAGTTGCTGGTAGTTGATCCCAGGTTTTCTGGAAGAGGAGACAATGCTGTTAATTGTTGAGCCCTATCAGTGGCCCTACCCATCTTTAAATATTTAGAAGTATATGTGAGGCTGTGTTTATGTACATCATATGCAGACCATAAGAGGGATTTAGATTCTCCAGAATCTGACACCCTCTTCTGGAGTGTCTGAAGACAGCTACAGTGTACTTATATCAAATAAATACATAAATAAATATATAAATAAACATTTTTTTAAAAAGGATAAGAAAGAAAGAAAGACCAGGCAGGCCTCCCATCCTTATCACTGTTTGTATGTCTGTCTGTATGATCCCCTGGAACTGGAGATGGGCCACGATATAGTTGCTCGTAGTTGATCCCAGGTACTCTGGAAGAGGAGACAATGCTGTTAATTGTTGAGCTTTTAGAGTGGCCCCACCCTTCTTTAAATTTTTAGAAGTATATGTGAGGCTGTGTTTATGTACATCATATGCAGACCGTAAGAGGAATTTAGATTCTCCAGAATCTGACACCCTATACTGGAGTGTCTGAAGACAGCTACAGTGTACTTATATATAACAAATAAATAAATAAATAAATAAATAAATAAATAAATAAACATTTTTGAAAAAGGATAAGAAAGAAAGTAAGACCAGGCAGGCCTACCATCTTTATCTCTGTCTGTCTGTCTGTCTGTCTGATCCCCTGGAACTGGAGATGGGCCAACATATAGTTGCTGGTAGTTGATCCAAGGTTCTCTGGAAGAGGAGACAATGCTGTTAATTGTTGAACCCTTTCAGTGGCCATACACTTCTTTAAATATTTAGAAGTATATGTGAGGCTGTGTTTATGTACATCATATTCAGATTATAAGAGGATTTAGATTCTCCAGAATCTGACACCCTCTACTGGAGTGACTGAAGACAGCTACAGTGTACTTATATATAATAAATAC
The DNA here is from genome assembly GCF_978045245.1 of Mus caroli. Lineage (NCBI taxonomy): Eukaryota > Metazoa > Chordata > Mammalia > Rodentia > Muridae > Mus > Mus caroli. The sequence goes on from NW_028227278.1 coordinate 3,385,286, forward strand.
ATACGTAAATGAATAAATAAATAAACATTTTTTAAAAAGGATAAGAAAGAAAGTAAGACCAGGCAGGCCTGCCATCCTTAACTCTGTCTGTCTGTCTGTCTGTCTGTCTGTCTGATCCCCTGGAACTGGAGATGGGCTACCATAAAGTTGCTGGTAGTTGATCCCAGGTTTTCTGGAAGAGGAGACAATGCTGTTAATTGTTGAGCCCTATAAGTGGCCCTACCCATCTTTAAATATTTAGAAGTATATGTGAGGCTGTGTTTATGTACATCATATGCAGACCATAAGAGGGATTTAGATTCTCCAGAATCTGACACCCTCTTCTGTAGTGTCTGAAGACAGCTACAGTGTACTTATATCAAATAAATACATAAATAAATATATAAATAAACATTTTTTTAAAAAGGATAAGAAAGAAAGAAAGACCAGGCAGGCCTCCCATCCTTATCACTGTTTGTATGTCTGTCTGTATGATCCCCTGGAACTGGAGATGGGCCACGATATCGTTGCTCATAGTTGATCCCAGGTACTCTGGAAGAGGAGACAATGCTGTTAATTGTTGAGCTTTTAGAGTGGCCCCACCCTTCTTTAAATTTTTAGAAGTATATGTGAGGCTGTGTTTATGTACATCATATGCAGACCGTAAGAGGAATTTAGATTCTCCAGAATCTGACACCCTCTTCTGGAGTTTCTGAACAGGTACAGTGTACTTATATCTAATAAATAAATAAATAAATAAATAAATAAATAAATAAATAAATAAATAAATAAATAAACATTTTTTTAAAAAAAGGATAAGAAAGAAAGAAAGACCAGGCAGGCCTGCCATACTTATCACTGTCTGTCTGTCTGTCTGTCTGATCCCCTGGAACTGGAGATGGACCACCATATAGTTGCTGGTAGTTGATCCCAGGTTCTCTATAAGAGGAGACAATGCTGTTAATTGTTGAGCCCTTTCAGTGGCCCCACACATCTTTTAATTTTTAGAAGTATATGTTAGGCTGTTTTTATGTACATCATATGCAGACCATAAGAGGGATTTAGATTCTCCAGAATCTGACACCCTCTTCTGGAGTGTCTGAACAGCTACAGTGTACTTATATCTAATAAATACATACATAAATAAATAAATAAATAAATAAATAAATAAATAAATAAATATTTTTTAAAAAGGATAAGAAAGAAAGAAAGACCAGGCAGGCCTGCCATCCTTATTTATGTCTGTCTGTCTTTCTGTCTGATCCCCTGGAAGTGGAGATGGGCCACCTTTTAGGTGCTGGAGGTTGATCCTAGGTTCTCTGGAAGAGGAGACAATGCTGTTAGTTGTTGAGTCCTTTCAGTGGCTCCACCCATTTTTAATTTTTAGAAGTATATGTGAGGCTGTGTTTATGTACATCATATTCAGACCATAAGAGGGATTTAGATGCTCTAGAATCTGACACCCTCTTCTGGAGTGTCTGAAGACGGCTACAGTGTACTTATATATAATAAATAAATAAATAAATAAATAAATAAATAAATAAACATTTTTGAAAAAGGATAAGAAAGAAACAAAGACCAGGCAGGCCTACCATCCTTATCTCTGTCTGTCTGTCTGTCTGTCTGATCCCCTGGAACTGGAGATGGGCCACCATATAGTTGCTGGTAGTTGATCCAAGGTTCTCTGGAAGAGGAGACAATGCTGTTAATTGTTGAACCCTTTCAGTGGCCATACACTTCTTTAAATATTTAGAAGTATATGTGAGGCTGTGTTTATGTACATCATATTCAGATTATAAGAGGATTTAGATTCTCCAGAATCTGACACCCTCTACTGGAGTGACTGAAGACAGCTACAGTGTACTTATATATAATAAATACATAAGTAAATGAATAAATAAATAAACATTTTTTAAAAAGGATAAGAAAGAAAGTAAGACCAGGCAGGCCTGCCATCCTTAACTCTGTCTGTCTGTCTGTCTGTCTGTCTGATCCCCTGGAACTGAAGATGGGCTACCATAAAGTTGCTGGTAGTTGATCCCAGGTTTTCTGGAAGAGGAGACAATGCTGTTAATTGTTGAGCCCTATCAGTGGCCCTACCCATCTTTAAATATTTAGAAGTATATGTGAGGCTGTGTTTATGTACATCATATGCAGACCATAAGAGGGATTTAGATTCTCCAGAATCTGACACCCTCTTCTGGAGTGTCTGAAGACAGCTACAGTGTACTTATATCAAATAAATACATAAATAAATATATAAATAAACATTTTTTTAAAAAGGATAAGAAAGAAAGAAAGACCAGGCAGGCCTCCCATCCTTATCACTGTTTGTATGTCTGTCTGTCTGTCTGATCCCCTGGAACTGAAGATGGGCTACCATAAAGTTGCTGGTAGTTGATCCACTGGAACTGGAGATGGGCCACGATATCGTTGCTCGTAGTTGATCCCAGGTACTCTGGAAGAGGAGACAATGCTGTTAATTGTTGAGCTTTTAGAGTGGCCCCACCCTTCTTTAAATTTTTAGAAGTATATGTGAGGCTGTGTTTATGTACATCATATGCAGACCGTAAGAGGAATTTAGATTCTCCAGAATCTGACACCCTCTTCTGGAGTTTCTGAACAGGTACAGTGTACTTATATCTAATAAATAAATAAATAAATAAATAAATAAATAAATAAATAAACAAACATTTTTTTAAAAAAAGGATAAGAAAGAAAGAAAGACCAGGCAGGCCTGCCATACTTATCACTGTCTGTCTGTCTGTCTGTCTGATCCCCTGGAACTGGAGATGGACCACCATATAGTTGCTGGTAGTTGATCCCAGGTTCTCTATAAGAGGAGACAATGCTGTTAATTGTTGAGCCCTTTCAGTGGCCCTACACATCTTTTAATTTTTAGAAGTATATGTTAGGCTGTTTTTATGTACATCATATGCAGACCATAAGAGGGATTTAGATTCTCCAGAATCTGACACCCTCTTCTGGAGTGTCTGAACAGCTACAGTGTACTTATATCTAATAAATACATAAATAAATAAATATATAAATAAATAAATAAATAAATAAATAAATAAATAAATAAATATTTTTTAAAAAGGATAAGAAAGAAAGAAAGACCAGGCAGGCCTGCCATCCTTATTTATGTCTGTCTGTCTTTCTGTCTGATCCCCTGGAAGTGGAGATGGGCCACCTTGTAGGTGCTGGAGGTTGATCCTAGGTTCTCTGGAAGAGGAGACAATGCTGTTAATTGTTGAGTCCTTTCAGTGGCTCCACCCATTGTTAATTTTTAGAAGTATATGTGAGGCTGTGTTTATGTACATCATATTCAGACCATAAGAGGGATTTAGATTCTCCAGAATCTGACACCCTCTTCTGGAGTGTCTGAAGACGGCTACAGTGTACTTATATATAATAAATAAATAAATAAATAAATAAATAAATAAATAAACATTTTTGAAAAAGGATAAGAAAGAAAGTAAGACCAGGCAGGCCTACCATCCTTATCTCTGTCTGTCTGTCTGTCTGATCACCTGGAACTGGAGATGGGCCACCATATAGTTGCTGGTAGTTGATCCAAGGTTCTCTGGAAGAGGAGACAATGCTGTTAATTGTTGAACCCTTTCAGTGGCCATACACTTCTTTAAATATTTAGAAGTATATGTGAGGCTGTGTTTATGTACATCATATTCAGATTATAAGAGGATTTAGATTCTCCAGAATCTGACACCCTCTACTGGAGTGACTGAAGACAGCTACAGTGTACTTATATATAATAAATACATAAGTAAATGAATAAATAAATAAACATTTTTTAAAAAGGATAAGAAAGAAAGTAAGACCAGGCAGGCCTGCCATCCTTAACTCTGTCTGTCTGTCTGTCTGTCTGTCTGTCTGATCCCCTGGAACTGAAGATGGGCTACCATAAAGTTGCTGGTAGTTGATCCCAGGTTTTCTGGAAGAGGAGACAATGCTGTTAATTGTTGAGCCCTATCAGTGGCCCTACCCATCTTTAAATATTTAGAAGTATATGTGAGGCTGTGTTTATGTACATCATATGCAGACCATAAGAGGGATTTAGATTCTCCAGAATCTGACACCCTCTTTTGGAGTGTCTGAAGACAGCTACAGTGTACTTATATCAAATAAATACATAAATAAATAAATAAATAAATAAATAAATAAATAAATAAATATATTAATAAACATTTTTTTAAAAAGGATAAGAAAGAAAGAAAGACCAGGCAGGCCTGCCATCCTTATTTATGTCTGTCTGTCGTTCTGTCTGATCCCCTGGAAGTGGAGATGGGCCACCTTGTAGGTGCTGGAGGTTGATCCTAGGTTCTCTGGAAGAGGAGACAATGCTGTTAATTGTTGAGTCCTTTCAGTGGCTCCACCCATTTTTAATTTTTAGAAGTATATGTGAGGCTGTGTTTATGTACATCATATTCAGACCATAAGAGGGATTTAGATTCTCCAGAATCTGACACCCTCTTCTGGAGTGTCTGAAGACGGCTACAGTGTACTTATATATAATAAATAAATAAATAAATAAATAAATAAATAAATAAACATTTTTGAAAAAGGATAAGAAAGAAACAAAGACCAGGCAGGCCTACCATCCTTATCTCTGTCTGTCTGTCTGTCTGTCTGATCCCCTGGAACTGGAGATGGGCCACCATATAGTTGCTGGTAGTTGATCCAAGGTTCTCTGGAAGAGGAGACAATGCTGTTAATTGTTGAACCCTTTCAGTGGCCATACACTTCTTTAAATATTTAGAAGTATATGTGAGGCTGTGTTTATGTACATCATATTCAGATTATAAGAGGATTTAGATTCTCCAGAATCTGACACCCTCTACTGGAGTGACTGAAGACAGCTACAGTGTACTTATATATAATAAATACATAAGTAAATGAATAAATAAATAAACATTTTTTAAAAAGGATAAGAAAGAAAGTAAGACCAGGCAGGCCTGCCATCCTTAACTCTGTCTGTCTGTCTGTCTGTCTGTCTGTCTGATCCCCTGGAACTGAAGATGGGCTACCATAAAGTTGCTGGTAGTTGATCCCAGGTTTTCTGGAAGAGGAGACAATGCTGTTAATTGTTGAGCCCTATCAGTGGCCCTACCCATCTTTAAATATTTAGAAGTATATGTGAGGCTGTGTTTATGTACATCATATGCAGACCATAAGAGGGATTTAGATTCTCCAGAATCTGACACCCTCTTTTGGAGTGTCTGAAGACAGCTACAGTGTACTTATATCAAATAAATACATAAATAAATATATAAATAAACATTTTTTAAAAAGGATAAGAAAGAAAGAAAGACCAGGGAGGCCTCCCATCCTTATCACTGTTTGTATGTCTGTCTGTATGATCCCCTGGAACTGGAGATGGGCCACGATATAGTTGCTCATAGTTGATCCCAGGTACTCTGGAAGAGGAGACAATGCTGTTAATTGTTGAGCCCTTTCAGTGGCCCCACACTTCTTTAAATATTTAGAAGTATATGTGAGGCTGTGTTTATGTACATCATATTCAGATTAAAAGAGGATTTAGATTCTCCAGAATCTGACACCCTATACTGGAGTGTCTGAAGACAGCTACAGTGTACTTATATATAATAAATAAATAAATAAATAAATAAATAAATAAATAAATAAATAAATAAATAAACATTTTTTAAAAAGGATAAGAAAGAAAGTAAGACCAGGCAGGCGTGCCATCCTTATCTCTGTCTGTCTGTCTGTCTGTCTGATCCCCTTGAACTGGAGATGGGCCACCATATAGTTGCTGGTAGTTGATCCAACGTTCTCTGGAAGAGGAGAAAATGCTGTTAATTGTTGAGCCCTTTCAGTGGCCCCACACTTCTTTAAATATTTAGAAGTATATGTGAGGCTGTGTTTATGTACATCATATTCAGATTATAAGAGGATTTAGATTCTCTAGAATCTGACACCCTCTTCTGGAGTGTCTGAAGACGGCTACAGTGTACTTATATCTAATAAATACATAAATAAATAAATAAATAAATAAATAAATAAATAAACATTTTTAAAAAAGTATAAGAAATAAAGAAAGACCAGGCAGGCCTGCCATCCTTATCTCTGTCTCTCTGTCTGTCTGTCTGTCTGATCCAATGGAGCTGGAGATGGGCCACCATAAGGTGCTGGTAGTTTATCCCAGGTTCTCTGAAAGAGGAGACAATGCTGTTAATTGTTGAGCCCTCTCAGTGGCCCCACACATCTTTAAATTTTTAGAAGTATATGTGAGGCTGTGTTTATGTACATCATATGCAGGCCATAAGAGGGATTTAGATTCTCCAGAATCTGACACCCTCTTCTGGAGTGTCTGAAGACAGCTACAGTGTACTTATATCTAATAAATAAATAGATAAATAAATAAATAAATAAATAAATAAATATTTTTTAAAAAGGATAAGAAAGAAAGAAAGAAAGAAAGAAAGAAAGAAAGAAAGAAAGAAAGAAAGAAAGAAAGAAAGAAAGAAAGACTAGGCAGGCCTGCCATCCATATCTCTGTCTGTCTATCTGTCTGTCTATCTGATCCCCGGGAACTGGAGATGGGCACCATATAGTTGCTGGTAGTTGATCCAAGGTTCTCTGGAAGAGGAGACAATGCTGTTAATTGTTGAACCCTTTCAGTGGCCATACACTTCTTTAAATATTTAGAAGTATATGTGAGGCTGTGTTTATGTACATCATATTCAGATGATAAGAGGATTTAGATTATCCAGAATCTGACACCCTATACTGGAGTGTCTGAAGACAGCTACAGTGTACTTATATATAATAAATACACAAATAAATAAATAAATAAATAAACATTTTTGAAAAAGGATAAGAAAGAAAGTAAGACCAGGAAGGCCTGCCATCCTTATCTCTGTCTGTCTGTCTGTCTGTCTGTCTGATCCCCTGGAACTGGAGATGGGCCACCATATAGTTGCTGGTAGTTGATCCAATGTTCTCTGGAAGAGGAGAAAATGCTGATAATTGTTGAGCCTTTTCATTGGCTCCACACTTCTTTAAATATTTAGAAGTATATGTGAGGCTGTGTTTATGTACATCATATTCAGATTATAAGAGGATTTAGATTCTCCAGAATCTGACACCCTCTACTGGAGTGACTGAAGACAGCTACAGTGTACTCATATATAATAAATACAAAAGTAAATAAATAAATAAATAAACATTTTTTAAAAAGGATAAGAAAGAAAGTAAGACCAGGCAGGCCTGCCATCCTTATCTCTGTCTGTCTGTCTGTCTGTCTGTCTGATCCCCTGGAACTGGAGATGGGCTACCATAAAGTTGCTGGTAGTTGATCCAAGGTTCTCTGGAAGAGGAGACAATGCTGTTAATTGTTGAGCCCTTTCAGTGGCCCCACACATCTTTAAATATTTAGAAGTATATGTGAGGCTGTGTTTATGTACATCATATTCAGATTATAAGAGGATTTAGATTCTCCAGAATCTGACACCCTCCTCTGGAGTGTCTGAAGACAGCTACAGTGTACTAATATCTAATAAATACATAAATAAATAAAAAAATAAACATTTTTTTAAATGTATAAGAAATAAAGAAAACCAGGCAGGCCTGCCATCCTTATCTCTGTCTCTCTGTCTGTCTGTCTGTGTGATCCACTGGAACTGGAGATGGGCCACCATAAGGTGCTGGTAGTTTATCCCAAGTTCTCTGAAAGAGGAGACAATGATGTTAATTGTTGAGCCCTCTCAGTGGCCCCACACATCTTTAAATTTTTAGAAGTATATATGAGGCTGTATTTATGTACATAATATGCAGACCATAAGAGGGATTTAGATTCTCCAGAATCTGAGACCCTCTTCTGGAGTGTATGAAGACAGCTACAGTGTACTTATATCTAATAAATACATAAATAAATATATAAATAAACATTTTTTTAAAAAGGATAAGAAAGAAAGAAAGACCAGGCAGGCCTGCCATCCTTATCACTGTCTGTATGTCTGTCTGTTTGATCCCCTGAACGGAGATGGGCCACCATATAGTTGCTGGTAGTTGATCCCAGGTACTCTGGAAGAGGAGACAATGCTGTTAATTGTTGAGCTTTTAGAGTCGCCCCACCCTTCTTTAAATTTTTAGAAGTATATGTGAGGCTGTGTTTATGTACATCATATGCAGACCATAAGAGGGATTTAGATTCTCCAGAATCTGACACCCTCTTCTGGAGTGTATGAACAGCTACAGTGTACTTATATCTAATAAATACATAAATAAATAAATAAATAAATAAATAAATAAATAAATAAATAAATAAACAAACATTTTTTAAAAAGGATAAGACAGATAGAAAGACCAGGCAGGCCTGCCATCCACATATCTGTCTCTCTGTCTGTCTGTCTATCTGATCCCTGGGAACTGGAGATGGGCCATGAATAGTTGCTGGTAGTTGATCCCAGGTTCTCTGGAAGAGGAGACAATGCTGTTAATTGTTGAGCCCTTTCAGTGGCGCCACCCATCTTTAAATATTTAAAAGTATATATGAGGCTGTGTTTATGTACATCATATGAAGACTATAAGAGGGATTTAGATTCTCCAGAATCTGACACCCTCTTCTGGAGTGTCTGAAGACAGCAACAGTGTATATATCTAATAAATAAATAGATAAATAAATAAATAAATAAATAAACATTTTTTAAAAAGGATAAGAAAGAAACAAAGACCAGGCAGGCCTGCCATCCTTATCTCTGTCTGTCTTCTCTGTCTGTCTATCTGATCCCCGGGAACTGGAGATGGGCCACCATATAGTTGCTGGTAGTTGCTCCAAGGTTCTCTGGAAGAGGAGACAATGCTGTTAATTGTTGAGCCCTTTCAGTGGCCCCACACTTCTTTAAATATTTAGAAGTATATGTGAGGCTGTGTTTATGTACATCATATTCAGATTATAAGAGGATTTAGATTCTCCAGAATCTGACACCCTATACTGGAGTGTCTGAAGACAGCTACAGTGTACTTATATATAACAAATAAATAAATAAATAAATAAATAAATAAATAAATAAATAAACAAACATTTTTTTAAAAAAAGGATAAGAAAGAAAGAAAGACCAGGCAGGCCTGCCATACTTATCACTGTCTGTCTGTCTGTCTGATCCCCTGGAACTGGAGATGGACCACCATATAGTTGCTGGTAGTTGATCCCAGGTTCTCTATAAGAGGAGACAATGCTGTTAATTGTTGAGCCCTTTCAGTGGCCCCACACATCTTTTAATTTTTAGAAGTATATGTTAGGCTGTTTTTATGTACATCATATGCAGACCATAAGAGGGATTTAGATTCTCCAGAATCTGACACCCTCTTCTGGAGTGTCTGAACAGCTAGAGTGTACTTATATCTAATAAATACATAAATAAATAAATAAATAAATAAATAAATAAATAAATAAATAAATAAATAAATATTTTTTAAAAAGGATAAGAAAGAAAGAAAGACCAGGCAGGCCTGCCATCCTTATTTATGTCTGTCTGTCTGTCTGTCTGACCCCTGGAAGTGGAGATGGGCCACCTTGTAGGTGCTGGAGGTTGATCCTAGGTTCTCTGGAAGAGGAGACAATGCTGTTAATTGTTGAGCTTTTAGAGTGGCCCCACCCTTCTTTAAATTTTTAGAAGTATATGTGAGGCTGTGTTTATGTACATCATATTCAGACCATAAGAGGGATTTAGATGCTCTAGAATCTGACACCCTCTTCTGGAGTGTCTGAAGACGGCTACAGTGTACTTATATCTAATAAATACATAAATAAATAAATTAATAAATAAATAAATAAATAAATAAATAAATAAACATTTTTTAAAAGTATAAGAAATAAAGAAAGACCAGGCAGGCCTGCTATCCTTATCTCTGTCTCTCTGTCTGTCTGTCTGTCTGTCTGATCCACTGGAACTGGATATGGGCCACCATAAGGTGCTGGTAGTTTATCCCAGGTTCTCTGAAAGAGGAGACAATGCTGTTAATTGTTGAGCCCTCTCAGTGGCCCCACACATCTTTAAATTTTTAGAAGTATATGTGAGGCTGTGTTTATGTACATCATATGCAGACCATAAGAGGGATTTAGATTCTCCAGAATCTGACACCCTCTTCTGGAGTTTCTGAAGACATCTACAGTGTACTTATATCTAATAAATACATAAATAAATATATAAATAAACATTTTTTTAAAAAGGATAAGAAAGAAAAAAGATTAGGCAGGCCTGCCATCCTTATCACTGTCTTTATGTCTGTCTGTCTGATCCCCTGGAACTGGAGATGGGCCACCATATAGTTGCTGGTAGCTGACCCCAGGTACTCTGGAAGAGGAGACAATCTGTTAATTATTGAGCTTTTAGAGTGGCCCCACCCTTCTTTAAATTTTTAGAAGTATATGTGAGGCTGTGTTTATGTACATCATATGCAGACCATAAAAGGGATTTAGATTCTCCAGAATCTGACACCCTCTTCTGGAGTGTTTGAAAAGCTACAGTGTACTTATATCTACTAAATACATAAATAAATAAATAAATAAATAAATAAATAAATAAATAAATAAATAAATAAACATTTTTTAAAAAGGATAAGACAGAAAGAAAGACCAGGCAGGCCTGCCATCCATATCTCTGTCTGTCTGTCTGTCTGTCTATCTGATCCCAGGGAACTGGAGATGGGCTATGAATAGTTGCTGGTAGTTGATCCCAGGTTCTCTGGAAGAGGAGACAATGCTGTTAATTGTTTAGCCCTTTCAGTGGCGCCACCCATCTTTAAATATTTAGAAGTATATGTGAGTATATATTTCTCCAGAATCTGACACCCTCTTCTGGAGTGTCTGAAGACAGCTACAGTGTACTTATATATAATAAATAAATAAATAAATAAATAAATAAATAAATAAATAAATAAACAAACATTTTTGAAAAAGGATAAGAAAGAAAGTAAGACCAGGCAGGCCTGCCATCCTTATCTCTGTCTGTCTGTCTGTCTGTCTGATCCCCTGGAACTGGAGATGGGCCACCATATAGTTGCTGGTAGTTGATTATAGGTTCTCTGGAAGAGGAGACAATGCTGTTAATTGTTGAGCCCTTTCAGTGGCCCCACACTTCTTTAAATATTTAGAAGTATATGTGAGGCTGTGTTTATGTACATCATATTCAGATTATAAGAGGATTTAGATTCTCCAGAATCTGACACCCTCTACTGGAGTGACTGAAGACAGCTACAGTGTACTTATATATAATAAATACATAAATAAATAAATAAATAAATAAATAAATAAATAAATAAATAAACATTTTTTTAAAAGGATAAGAAAGAAAGTAAGCCGAGGCAGGCCTGCCATCCTTATCTCTGTCTGTCTGTTTGTCTGTCTGTCTGATCCCCTGGAACTGGAGTTGGGCTACAATAAAGTTGCTGGTAGTTGATCCCAGGTTCTCTGGAAGAGGAGACAATGCTGTTAATTGTTGAGCCATCTTTAATTATTTAGAAGTATATATGAGGCTGTGTTTATGTACATCATATGCAGACCATAAGAGGGATTTAGATTCTCCAGAATCTGACACCCTCTTCTGGAGTGTCTGAAGACAGCTACAGTGTACTTATATCTAATAAATAAATAGATAAATAAATAAATAAATAAATAAACATTTTTTTAAAAGGATAAGAAAGAAAGAAAGACCAGGCAGGCCTGCCATCCATATCTCTGCCTGTCTGTCTGTCTGTCTATCTGATCCCCGGGAACTGGAGATGGGCCACCATATAGTTGCTGGTTGGTGAATCCAAGGTTCTCTGAAAGAGGAGCCAATGCTCTTAATTGTTGAGCCCTTTCAGTGCCCCCACACTTCTTTAAATATTTAGAAGTATATGTGAGGCTGTGTTTATGTACATCATATTCAGATTATAAGAGGATTTAGTTCCGCAAGAATCTGACACCCTCTACTGGAGTGTCTGAAGACAGCTACAGTGTACTTATATATAATAAATACATACATAAATAAATAAATAAATAAATAAATAAATAAACATTTTTTTAAAAATTATTAGAAATATAGAAAGACCAGGCCGGTCTGCCATCCTTATTTCTGTCTCTCTGTCTGTCTGTCTGTCTGTCTGATCCACTGGAACAGGAGATGGGCCACCATAAGGTGTTGGTAGTTTATCCCATGTTCTCTGAAAGAGGAGACAATGCTGTTAATTGTTGAGCCCTCTCAGTGGCCCCACACATCTTTAAATTTTTAGAAGTATATGTGAGGCTGTGTTTATGTACATCATATGCAGACCATAAGAGGGATTTAGATTCTCCAGAATCTGACACCCTCTTCTGGAGTGTCTGAAGACAGCTACAGTGTACTTATATCTAATAAATACATAAATAAATATATAAATAAACATTTTTTTAAAAAGGATAAGAAAGAAAGAAAGACCAGGCAGGCCTGCCATCCTTATCACTGTCTGTATGTCTGTCTGTCTGATCCCCTGGAACTGGAGATGGGCCACCATATAGTTGCTGATAGTTGATCCCAGTTACTCTGGAAGAGGAGACATTGCTGTTAATTGTTGAGCTTTTAGAGTGGCCCCACCCTTCTTTAAATTTTTAGAAGTATATGTGAGGCTGTGTTTATGTACATCATATGCAGACCATAAGAGTGATTTAGATTCTCCAGAATATGACACCCTCTTCTGAAGTGTCTGAAGACAGCTACAGTGTACTTATGTCTAATATATATATATATATATATATATATATATATATATATATATATATAAATAAACATTTTTAAAATGTATAAGAAAGAAAGAAAAACCAGGCAGGCCTGCAATCGTTGTCGGTCTGTCTGTATGTCTGTCTGTCTGATCCCCTAGAACTGGAGAAGGGCCACAATATAGTTGCTGGTAGTTGATCCCAGGTCCTCTGGAAGAGGAGAAAGTGCTGTTAATTGTTGAGCCCTTTCAGTGGCCCCACCCATCTTTAAATTTTTACAAGTATATGTGAGGCTGTGTTTATGTACATCATATGCAGACCATAAGAGGGATATAGATTCTCCAGAATCTGACACCCTCTTCTGGAGAGTCTGAAGACAGCTACAGTGTACTTATATCTAATAAATACATAAATAAATAAATAAATAAATGAATGAATAAATGAATAAATGAATAAATAAATAAATAAACATTTTTAAAAAGGATAAGAAAGAAAGAAAAATCAGGCAGGCCTGCCATCCTTATCTCTGTCTGCCTGTCTGTCTGTCTGATCCCCTGCAACTTGAGATGGGCCACCATATAGTTGCTGGTAGTTGATCCCACGTTCTCTGGAAGAGGAGACAATGGTGTTAATTGTTGGGCCATTTCAGTGGGCCCACCCATCTTTAAATATTTAGAAGTATATGTGAGGCTGTGTTTATGTACATCATATGCAGACCATAAGAGGGATTTAGATTCTCCAGAATCTGACACCCTCTTCTGGAGTGTCTGAAGACAGCTACAGTGTACTTATAATAAATAAATAAATAAATAAATAAATAAATAAATAAATAAATAAATAAATAAATATTTTTTTTAAAGTATAAGAAAGAAAGAAAGACCAGGCAGGCCTCCATCCTTATCTTTGTCTGTCTGTCTGTCTGTCTGATACCCTGGAACTGGAGATGGGCCACCATAGTGTTGCTGGTAGTTTATCCAAGGTTCTCTGGAAGAGGAGACAATGCTGTTAATTGTTGAGCCCTTTCTGTGGCCCCACCCATCTTTAAATTTTTAGAAGTATATGTGAGGCTGTGTTTATGTACATCATATGCAGACCATAAGAGGGATTTAGATTCTCCAGAATCTGACACCCTCTTCTGGAGTGTCTGAAGATAGCTACAATGTACTTATATCTAATAAATACATGAATAAATAAATAAATAAATAAACAAACATTTTTTAAAAAGGATAAGAAAGAAAGAAAGACCAGGCAGGGCTGCCATCCTTATCTTTGTCTGTCTGTCTGTCTCTCTGTTTGTCTGTCTGTCTGATCTCCTGGAACTGGAGATGGGCCACCATTTTGTTGCTGCTAGTTGATTCCAGGTCTTCTGAAGAGGAGACAATACTGTTAATTGTTCATCACTTTCAGTGGCCCCACCCATCTTTAAATTTCTAGAAGTAAATGTGATGCTGTGTTTATGTTCATCATATTCAGACCATTAAAGAGGGATTTATATTCTCCAGAATCTGACACCGTCTTTTGGAGTGTCTATGACGGATACAGTGTACTTATATCTAATAAATACATAAATAAAGAAATAAACATTTTTTAAAATCGATAAGAAAGAAAGACAGACCAGGCAGGCCTGCCATCCTTATCTCTGTCTGTCTGTCTGTCTGTCTGATCCTCTGGAACTGGAGATGGGCCACCATAGAGTTGCTTGTAGTTGATCCCAGGTTCTCTGGAAGAGGAGACAATGCTGTTAATTGTTGAGCCCTTTCAGTGGCCCCAACCATTGTTAATATTTAGAAGTATATGTGATGCTGTGTTTATGTACATCATATTCAGACCATAAGAGGGATTTAGATTCTCCAGAATCTGACAACCTCTTCTGGAGTGTCTGAAGACAGCTACAGTGTACTTATATCTAATAAATTCATAAATAAACAAATAAACATTTTTTAAAAAGGATAATAAAGAAAGAGAGACCAGGCACGCCTGCCATCCTTGTCTGTCTGTCTGTATGTCTGATCCCCTGGAACTGGAGATGGGCCACCATATAATTGCTGGTAGTTGATCCCATGTTCTCTGGAAGAGGAGTCAGTGCTGTTAATTGTTGAGCCCTTTCAGTGGCCCCACACATCTTTAAAATTTTAGAAGTATATGTGAGGCTGTGTTCATGTACATCATATGCAGACCATAAGAGGGATATAGATTCTCCAGAATCTGACACCCTCTTCGGGAGTGTTTGAAGACAGCTACAGTGTACTTAAATCTAATAAATACCTACTTAAATTAATAAACATTTTTTAAAAAGGATAAGAAAGAATGAAAGACCAGGTAGGCCTGCCATCCTTAACTCTATCTGTCTGTATGTCTGTCTGTCTGTCTGATCCCCTGGAACTGGAGATGGGCCACCATATAGTTGCTGGTAGTTGATCCCAGGTTCTCTATAAGAGGAGACAATGCTGTTAATTGTTGATCCCTTTCATTGGCCCCACACATCTTTAAATTTTTAGAAGTAAATGTGAGGCTGTGTTTATGTACATCATATGCAGACCATAAGAGGGATATAGATTCTCCAGAATCTGACACCCTCTTCTGGAGTGTCTGAAGACAGCTACAGTGTACTTATATCTAATAAATACATAAATAAATAAATAAATAAATAAATAAATAAATAAATAAATAAATAAACATTTTTTAAAAAGGGATAAGAAAGAAAGAAAAACCAGGCAGGCCTGCCATCCTTGTCTGTCTTTCTCTCTGTCTGTCTGTCTTGCCTAGCCCCTTGAGTAGCCTAGCCTAGTCCCTTGCCTTGACTATCCCAGCCCCTTGCCTAGCCTAGCCTAGCCCAGCCCTGCCTTGCCTATCCCTGCCTATCCCTGTCTTTAACCAGGCTGGCCTCGAACTCAGAATTTGACTGCCTCTGCCTCCAGAGTGCTCTCATTAAGAGCTCGAGCCACCACTGACTGTTGGGTTTTCTAAATCTTACATAGGTATGGTCTGTTTCTCAGCTGTGAAACCCTAATTAACACATGTAGTCTGTCCTAGGTCAGCCATAGCTACAGACTGAGGCCTTTTCTAAAACAAAACAAAAGAAAACAAAAAATAGAAATAATAAAATAAATAAATTAAGCAACCACATGATATCTTTTCTTTCTTTCAATGATACTCAGAGCTTGAAGCAGTTCACCCATGAGACCTCAGCTCCGGACATTGAGGCTCTTTCCCTAACAAGTATTATGGCTGAACCTGAGGGCTTCTACTGTTGATTTGTGTCCCCCACTTTAAAAAAATAGTTGTTTTCAAAGGCTGCAGGTTCTTAGCCCTGTTCCTTGTTACAGTTGAGTCACAGCCCTGAAAGTTCAGTGGTAGTTAAAGGCACTGAGAAGGGCTTCCTATAGACATCAAAGACCAAGTCTTTGTTTTTAAAAAGTTAATCTGGATTCCCCCACCCCCTGGCATCCTTAGAATTCCTAGAAAGGAAGGCAGGGACCTGGGCAGAAGGGTGCAAGGCTACTGGTGTTTGTAAGTGGTAACAGAAAGCTTTCTCTTGTTGGTACCCTACCCCAAGTTACACTGTCTCTTCTTTTTCCTAGTTGTTGTTTTGTCGGTTTGTATTCTCAACATAGACCCTTTTCCTTCCTAACCTTGGCTGTTCTGAACCTTACTGTCCTTGAACTCAGTGATTTGCCTGTCTTGCTGGGATGAAACTGTGAGCTACCATCCAGAAGGAAGCACCCTGCTGAGGTTAGATTGGGGTCTCTTCCATTTTACTCTATGAACATGCATATGGCAGGCCTGATCTTTCTTTTTTACTTTTCCTTTTCTTTTTAAAGATTTATTTATTTATTATATTTAAGTATGCTGTAGCTATCTTCAGACAGTCCAGAAGAGGGTGTCAGATTCTGAAGAATCTAAATCATTCTTATTGTCTGCATATGATGTATATAAACACAGCCTCACATATACTCAAAAAAAAAAAGAAAAAAAAGAAAAAAGATGTGGCTACAGAGAGGGCTCAACAATTAAGAGCATTGTCTCCTCTTCCAGAGAACCTGGGCTCAATTACCAGTATTATATATGGTGGCCCATCTCCAGTTCCAGGGGATCTAATACTCTGTTCTGGAGTCTGTGGGCACAGCATACACATGCAAAACATTCTTACACAATCATTGAGAGAGGAGAGAGAGGGGTTGAGAGAGAGGGGAGGTAATCATACCTCCTGACGAGTTTGAAGACCTGAGCTTCATCACTCACACAAATAAATAAATGCAAAATATTTTTTTATAAATAAACTCTGCCATTGCCCTTTAAAAATTCCTAGAAAACAAGTTTTATAAGCAACAGTTATATTTACTATATCTAAAGGACAGTCATGAGCATATTCAATAAATAGAAAAAGGCCTGTTAGTCTTAGAAATGGAAAAGACAAACCAAGGAAGGTTTGCAATTACATAATGAGGCAGCTCAGCCCAGCTCTAAGTTTGGAAATAAGACTCGAGAATAGGATACACCTGAAGACAGCCAGCCATTGTTTTTTGTTTTGGAGGCTGAAAGGATACACCTGAAGACAGCCAATGCTGTGTGATGGTGATCTGGTATTTTTTTTTTAATTTTTAAAAACTTTAACACTTTTTATAAAACTTTTATAAAAACTTTTTATTATAAACCTTTCTTTCTTTCCTTCTTTCTTTCCTTCTTTCTTTCTTTCCTTCTTTCTTTTTTTCTTTCCTCACCCTAGCCCCTACCCTAGCCCTGTCTTTCACCAGGTTGGCCTCGAACTCAGAAACTGACTGCCTCTGCCTACAGAGTGCTCTCATTAAGAGCTTGAGCCACCACTGAATGTAGGGTTTTCTAAGCCTTACCTTGCTCTTGGTGTCTGTTCTCAGCTGTGAAACCCTAATTAACACAAGTAGGCAGTCCTGGGTCAGCCAGAGTACAGACTGAGGACTTCTCTAAAAACAAATAAAACAAAACAAAACAACAAATAGAAATAATAAAATACATAAATTAAGCAACCACAGCATAGCTTTTCTCTATCTAGGTGGTACTCAGAAATTCCAGCAGTTGGCCTGTGACACCTCAGCTCAGTATATGAGAGGCTGTGTTTGTGTACATCATATGCAGACCATAAGAGGGATTTACATTCTCCAGAATCTGACACCCTCCTCTGGAGTGTCTAAAGAAAGCTACAGTGTACTTATATCTAAGAAATACATAAATAAATAAATAAATAAATAAATAAATAAATAAATAAATAAATATTTTTTAAAAAGGATAAGAAAGAAAGAAAGACCAGGCAGGCCTGCCATCCTTATCTCTGTCTGTCTGTCTGTCTGATCCCGTGGAACTGGAGATGGGCCACCTTGTAGGTGCTGGTAGTTGATCGCACCTTCTCTGGAAGAGGAGACAATGCTGTTAATTGTTGAGCCCTTTCAGTGGCCCCACCCATTTGTAATTTTTAGAAGTATATGTGAGGCTGTGTTTATGTACATCATATTCAAACGATAAGAGGGATTTAGATTCTCCAGAATCTGACACCCTCTTCTGGAGTGTCTGAAGTCCGCTACAGTGTACTTATATCTAATAAATAAATAAATAAATAAATAAATAAATAAATAAATAAACATTTTTTAAAAAGTATAAGAAATAAAGAAAGACCAGGCAGGCCTGCCATCCTTATCTCTGTCTCTCTGTCTGTCTGTCTGTCTGATCCCGTGGAACTGGAGATGGGCCACCTTGTAGGTGCTGGTAGTTTATCCCAGGTTCTCTGGAAGAGGAGACAATGCTGTTAATTGTTGAGCTTTTAGAGTGGCCCCACCATTCTTTAAATTTTTAGAAGTATATGTGAGGCTTTGTTTATGTACATCATATGCAGACCATAAGAGGGATTTAGATTCTCCAGAATCTGACACCCTCTTCTGGAGTGTCTGAAGACAGCTACAGTGTACTTATATCTACTAAATACATAAATAAATATATAAATAAACATTTTTTTAAAAAGGATAAGAAAGAAAGAAAGACCAGGCAGGCCTGCCATCCTTAGCACTGTCTGTCTGTCTGTCTGTCTGATCCCCTGGAACTGGAGATGGGCTACCATATAGTTGCTGGTAGTTGATCCCAGGTTTTCTGGAAAAGGAGACAATGCTGTTAATTGTTGAGCCCTATCAGTGGCCCTACCCATCTTTAAATTTTTAGAAGTGTATGTGAGGCTGTGTTTATTACATCATATGCAGAACAGAAGAGGGATTTAGATTCTCCAGAATCTGACACCCTCTTCTGGAGTGTCT
The DNA here is from genome assembly GCF_978045245.1 of Mus caroli. Classification (NCBI taxonomy): domain Eukaryota; kingdom Metazoa; phylum Chordata; class Mammalia; order Rodentia; family Muridae; genus Mus; species Mus caroli. The sequence continues at coordinate 3,404,264 of NW_028227278.1, forward strand.
GAAGACAGCTACAGTGTAGTTATATCTAATAAATACATAAATAAATATATAAATAAACATTTTTTTAAAAAGGATAAGAAAGAAAGAAAGACCAGGCAGGCCTGCCATCCTTATCACTGTCTGTATGTCTGTCTGTCTGATCCCCTGGAACTGGAGATGGGCCACCATATAGTTGCTGGTAGTTGATCCCTGGTACTCTGGAAGAGGAGACAATGCTGTTAATTGTTGAGCCCTTTCAGTGGCGCCACCCATCTTTAAATATTTAGAGGTATATGTGAGGCTGTGTTTATGTACATCATATGCAGACCATAAGAGGGATTTATATTCTCCAGAATCTGACACCCTCTTCTGGAGTGTCTGAAGACAGCTACAGTGTATTTATATCTAATAAATAAATAGATAAATAAATAAATAAATAAATAAACATTTTTTAAAAAGTATAAGAAAGAGAGAAAGACCAGGCAGGCCTGCCATCCATATCTCTGTCTGTCTGTCTGTCTGTCTGTCTATCTGATCCCGGGAACTGGAGATGGGCCACCATATAGTGCTGGTAGTTGTTCCAAGGTTCTCTGGAAGAGGAGACAATTCGGTTAATTATTGAGCCCTTTCAGTGGCCCCACACGTCTTTAAATATTTAGAAGTTTATATGAGGCTGTGTTTATGTACATCATATTCAGATTATAAGAGGATTTAGATTCTCCAGAATCTGACACCCTCTACTGGAGTGACTGAAGACAGCTACAGTGTACTTATATATAATAAATAAATAAATAAATAAATAAATAAATAAATAAATAAACATTTTTTAAAAAGGATAAGAAAGAAAGAAAGACCAGGCAGGCCTGCCATCCTTATCACTGTCTGTATGTCTGTCTGTCTGATCCCCTGGAACTGGAGATGGGCCACCTTATAGTTGCTGGTAGTTGATCCCAGGTACTCTGGAAGAGGAGACAATGCTGTTAATTGTTGAGCCCTTTCAGTGGCGCCACCCATCTTTAAATATTTAGAGGTATATGTGAGGCTGTGTTTATGTACATCATATGCAGATCATAAGAGGGATTTAGATTCTCCAGAATCTGACACCCTCTTCTGGAGTGTCTGAAGACAGCTACAGTGTACTTATATCTAATAAATAAATAGATAAATAAATAAATAAATAAATAAATAAATAAACATTTTTTAAAAAGTATAAGAAAGAAAGAAAGACCAGGCAGGCCTGCCATCCATATCTCTGTCTGTCTGTCTGTCTGTCTATCTGATCCCCGGGAACTGGAGATGGGCCACCATATAGTGCTGGTAGTTGATCCAAGGTTCTCTGGAAGAGGAGACAATTCGGTTAATGGTTGAGCCCTTTCAGTGGCCCCACACTTCTTTAAATATTTAGAAGTTTATGTGAGGCTGTGTTTATGTACATCATATTCAGATTATAAGAGGATTTAGATTCTCCAGAATCTGACACCCTCTACTGGAGTGACTGAAGACAGATACAGTGTACTTATATATAATAAATAAATAAATAAATAATAAATAAATAAATAAATAAATAAACATTTTTTAAAAAGGATAAGAAAGAAAGTAAGACCAGGCTGGCCTGCCATCCTTATCTCTGTCTGTCTGTCTGTCTGTCTGATCCCCTGGAACTGGAGTTGGGCTACCATAAAGTTGCTGGTAGTTGATCCCAGGTTCTCTGGAGGAGGCGACAATGCTGTTAATTGTTGAGCCCTATCAGTGGCCCTACCCATCTTTAAATATTTAGAAGTAAATGTGAGGCTGTGTTTATGTACATCATATGCAGACCATAAGAGGGATTTAGATTCTCCAGAATCTGACACCATCTTCTGGAGTGTCTGAAGACAGCTACAGTGTACTTATATCTAATAAATACATAAATAAATAAATAAATAAACATTTTTTAAAAAGTATAAGAAATAAAGAAAGACCAGGCAGGCCTGCCATCCTTATCTCTGTCTCTCTGTCTGTCTGTCTGTCTGTCTGATCTACTGGAACTGGAGATGGGCCACCATAAGGTGCTGGTAGTTTATCCCAGGTTCTCTGAAAGAGGAGACAATGCTGTTAATTGTTGAGCCCTCTCAGTGGCCCGACACATCTTTAAATTTTTAGAAGTATATGTGAGGCTGTGTTTATGTACATCATATGCAGACCATAAGAGGGATTTAGATTCTCCAGAATCTGACACCCTCTTCTGGAGTGTCCTAAGACAGCTACAGTGTACTTATATCTAATAAATACATAAATAAATATATAAATAAACATTTTTTTAAAAAGGATAAGAAAGAAAGAAAGACCAGGCAGGCCTGCCATCCTTATCACTGTCTGTATGTCTGTCTGTCTGATCCCCTGGAACTGGAGATGGGCCACCATATAGTTGCTGGTAGTTGATCCCAGGTACTCTGGAAGGGGAGACAATGCTGTTAATTGTTGAGCCCTTTCAGTGGCGCCACCCATCTTTAAATATTTAGAGGTATATGTGAGGCTGTGTTTATGTACATCATATGCAGACCATAAGAGGGATTTAGATTCTCCAGAATCTGACACCCTCTTCTGGAGTGTCTGAAGACAGCTACAGTGTACTTATATCTAATAAATAAATAGATAAATAAATAAATAAATAAATAAACATTTTTTAAAAAGTATAAGAAAGAAAGAAAGACCAGGCAGGCCTGCCATCCATATCTCTGTCTGTCTGTCTGTCTGTCTATCTGATCCCCGGGAACTGGAGATGGGCCACCATATAGTGCTGGTAGTTGATCCAAGGTTCTCTGGAAGAGGAGACAATTAGGTTAATTGTTGAGCCCTTTCAGTGGCCCCACACTTCTTTAAATATTTAGAAGTTTATGTGAGGCTGTGTTTATGTACATCATATTCAGATTATAAGAGGATTTAGATTCTCCAGAATCTGACACCCTCTACTGGAGTGACTGAAGACAGCTACAGTGTACTTATAATAAATAAATAAATAAATAAATAAATAAATAAATAAATAAATAAATAAACATTTTTTTAAAAAGGATAAGAAAGAAACAAAGACCAGGCAGGCCTGCCATCCTTATCACTGTCTGTATGTCTGTCTGTCTGATCCCCTGGAACTGGAGATGGGCCACCATATAGTTGCTGGTAGTTGATCCCAGGTACTCTGGAAGAGGACATAATGCTGTTAATTGTTGAGCCCTTTCAGTGGCGCCACCCATCTTTAAATATTTAGAGGTATATGTGAGGCTGTGTTTATGTACATCATATGCAGACCATAAGAGGGATTTAGATTCTCCAGAATCTGACACCCTCTTCTGGAGTGTCTGAAGAGAGCTACAGTGTACTTATATCTAATAAATACATAAATAAATAAATAAATAAATAAACATTTTTTAAAAAGTATAAGAAATAAAGAAAGACCAGGCAGGCCTGCCATCCTTATCTCTGTCTCTCTGTCTGTCTGTCTGTCTGATCCACTGGAACTGGAGATGGGCCACCATAAGTTGCTGGTAGTTTATCCCAGGTTATCTGAAAGAGGAGACAATGCTGTTAATTGTTGGGCCCTCTCAGTGGCCCGACACATCTTTAAATTTTTAGAAGTATATGTGAGGCTGTGTTTATGTACATCATATGCAGACCATAAGAGGGATTTAGATTCTCCAGAATCTGACACCCTCTTCTGGAGTGTCTGAAGACAGCTACAGTGTACTTATATCTAATAAATACATAAATAAATATATAAATAAACATTTTATTAAAAAGGATAAGAAAGAAAGAAAGACCAGGCAGGCCTGCCATCCTTATCACTGTCTGTATGTCTGTCTGTCTGATCCCCTGGAACTGGAGATGGGCCACCATATAGTTGCTGGTAGTTGATCCCAGGTACTCTGGAAGAGGAGACAATGCTGTTAATTGTTGAGCCCTTTCAGTGGCGCCACCCATCTTTAAATATTTAGAGGTATATGTGAGGCTGTGTTTATGTACATCATATGCAGACCATAAGAGGGATTTAGATTCTCCAGAATATGACACCGTCTTCTGGAGTGTCTGAAGACAGCTACAGTGTACTTATATCTAATAAATAAATAGATAAATAAATAAATAAATAAATAAATAAACATTTTTTAAAAAGTATAAGAAAGAAAGAAAAACCAGGCAGGCCTGCCATCCATATCTCTGTCTGTCTGTCTGTCTGTCTATCTGATCCCCGGGAACTGGAGATGGGCCACCATATAGTGCTGGTAGTTGATCCAGGGTTCTCTGGAAGAGGAGACAATTCGGTTAATCATTGAGCCCTTTCAGTGGCCCCACACTTCTTTAAATATTTAGAAGTTTATGTGAGGCTGTGTTTATGTACATCATATTCAGATTATAAGAGGATTTAGATTCTCCAGAATCTGACACCCTCTACTGGAGTGACTGAAGACAGCTACAGTGTACTTATATATAATAAATAAATAAATAAATAAATAAATAAATAAATAAATAAATAAATAAACATTTTTTAAAAAGGATAAGAAAGAAAGTAAGACCAGGCAGGCCTGCCATTCTTATCTCTGTCTGTCTGTCTGTCTGTCTGATCCCCTGGAACTGGAGTTGGGCTACCATAAAGTTGCTGGTAGTTGATCCCAGGTTCTCTGGAAGAGGAGACAATGCTGTTAATTTTTGAGCCCTATCAGTGGCCCTACCCATCTTTAAATATTTAGAAGTATATGTGAGGCTGTGTTTATGTACATCATATGCAGACCATAAGAGGGATTTAGATTCTCCAGAATCTGACACCCTCTTCTGGAGTGTCTGAAGACAGCTACAGTGTACTTATATCTAATAAATAAATAGATAAATAAATAAATAAATAAATAAACATTTTTTAAAAAGGATAAGAAAGAAAGAAAGACCAGGCAGGCCTGCCATCCATATCTTTGCCTGTCTGTCTGTCTGTCTATCTGATCCCCGGGAACTGGAGATGGGCTACCATATAGTTGCTGGTAGTTGATCCAAGGTTCTCTGGAAGAGGAGACAATGCTCTTAATTTTTGAGCCCTATCAGTGGCCCTACCCATCTTTAAATTTTTAGAAGTATATGTGAGTCTGTGTTTATGTACATCATATGCAGACCATAAGAGGGATTTAGATTCTCCAGAATCTGACACCCTCTTCTGGAGTGTCTGAAGACAGCTACAGTGTACTTATATCTAATAAATAAATAAATAAATAAATAAATAAATAAATAAATAAACATTATTTAAACCGGATAAGAAAAAAAGAAAGACCAGGCAGGCCTACCATCCTTATCTCTGTCTGTCTGTCTATCAGTCGTTCTGATCCCCTGGAACTGGAGATGGGCCACCATATAGGTGCTGGTAGTTGATCCCAGGTTCTCTGGAAGAGGAGACAATGCTGTTAATTGTTGAGTGCTTTCAGTGGCCCCACCCATCGTTAAATTTTTAGTAGTATATGTGAGGCTGTGTTTATGTACATCATATGCAGACCATAAGAGGGATTTAGATTCTCCAGAATCTGACACCCTCTTCTGGAGTGTCTGAAGACAGCTACAGTGTACTTATATCTAATAAATACATAAATAAATAAACATTTTTTAAAAAGGATAATAAAGAAAGAAAGACCAGGCAGGCCTGCCATCCTTATCTCTGTCTGTCTGTCTGTCTGTCTGATCCCCTGGAACTGGAGATGGGCCACCTTGTAGATGCTTGTAGTTGATCCCAGGTTCTCTGGAAGAGGAGACAATGCTGTTAATTGTTTAGCCCTTTCAGTGGCCCCACCCATTTTTAATTTTTACAAGTATATGTGAGGCTGTGTTTATGTACATCATATTCAGACCATAAGAGGGATTTAGATTCTCCAGAATCTGACACCATCTTCTGGAGTGTCTGAAGACGGCTACAGTGTACTTATATCTAATAAATACATAAATAAATAAATAAATGAATAAATAAACATTTTTTAAAAAGTATAAGAAATAAAGAAAGAACAGTCAGGCCTGCCATCCATATCTCTGTCTCTCTGTCTGTCTGTCTGTCTGATCCACAGGAACTGGAGATGGGCCACCATAAGGTGCTGGTAGTTTATCCCAGGTTCTCTGAAAGAGGAGACAATGCTGTTAATTGTTGAGCCCTCTCAGTGGCCCCACACATCTTTAAATTTTTAGAAGTATACGTGAGGCTGTGTTTATGTACATCATATGCAGACCATAAAAGGGATTTAGATTCTCCAGAATCTGACACCCTCTTCTGGAGTGTCTGAAGACAACTACAGTGTACTTATATCTAATAAATACATAAATAAATATATAAATAAACATTTTTTTAAAAAGGATAAGAAAGAAAGAAAGACCAGGCAGGCCTGCCATCCTTATCACTGTCTGTATGTCTGTCTGTCTGATCCCCTGGAACTGGAGATGGGCCACCATATAGTTGCTGGTAGTTGATCCCAGGTACTCTGGAAGAGGAGACAATGCTGTTAATTGTTGAGCTTTTAGAGTGGCCCCACCCTTCTTTAAATTTTTAGAAGTATATGTGAGGCTGTGTTTATGTACATCATATGCAGACCATAAGAGGGATTTAGATTCTCCAGAATCTGACACCCTCTTCTGGAGTGTCTGAACAGCTACAGTGTACTTATATCTAATAATAAATAAATAAATAAATAAATAAATAAATAAATAAATAAATAAATAAACATTTTTTAAAAAAAAGTATAAGAAAGAAAGAAAGACCAGGCAGGCCTGCCATCCTTATCACTGTCTGTCTGTCTGTCTGTCTGATCCCCTAGAATTGGAGATGGGCCACCTTTTAGGTGCTGGTAGTTGATCCCAGGTTCTCTGGAAGAGGAGACAATGCTGTTAATTGTTGAGTCCTTTCAGTGGCCCCAACTATTTATAATTTTTAGAAGTTTATGTGAGGCTGTGTTTATGTACATCATATTCAGACCATAAGAGGGATTTAGATTCTGTAGAATCTGACACCCTTTTCTGGAATGTCTGAAGACGGCTACAGTGTACTTATATCTAATAAATAAATAAATAAATAAATAAATAAATAAATAAATAAATAAATAAACATTTTTAAAAAGTATAAGAAATACAGAAAGACCAGGCAGGCCTGCCATCCATATCTCTGTCTCTCTGTCTGTCTGTCTGTCTGATCCCCTGGAACTGGAGATGGGCCACCATAAGGTGCTGGTAGTTTATCCCAGGTTCTCTGAAAGAGGAGACAATGCTGTTAATTGTTGAGCCCTCTCAGTGGCCCCACCCATCTTTAAAATTTTAGAAGTATATGCAAGGCTGTGTTTATGTACCGAATATGCAGACCATAAGAGGGATTTAGATTCTCCAGAATCTGACACCCTCTTCTGGATTGTCTGAAGACAGCTACAGTGTACATATATCTAATAAATACATAAATAAATATATAAATTAACATTTTTTAAAAAAGAATAATAAAGAAAGAAAGACCAGGCAGGCCTGCCATCCTTATCACTGTCTGTATGTCTGTCTGTCTGATCCCCTGGAACTGGAGATGGGCCACCATATAGTTGCTGGTAGTTGATCCCAGGTACTCTGGAAGAGGAGACAATGCTGTTAATAGTTGAGCTTTTAGAGTGGCCCCACCCTTCTTTAAATTTTTAGAAGTATATGTGAGGCTGTGTTTATGTACCTCATATGCAGACCATAAGAGGGATTTAGATTCTCCAGAATCTGACACCCTCTTCTGGAGTGTCTGAACAGCTACAGTGTAATTATATCTAATAATAAATAAATAAATAAATAAATAAATAAATAAATAAATAAATAAATAAACAAACAAACATTTTTTTTAAAAAAGGATAAGAAAGAAAGAAAGACCAGGCAGGCCTGCCATCCTTATCACTGTCTGTCTGTCTGTCTGTCTGATCCCCTGGAACTGGAGATGGGCCACCATAATGTGCTGGTAGTTTATCCCAGGTTCTCTGAAAGAGGAGACAATGCTGTTAATTGTTGAGCCCTCTCAGTGGCCGCACACATCTTTAAATTTTTAGAAGTATATGCGAGGCTGTGTTTATGTACATCATATGCAGACCATAAGAGGGATTTAGATTCTCCAGAATCTGACACCCTCTTCTGGAGTGTCTGAAGACAGCTAGAGTGTACTTATATCTAATAAATACATAAATAAATATATAAATAAACATTTTTTAAAAAAGATAAGAAAGAAAGAAAGACCAGGCAGGCCTGCCATCCTTATCACTGTCTGTATGTCTGTCTGTCTGATCCCCTGGAACTGGAGATGGGCCACCATATAGTTGCTGGTAGTTGATCCCAGGTACACTGGAAGAGGAGACAATGCTGTTAATTGTTGAGCCCTTTCAGTGGCGCCACCCATCTTTAAATATTTAGAGGTATATGTGAGGCTGTGTTTATGTACTTCATATGCAGACCATAAGAGGGATTTAGATTCTCCAGAATCTGACACCCTCTTCTGGAGTGTCTGAAGACAGCTACAGTGTACTTATATCTAATAAATAAATAGATAAATAAATAAATAAATAAATAAACATTTTTTAAAAAGTATAAGAAAGAAAGAAAGACCAGGCAGGCCTGCCATCCATATCTCTGTCTGTCTGTCTGTCTGTCTATCTGATCCCCGGGAACTGGAGATGGTCCACCATATAGTGCTAGTAGTTGATCCAAGGTTCTCTGGAAGAGGAGACAATTTGGTTAATTGTTGAGCCCTTTCAGTGGCCCCACACTTCTTTAAATATTTAGAAGTTTATGTGAGGCTGTGTTTATGTACATCATATTCAGATTATAAGAGGATTTAGATTCTCCAGAATCTGACACCCTCTACTGGAGTGACTGAAGAGAGCTACAGTGTACTTATATATAATAAATAAATAAATAAATAAATAAATAAATAAATAAACATTTTTTAAAAAGGATAAAAAAGAAAGTAAGACCAGTCAGGCCTACCATCCTTATCTCTGTCTGTCTGTCTGTCTGTCTGATCCCCTGGAACTGGAGTTGGGCTACCATAAAGTTGCTGGTAGTTGATCCCAGGTTCTCTGGAAGAGGAGACAATGCTGTTAATTGTTGAGCCCTATCAGTGGCCCTACCGAACTTTAAATATTTAGAAGTATATGTGAGGCTGTGTTTATGTACATCATATGCAGACCATAAGAGGGATTTAGATTCTCCAGAATCTGACACCCTCTTCTGGAGTGTCTGAAGACAGCTACAGTGTACTTATATCTAATAAATAAATAGATAAATAAATAAATAAATAAATAAATAAATAAATAAATAAACATCTTTTAAAAAGGATAAGAAAGAAAGAAAGACCAGGCAGGCCTGCCATCCATATCTCTGCCTGTCTGTCTGTCTGTCTATCTGATCCGCGGGAACTGGAGATGGGCCACCATATAGTTGCTGGTAGTTGATCCAAGATTCTCTGGAAGAGGAGACAATGCTCTTAATTGTTGAGCCCTATCAGTGGCCCTACCCATCTTTAAATTTTTAGAAGTATATGTGAGTCTGTGTTTATGTACATCATATGCAGACCATAAGAGGGATTTAGATTCTCCAGAATCTGACACCCTCTTCTGGAGTGTCTGAAGACAGCTACAGTGTACTTATATCTAATAAATACATAAATAAATAAATAAATAAATAAATAAATAAATAAATAAATAAACATTATTTAAACCTGATAAGAAAAAAAGAAAGACCAGGCAGGCCTACCATCCTTATCTCTTTCTGTCTGTCTATCAGTCGTTCTGATCCCCTGGAACTGGAGATGGGCCACCATATAAGTGCTGGTAGTTGATCCCAGGTTCTCTGGAAGAGGAGACAATGCTGTTAATTGTTGAACACTTTCAGTGGCCCCACCCATCGTTAAATTTTTAGTAGTATATGTGAGGCTGTGTTTATGTACATCATATGCAGACAATAAGAGGGATTTAGATTCTCCAGAATCTGACACCCTCTTCTGGAGTGTCTGAAGACAGCTACAGTGTACTTATATCTAATAAATACATAAATAAATAAACATTTTTTAAAAAGGATAATAAATAAAGAAAGACCAGGCAGGCCTGCCATCCTAATCTCTGTCAGTCTGTCTGTCTGTCAGACTGTCTGATCCCTTGGAACTGGAGATGGGCCACCATATAGTTGCTGTTAGTTGATCCCAGGTTCTCTGGAAGAGGAGACAATGCTATTAATTGTTGAGCCCTTTCAGTGGCTCCACCTATCTTTAAATTTTTAGAAGTATATGTTAGGCTGTGTTTATGTACATCATATGCAGACCATAAGAGGGATTTAGTTTCTCCAGAATCTGACACCCTCTTCTGGAGTGTCTGAAGACAACTACAGTGTACTTATATCTAATAAATACAAACATATATAAATAAATAAATAAATAAACGTTATTTTAAAACCATAAGAAAGAAAGAAAGACCAGGCAGGCCTGCCATACTTATCTCTGTCTGTCTGTCTGTCTGTCTGATCCCCTGGAACTGGAGATGGGCCACCTTGTAGGTGCTGGTAGTTGATCCCAGGTTCTCTGGAAGAGGAGACAATGCTGTTAATTGTTGAGCCCTTTCAGTGGCCCCACCCATTTTAATTTTTACAAGTATATGTGAGGCTGTGTTTATGTACATCATATTCAGACCATAAGAGGGATTTAGATTCTCCAGAATCTGACACCATCTTCTGGAGTGTCTGAAGACGGCTACAGTGTACTTATATCTAATAAATACATAAATAAATAAATAAATGAATAAATAAATAAACATTTTTTAAAAAGTATAAGAAATAAAGAAAGACCAGTCAGGCCTGCCATCCATATCTCTGTCTCTCTGTCTGTCTGTCTGTCTGATCCACTGGAACTGGAGATGGGCCACCATAAGGTGCTGGTAGTTTATCCCAGGTTCTCTGAAAGAGGAGACAATGCTGTTAATTGTTGAGCCCTCTCAGTGGCCCCACACATCTTTAAATTTTTAGAAGTATATGTGAGGCTGTGTTTATGTACATCATATGCAGACCATAAAAGGGATTTAGATTCTCCAGAATCTGACACCCTCTTCTGGAGTGTCTGAAGACAGCTACAGTGTACTTATATCTAATAAATACATAAATAAATATATAAATACACATTTTTTTAAAAAGGATAAGAAAGAAAGAAAGACCAGGCAGGACTGCCATCCTTATCACTGTCTGTCTCTCTGTCTGTCTGATCCCCTGGAACTGGAGATGGGCCATCTTTTAGGTGCTGGTAGTTGATCCCAGGTTCTCTGGAAGAGGAGACAATGCTGTTAATTGTTGAGTCCTTTCAGTGGCCCCAACTATTTATAATTTTTAGAAGTATATGTGAGGCTGTGTTTATGTACATCATATTCAGACCATAAGAGGGATTTAGATTCTCTAGAATCTGACACCCTCTTCTGGAGTGTCTGAAGACGGCTACAGTGTACTTATATCTAATAAATACATAAATAAATAAATAAATAAATAAATAAATAAATAACCATTTTTTAAAAAGTATAAGAAATAAAGAAAGACCAGGCAGGCCTGCCATCCATATCTCTGTCTCTCTGCCTGTCTGTCTGTCTGATCCCCTGGAACTGGAGATGGGCCACCATAAGGTGCTGGTAGTTTATCCCAGGTTCTCTGAAAGAGGAGACAATGCTGTTAATTGTTGAGCCCTCTCAGTGGCCCCACCCATCTTTAAATTTTTAGAAGTATATGCAAGGCTGTGTTTATGTACATCATATTCAGACCATAAGAGGGATTTAGATTCTCTAGAATCTGACACCCTCTTCTGGAGTGTCTGAAGACGGCTACAGTGTATTTATATCTAATAAATACATAAATAAATAAATAAATAAATAAATAAATAAATAAATAAACATTTTTTAAAAAGTATAAGAAATAAAGAAAGACCAGGCAGGCCTGCCATCCATATCTCTGTCTCTCTGTCTGTCTGTCTGTCTGATCCCCTGGAACTGGAGATGGGCCACCATAAGGTGCTGGTAGTTTATCCCAGGTTCTCTGAAAGAGGAGACAATGCTGTTAATTATTGAGCCCTCTCAGTGGCCCCACCCATCTTTAAATTTTTAGAAGTATATGCAAGGCTGTGTTTATGTACCGAATATGCAGACCATAAGAGGGATTTAGAGATTAGTTAGGGAAGCAGAAACCGGCCTGAGTAGGACCACAGGCCTCATCCAGCCGGATCAGCGCCGGGGTATCGGGAGCGCAGGGTTGCCTGACACCCGCCAGCTACCCACGACCCCCGCCGCAGGATTTTGGGACTGCTGGATCTTAAGACTTCTGGAGAGTGGAACACAGCTTCTGCTCCAATCCAATTGCACGCGGGACCAGAGACTGCATTAGTTAGGGAAGCAGAAAAACGGCCTTAGTAGGACCACAGGCCTCTTCCGGCTGGACCAGCACCGGGGTACCGTCAGCTACCCACGACCCCCGCCGCAGGATTTAGAGACTGCTGGTGAGTGGAACACAGCTTCTGCTCCAATCTTTAAATAGTGACAACGATAACAACTAACCCAGAGATTACCAAATGGCGAAAGGTAAACGTAATAATCTTACTAACAGAAACCAAGACCACTCACCATCATCAGAACCCAGCACCCCCACTTCGCCCAGTCCAGGGCACCCCAACACACCAGAAAAGCTAGACACGGATTTAAAAGCATATCTCCTGATGATGATAGAGGACTTCAAGAAGGACTTTAATAACACACTTAAAGAAATGCAGGAGAACACTGCTAAAAAGGCAGAAGACAATAAAGAGGAAGCACAAAAATCCCTTAAAGAATTGCAGGAGAACACTGCTAAAGAGTTACAAATCCTTAAAGAAAAACATGATAACATAATCAAACAGGTAGAAGTCCTTACAGAAAAACAGGAAAACACATCCAAACAGATGATGGAAATGAACAAAACCATACTAGACCTAAAAAGGGAAGTAGACACAATAAAGAAAACCCAAAATGAGGCAACACTGGAGATAGAAACCCTAGGAAAGAAATCTGGAGCCATAGATACGAGCATCAGCAACAGAATACAAGAGATGGAAGAGAGAATCTCAGGTGCAGAAGATTCCATAGAGAACATCGGCACAACAATCAAGGAAAATGTAAAATGCAAAAAGATCCTAACTCAAAACATCCAAGAAATACAGGACATAATGACAAGACCAAACCTACGGATAATAGGAGTGGATGAGAATGAAGATTTTCAACTCAAAGGACCAGCAAACATCTTCAACAAAATTATAGAAGAAAACTTCCCAAATCTAAAGAAAGAGATGCCCATGAACATACAAGAAGCCTACAGAACTCCAAATAGACTGGACCAGAAAAGAAATACCTCCCGACACATAATAATCAGAGCAACAAATGCTCTAAATAAAGATAGAATACTAAAAGCAGTAAGAGAAAAAGGCCAAGTAACATATAAAGGCAAGCCTATCAGAATTACACCAGACTTTTCACCAGAGACTATGAAAGCCAGAAGATCCTGGACAGATGTTATACAGACACTAAAAGAACACAAATTCCAGCCCAGGCTACTATACCCAGCCAAACTCTCAATTAACATAGATGGAGAAACCAAAGTATTCCACGACAAAACCAAATTCACACATTATCTCTCCACGAATCCAGCCCTTCAAAGGATAATAACAGAAAAAAACCAATACAAGGACAGGAACCACGCCCTAGAAACAACAAGAAGGTAATCCCTCAACAAACCTAAAAGTAGACAGCCACAAGAACAAAATGCCAACTTTAACAACAAAAATAACAGGAAACAACAATTACTTTTCCTTAATATCTCTTAATATCAATGGACTCAACTCCCCGATAAAAAGACATAGACTAACAAACTGGCTACACAAACAAGACCCAACATTTTGCTGCTTACACGAAACTCATCTCAGAGAAAAGGATAGACACTACCTCAGAATGAAAGGCTGGAAAACAATTTTCCAAGCAAATGGCATGAAGAAACAAGCTGGAGTAGCCATTCTAATATCTGATAAGATTGACTTCCAACCCAAAGTCATTAAAAAAGACAGGGAGGGACACTTCATACTCATCAAAGGTAAAATCCTCCAAGAGGAACTATCAATCCTGAATATCTATGCTCCAAATACAAAGGCAGCCACATTCATTAAAGAAACTTTAGTAAAGCTCAAAGCACACATTGCACCTCATACAATAATAGTGGGAGACTTCAACACACCACTTTCACAAATGGGCAGATCATGGAAACAGAAACTAAACAGGGACACAGTGAAACTAACAGAAATTATGAATCAAATGGATCTGGCAGATATCTACAGAACATTCTATCCTAAAACAAAAGGATATACCTTCTTCTCAGCACCTCATGGTACCTTCTCCAAAATTGACCACATAATTGGTCACAAAACAGGCCTCAACAGATATAAAAATATTGAAATTGTCCCATGCATCCTATCAGATCACCATGGACTAAGGCTGATCTTCAATAACAAAATAAATAATAGAAAGCCAACCTTCACGTGGAAACTGAACAACACTCTTCTCAATGATACCTTGGTCAAGGAAGGAATAAAGAAAGAAATTAAGGACTTTTTAGAGTTCAATGAAAATGAAGCCACAACATACCCAAACTTATGGGACGCAATGAAAGCATTTTTAAGAGGAAAACTCATAGCTCTGAGTGCCTCCAAAAGGAAACTAGAGAGAGCACACATTAGCAGCTTGACAACACACCTAAAAGCACTAGAACAAAAGGAAGCAAATTCACCCAAGAGGAGTAGACGGCAGGAAATAATCAAACTCAGGGGTGAAATCAACCAAGTGGAAACAAGAAAAACTATTCAAAGAATCAACCAATCAAGGAGCTGGTTCTTTGAGAAAATCAACAAGATAGATAAACCCTTAGCCAGACTCACTAGAGGGCACAGGGAAAGCATCCTAATTAACAAAATCAGAAATGAAAAAGGAGACATAACAACAGATCCTGAAGACATCCAAAACACCATCAGATCCTTCTACCAAAGGCTATACTCAACAAAACTGGAGAACCTGGATGAAATGGAGAAGTTCCTAGACAGATACCAGGTACCAAAGTTGAATCAAGATCAGGTTAATGATCTAAACAGCCCTATATCCCCCAAAGAAATAGAAGCAGTCATTAATAGTCTCCCAACTAAAAAAAGCCCAGGACCAGATGGGTTTAGTGCAGAGTTCTATCAGACCTTCAAAGAAGATCTAATCCCAGTTCTTCACAAACTATTCCACAAAATAGAAACAGAAGGTACTCTACCCAACTCATTCTATGAAGCCACAATTACTCTGATACCTAAACCACAAAAAGACCCAACAAAGATAGAAAACTTCAGACCAATATCCCTTATGAATATTGATGCAAAAATCCTCAATAAAGTTCTTGCTAACCGAATCCAAGAACACATCAAAACAATCATCCATCCTGACCAAGTAGGTTTCATCCCAGGGATGCAGGGATGGTTCAATATACGGAAATCCATCAACGTAATCCAGTATATAAACAAACTCAAAGACAAAAACCACATGGTCATCTCGTTAGATGCAGAAAAAGCATTTGATAAGATCCAACACCCATTCATGATAAAAGTCTTGGAAAGATCAGGAATTCAAGGCCCATACCTAAACATGATAAAAGCAATCTACAGCAAACCAGTAGCCAACATCAAAGTAAATGGTGAGAAGCTTGAAGCAATCCCTCTAAAATCAGGGACTAGACAAGGCTGTCCACTTTCTCCATACCTATTCAACATTGTACTTGAAGTCCTAGCCAGAGCAATTCGACAACAAAAGGAGATCAAAGGGATACAAATTGGAAAAGATGAAGTCAAAATATCACTCTTTGCAGATGATATGATAGTATATATAAGTGACCCTAAAAATTCCACCAGAGAACTCCTAAGCCTGATAAACAGCTTCGGTGAAGTAGCTGGATATAAAATTAACTCAAACAAATCAATGGCCTTTCTCTACACAAAGAATAAACAGGCTGAGAAAGAAATTAGGGAAACAACACCCTTCTCAATAGTCACAAATAATATAAAATATCTTGGCGTGACTCTAACTAAGGAAGTGAAAGATCTGTATAATAAAAACTTCAAGTCTCTGAAGAAAGAAATTCTAGAAGATCTCAGAAGATGGAAAGATCTCCCATGCTCATGGATTGGCAGGATCAACATTGTAAAAATGGCTATCTTGCCAAAAGCAATCTACAGATTCAATGCAATCCCCATCAAAATTCCAAATCAATTCTTCAACGAATTAGAAAGTGCAATCTGCAAATTCATCTGGAAGAACAAAAAACCTAGGATAGCAAAAACTCTTCTCAAGGATAAAAGAACCTCTGGTGGAATCACCATGCCGGACCTAAAGCTCTACTACAGAGCAATTGTGATAGAAACTGCATGGTACTGGTATAGTGACAGACAAATAGACCAATGGAATAGAATTGAAGACCCAGAAATGAACCCACACACCTATGGTCACTTGATCTTCGACAAGGGAGCTAAAAACATCCAGTGGAAGAAAGACAGCATTTTCAACAAATGGTGCTGGCACAACTGGTTGTTAACATGTAGAAGAATGCGAATCGATCCATTCCTATCTCCTTGTACTAAGGTCAAGTCTAAGTGGATCAAGGAACTTCACATAAAACCAGAGACACTGAAACTTATAGAGGAGAAAGTGGGGAAAAGCCTTGAAGATATGGGCACAGGGGAAAAATTCCTGAATAGAACAGTAATGGCTTGTGCTGTAAGATCGAGAATTGACAAGTGGGACCTCATGAAACTACAAAGCTTCTGCAAGGCTAAAGACACCATCAATAAGACAAAAAAAACACCAACAGATTGGGAAAGGATCGTCACCTATCCTAAATCAGATAAGGGACTAATATCCAATATATATAAAGAACTCAAGAAGGTGGACTCCAGAAAGTCAAAAAACCCCATTAAAAAATGGGGCTCAGAACTGAACAAAGAATTCTCACCTGAGGAATACCGAATGGCAGAGAAGCACCTGAAAAAATGTTCAACATCCTTAATCATCAGGGAAATGCAAATCAAAACAACCCTGAGATTCCACCTCACACCAGTCAGAATGGCTAAGATCAAAAATTCAGGTGACAGCAGATGCTGGCGAGGATGTGGAGAAAGTGGAACACTCCTCCATTGTTGGTGGGATTGCAAGCTTGTACAACCACTCTGGAAATCAGTCTGGCGGTTCCTCAGAAAATTGGACATAGTACTACCGGAGGATCCAGCAATACCTCTCCTGGGCATATATCCAGAAGATGTCCCAACCGGTAAAAAGGACACATGCTCCACTATGTTCATAGCAGCCCTATTTATAATAGCCAGAAGCTGGAAAGAACCCAGATGTCCCTCAACAGAGGAATGGATACAGAAATTATGGTACATTTACACAATGGAGTACTACTCAGCTATTAAAAAGAATGAATTTATGAAATTCCTAGCCAAATGGATGGACCTGGAGGGCATCATCTTGAGTGAAGTAACACAATCACAAAAGAACTCACACAATATGTATTCATTGATAAGTGGATATTAGCCCAAAACTTAGGATACCCAAGATATAAGATACAATTTGATAAACGCATGAAACTCAAGAAGAATGAAGACCAAAGTGTGGACACTGTGCACCTTCTTAGAATTGGGAACAAAACACCCAGGGAAGGAGTTAAAGAGACAAAGTTCGTAGCTGTGATGAAAGGATGGACCATTTAGAGACTGCTGTATCCAGGGATCCGTCCCATAATCAGCTTCTAAACGCTGACACCATTGCATACACTAGCACTATTTTGCTGAAAGGACCCAAATATAGCTGTCTCTTGTGAGATGATGCCGGGGCCTAGCAAACACAGGAGTGGATGTTCACAGTCAGCTATTGGATGTATCACAGGGCTCCCAATGGAGAAGCTAGAGAAAGTACCCAAGGAGCTAAAGGGATCTGCAACCCTATTGTTGGAACAACATGATGTACTAACCAGAACCCTGGAGCTCTTGTCTCTAGCTGCATATGTATCGAAAGATGGCCTAGTCGGCCATCAATGGAAAGAGAGGCCCATTGGACTTGCAAACTTTATATGCCCCAATATAGGGGAATGCCAGGGCCAAAAGAATGGGAATGGGTGGGTAGGGAAGTGGGGGGCGCTATGGGGGACTTTTGGGATAGTATTGGAAATGTAATTGAGGAAAATATGTAATAAAAATATAAAAAAAATAATAAAAAAAAAGAGGGATTTAGATTCTCCAGAATCTGACACCCTCTTCTGGAGTGTCTGAAGACAGCTACAGTGTACATATAACTAATAAATACATAAATAAATATATAAATAAACATTTTTTTAAAAGGATAAGAAAGAAAGAAAGACCAGGCAGGCCTGGCATCCTTATCACTGTCTGTATGTCTGTCTGTCTGATCCCCTGGAACTGGAGATGGGCCACCATATAGTTGCTGGTAGTTGATCCCAGGTACGCTGGAAGAGGAGACAATGCTGTTAATTCTTGAGCTTTTAGAGTGGCCCCACCCTTCTTTAAATTTTTAGAAGTATATGTGAGGCTGTGTTTATGTACATCATATGCAGACCATAAGAGGGATTTAGATTCTCCAGAATCTGACACCCTCTTCTGGAGTGTCTGAACAGCTACAGTGTACTTATATCTAATAATAAATAAATAAATAAATAAATAAATAAATAAATAAATAAATAAATAAATAAATAAATAAACGAACATTTTTTTAAAAAAAGGATAAGAAAGAAAGAAAGACCAGGCAGGCCTGCCATCCTTATCACTGTCTGTCTGTCTGTCTGTCTGATCCCCTGGAACTGGAGATGGGCCACCTTTTAGGTGCTGGTAGTTGATCCCAGGTTCTCTGGAAGATTAGACAATGCTGTTAATTGTTGAGTCCTTTCAGTGGCCCCACCTATTTATAATTTTTAGAAGTATATGTGAGGCTGTGTTTATGTACATCATATTCAGACCATAAGAGGGATTTAGATTCTCTAGAATCTGACACCCTCTTCTGGAGTGTCTGAAGACGGCTACAGTGTACTTATATCTAATAAATACATAAATAATTAAATAAATAAATAAATAAATAAACATTTTTTAAAAAGTAGAAGAAATAAAGAAAGACCAGGCAGGCCTGCCATCCTTATCTCTGTCTCTCTGTCTGTCTGTCTGTCTGTATGATCCACTGGAACTGGAGATGGGCCACCATAAGGTGCTGGTAGTTTATCCCAGGTTCTCTGAAAGAGGAGACAATGCTGTTAATTGTTGAGCCCTCTCATTGGCCCCACACATCTTTAAATTTTTAGAAGTATATGTGAGGCTGTGTTTATGTACATCATATGCAGACCATAAGAGGGATTTAGATTCTCCAGAATCTGACACCCTCTTCTGGGGTGTCTGAAGACAGCTACAGTGTACTTATATCTAATAAATACATAAATAAATATATAAATAAACATTTTTTTGAAAAGGATAAGAAAGAAAGAATGACCAGGCAGGCCTGCCATCCTTATCACTGTCTGTATGTCTGTCTGTCTGATCCCCTGGAACTGGAGATGGGCCACCATATAGTTGCTGGTAGTTGATCCCAGGTACTCTGGAAGAGGAGACAATGCTGTTAATTGTTGAGCTTTTAGAGTGGCCCCACCCTTCTTTAAATTTTTAGAAGTATATGTGAGGCTGTGTATATGTACATCATATGCAGACCAAAAGAGGGATTTAGATTCTCCAGAATCTGACACCCTCTTCTGGAGTGTCTGAACAGCTACAGTGTACTTATATCTAATAATAAATAAATAAATAAATAAATAAATAAATAAATAAATAAATAAATAAACATTTTTTTAAAAGTATAAGAAAGAAAGAAAGTCCAGGCAGTCCTCCATCCTTACCTCTGTCAGTCTGTCTGTCTGTCTGTCTGATCCCTTGGAACTGGAGATGGGCCACCATATAGTTGCTGTTAGTTGATCCCAGGTTCTCTGGAAGAAGAGACAATGCTGTTAATTGTTGAGCCCTTTCAGTGGCTCCACCTATCTTTAAATTTTTAGAAGTATATGTTAGGCTGTGTTTACGTACATCATATGCAGACCATAAGAGGGATTTAGATTCTCCAGAATCTGACACCCTCTTCAGGAGTGTCTGAAGACAACTACAGTGTACTTATATCTAATAAATACATAAATAAATAAATAAAAAATAAATAAACATTATTTTAAAAGGATAAGAAAGAAAGAAAAACCAGGCAGGCCTGCCCTCCTTATCTCTGTCTGTCTGTCTCTCTGTCTGATCCCCTGGAACTGGAGATGGGCCACCTTTTAGGTGCTGGTAGTTGATCCCAGGTTCTCTGGAAGAGGAGACAATGCTGTTAATTGTTGAGTCTTTTCAGTGGCCCCACCTATTTATAATTTTTAGAAGTATATGTGAGGCTGTGTTTATGTACATCATATTCAGACCATAAGAGGGCTTTAGATTCTCTAGAATCTGACACCCTCTTCTGGAGTGTCTGAAGACGGCTACAGTGTACTTATATCTAATAAATACATAAATAAATAAATAAATAAATAAATAAATAAATAAATAAATAAATAAATAAACATTTTTTAAAAAGTATAAGAAATAAAGAAAGACCAGGCAGGCCTGCCATCCATATCTCTGTCTCTCTGTCTGTCTGTCTGTCTGATCCTCTGGAACTGGAGATGGGCCAACATAAGGTGCTGGTAGTTGATCCCACGTTCTCTGGAAGAGGAGACAATGGTGTTAATTGTTGAGCCCTTTCAGTGGGCCCACCCATCTTTAAATTTTTAGAAGTATATGTGAGGCTGTGTTTATGTACATCATATGCAGACCATAAGAGGGATTTAGATTCTCCAGAAGATGACACCCTCTTCTAGAGTGTCTGAAGACAGCTACAGTGTACTTATATCTAGTAAATACATAAATAAATAAATAAATAAATAAATAAATAAATAAATAAATAAATAAACATTTTTTTAAAAGTATAAGAAATAAAAAAAGACCAGGCAGTCCTCCATCCTTACGTCTGTCAGTCTGTCTGTCTGTCTGTCTGATCCCTTGGAACTGGAGATGGGCCACCATATAGTTGCTGTTAGTTGATCCCAGGTTCTCTGGAAGAAGAGACAATGCTGTTAATTGTTGAGCCCTTTCAGTGGCTCCACCTATCTTTAAATTTTTAGAAGTATATGTTAGGCTGTGTTTATGTACATCATATGCAGACCATAAGAGGGATTTAGATTCTCCAGAAGATGACACCCTCTTCTAGAGTGTCTGAAGACAGCTACAGTGTACTTATATCTAATAAATACATAAATAAATAAATAAATAAATAAATAAATAAATAAATAAACATTTTTTTAAAAGTATAAGAAATAAAGAAAGACCAGGCAGGCCTCCATCCTTACCTCTGTCAGTCTGTCTGTCTGTCTGTCTGTCTGATCCCTTGGAACTGGAGATGGGCCACCATATAGTTGCTGTTAGTTGATCCCAGGTTCTCTGGAAGAAGAGACAATGCTGTTAATTGTTGAGCCCTTTCAGTGGCTCCACCTATCTTTAAATTTTTAGAAGTATATGTTAGGCTGTGTTTATGTACATCATATGCAGACCATAAGAGGGATTTAGATTCTCCAGAAACTGACACCCTCTTCTGGAGTGTCTAAAGACAACTACAGTGTACTTATATCTAATAAATACATAAATAAATAAATAAATAAATAAATAAATGAATAAATAAATATTATTTTAAAAGGATAAGAAAGAAAGAAAAACCAGGCAGGCCTGCCCTTTTTATCTCTGTCTGTCTGTCTGTCTGATCCCCTGGAACTGGAGATGGGCCACCATATAGTTGCTGGTAGTTGATCCCAGGTTCTCTGGAAGAAGAGACAATGCTGTTAATTGTTGAGCCCTTTCAGTGGGCCCACCCATCTTAAATTTTTAGAAGTGTATGTGAATCTGTGTTTATGTCCAACATATGCAGACCATAAGAGGGATTTATATTCTCCAGAATCTGACACCCTCTTCTGGAGTGTCTGAAGACAGCTACGGTGTACTTATATCTAATAAGTACATAAATAAATAAACATTTTTTAAAAAGGATAAGAAAGAAAGAAAAACCAGGGAGGCCTGCCACCCTTGTCTGTCTTTCTCTTTGTCTGCCTGATCCCCTGGAACTGGAGATGGGCCACCATATAGTTGCTCGTAGTTGATCCCAGGTTCTCTGGTAGAGGAGACAATGCTGTTAATTGTTGAGCCCTTTCAGTGGCCCCACACATCTTTAAATTTTTAGAAGTATATGTGAGGCTGTGTTTATGTACATCATATGCAGACCAAAAGAGGGATTTAGATTCTCCAGAATCTGACACCATCTCCAGGAGTGTCTGAAGACAGCTACAGTGTACTTATATATAATAAATACATAAATAAATAAATAAATAAATAAATAAATAAATAAATAAATAAATAAACATTTTTTAAAAGTATAAGAAAGAAAGAAAGACCAGGCAGGCCTCCATCCTAATCTCTGTCTGTCTGTCTGTCTGATACCCTGGAACTGGAGATGGGCCACCATATAGTTGCTGGTAGTTGATCCAAGGTTCTCTGGAAGAGGAGACAATGCTGTTAATTGTTGAGCCCTTTCAGTGGCCCCACCCATCTTTAAATTTTTAGAAGTATATGCGAGGCTGTGTTTATGTACCGAATATGCAGACCATAAGAGGGATTTATATTCTCCAGAATCTGACACCCTCTTCTGGAGTGTCTGAAGACAGCTACAGTGTACTTATATCTAATAAATTCATAAATAAACAAATAAACATTTTTAAAAAAGGATAATAAAGAAAGAGAGACCAGGCAGGCCTGCCATCCTTGTCTGTCTGTCTGTCTGTCTGATCCCCTGGAACTGGAGATGGGCCACCATATAATTGCTGGTAGATGATCCCAGGTTCTCTGGAAGAGGAGTCAGTGCTGTTAATTGTTGAGCCCTTTCAGTGGCCCCACCCATCTTTAAATTTTTAGAAGTATATGTGAGGCTTTGTTCATGTACATCATATGCAGACCATAAGAGGGATATAGATTCTCCAGAATCTGACACCCTCTTCGGGAGTGTTTGAAGACAGCTACAGTGTACTTATATCTAATAAATACATACTTAAATTAATAAACATTTTTTTAAAAGGATAAGAAAGAAGGAAAGACAAGGTAGGCCTGCCATCCTTAACTCTATCTGTCTGTATGTCTGTCTGTCTGTCTGATCCCCTGGAACTGGAGATGGGCCACCATATAGTTGCTGGTAGTTGATCCCAGGTTCTCTATAAGAGCAGACAATGCTGTTAATTGTTGATCCCTTTCATTGGACCCACACAACTTTAAATTTTTAGATGTAAATGTGAGGCTGTGTGTATGTACATCATATGAAGACCATAAGAGGGATATAGATTCTCCAGAATCTTACACCCTCTTCTGGAGTGTCTGAAGACAGCTACATTGTACGTATATCTAATAAATACATAAATAAATAAATAAATAAATAAATAAATAAATAAATAAACAAACATTTTTTAAAAGGGATAAGGAAGAAAGAAAAAGCAGGCAGGCCTGCCATACTTGTCTGTCTTTCTCTCTGTCTGTCTGTCTTGCCTAGCCCCTTGAGTAGCCTAGCCTAGTCCCTTGCCTTGACTATCCCAGCCCCTTGCCTAGCCTAGCCTAGCCCAGCCCTGCCTTGCCTATCCCTGCCTATCCCTGTCTTTAACCAGGCTGGCCTCGAACTCAGAATTTGACTGCCTCTGCCTCCAGAGTGCTCTCATTAAGAGCTCGAGCCACCACTGACTGTTGGGTTTTCTAAATCTTACATAGGTATGGTCTGTTTCTCAGCTGTGAAACCCTAATTAACACATGTAGTCTGTCCTAGGTCAGCCATAGCTACAGACTGAGGCCTTTTCTAAAACAAAACAAAAGAAAACAAAAAATAGAAATAATAAAATAAATAAATTAAGCAACCACATGATATCTTTTCTTTCTTTCAATGATACTCAGAGCTTGAAGCAGTTCACCCATGAGACCTCAGCTCCGGACATTGAGGCTCTTTCCCTAACAAGTATTATGGCTGAACCTGAGGGCTTCTACTGCTGATTTGTGTCCCCCACTTTAAAAAAATAGTTGTTTTCAAAGGCTGCAGGTTCTTAGCCCTGTTCCTTGTTACAGTTGAGTCACAGCCCTGAAAGTTCAGTGGTAGTTAAAGGCACTGAGAAGGGCTTCCTATAGACATCAAAGACCAAGTCTTTGTTTTTAAAAAGTTAATCTGGATTCCCCCACCCCCTGGCATCTTTAGAATTCCTAGAAAGGAAGGCAGGGACCTGGGCAGAAGGGTGCAAGGCTACTGGTGTTTGTAAGTGGTAACAGAAAGCTTTCTCTTGTTGGTACCCTACCCCAAGTTACACTGTCACTTCTTTTTCCTAGTTGTTGTTTTGTCGGTTTGTATTCTCAACATAGACCCTTTTCCTTCCTAACCTTGGCTGTCCTGAACCTTACTGTCCTTGAACTCAGTGATTTGCCTGTCTTGCTGGGATGAAACTGTGAGCTACCATCCAGAAGGAAGCACCCTGCTGAGGTTAGATTGGGGTCTCTTCATTTTCCTCTATGAACATGCATATGTCAGGCCTGTTCTTTCTTTTTTACTTTTCCTTTTCTTTTTAAGATTTATTTATTTATTATATTTAAGTATGCTGTAGCTATCTTCAGACAGTCCAGAAGAGGGTGTCAGATTCTGAAGAATCTAAATCATTCTTATTGTCTGCATATGATGTATATAAACACAGCCTCACATATACTCAAAAAAAAAAAAAAAGAAAGAAAGATGTGGCTACAGAGAGGGCTCAACAATTAAGAGCATTGTCTCCTCTTCCAGAGAACCTGGGCTCAATTACCAGTATTATATATGGTGGCCCATCTCCAGTTCCAGGGGATCTAATACTCTGTTCTGGAGTCTGTGGGCACAGCATACACATGCAAAACATTCTTACACAATCATTGAGAGAGGAGAGAGAGGGGTTGAGAGAGAGGGGAGGTAATCATACCTCCTGACGATTTTGAAGACCTGAGCTTCATCACTCACACAAATAAATAAATGCAAAATATTTTTTTATAAATAAACTCTGCCATTGCCCTTTAAAAATTCCTAGAAAACAAGTTTTATAAGCAACAGTTATATTTACTATATCTAAAGGACAGTCATGAGCATATTCAATAAATAGAAAAAGGCCTGTTAGTCTTAGAAATGGAAAAGACAAACCAAGGAAGGTTTGCAATTACATAATGAGGCAGCTCAGCCCAGCTCTAAGGTTGGAAATAAGACTCGAGAATAGGATACACCTGAAGACAACCAGCCATTGTTTTTTGTTTTGGAGGCTGAAAGGATACACCTGAAGACAGCCAATGCTGTGTGATGGTGATCTGGTATTTTTTTTTTTTTAATTTTTAAAAACTTTAACACTTTTTATAAAACTTTTATAAAAACTCTTTCTTTCTCTCTCTTTCTTTCTCTCTCTCTCTTTCTCTCTCTCTCTTTCTTTCTTTCTCTCTCTCTATCTTTCTCTCTCTCTTTCATTTTCTCTCTCTCTTTCTTTCTCTCTCTATCTTTCTTTCTCTCTCTCTCTTTCTTTCTCTCTCTCTCTTTCTTTCTCTCTCTCTCTTTCTTTCTCTCTCTCTCTTTCTTTCTCTCTCTCTCTCTCTTTCTTTCTCTCTCTCTTTCTTTCTCTCTCTCTCTTTCTCTCTCTTTCTCTTTCTTTGTTTCTTTCCTCACCCTAGCCCCTACCCTAGCCCTGTCTTTCACCAGGGTGGCCTCGAACTCAGAAACTGACTGCCTCTGCCTACAGAGTGCTCTCATTAAGAGCTTGAGCCACCACTGAATGTAGGGTTTTCTAAGCCTTACCTTGCTCTTGGTGTCTGTTCTCAGCTGTGAAACCCTAATTAACACAAGTAGGCAGTCCTGGGTCAGCCAGAGCTACAGACAGAGGACTTCTCTAAAAACAAATAAAACAAAACAAAACAACAAATAGAAATAATAAAATACATAAATTAAGCAACCACAGCATAGCTTTTCTCTATCTAGGTGGTACTCAGAAATTCCAGCAGTTGGCCTGTGACACCTCAGCTCAGTATATGTGAGGCTGTGTTTATGTACATCATATGCAGACCATAAGAGGGATTTACATTCTCCAGAATCTGACACCCTCCTCTGGAGTGTCTAAAGAAAGCTACAGTGTACTTATATCTAAGAAATACATAAATAAATAAATAAATAAATAAATAAATATTTTTTAAAAAGGATAAGAAAGAAAGAAAGACCAGGCAGGCCTGCCATCTTTATCTCTGTCGGTCTGTCTGTCTGTCTGATCCCCTGGAACTGGAGATGGGCCACATTGTAGGTGCTGGTAGTTGATCCCAGGTTCTCTGGAAGAGGAGACACTGCTGTTAATTGTTGAGCCTTTCAGTGGCCCCACCCATTTTAAATTTTTGGAAGTATATGTGAGGCTGTGTTTATGTACATCATATTCAGACCATAAGAGGGATTTAGATTCTCCAGAATCTGACACCATCTTCTGGAGTGTCTGAAGACGGCTACAGTGTACTTATATCTAATAAATAAATAAATAAATAAATAAATAAATAAATAAATAAACATTTTTTTAAAAGTATAAGAAATAAAGAAAGACCAGTCAGGCCTGCCATCCTTATCTCTGTCTCTCTGTCTGTCTGTCTGTCTGTATGATCCACTGGAACTGGAGATGGGCCACCATAAGGTGCTGGTAGTTTATCCCAGGTTCTCTGAAAGAGGAGACAATGCTGTTAATTGTTGAGCCCTCTCAGTGGCCCCACACATCTTTAAATTTTTAGAAGTATATGTGAGGCTGTGTTTATGTACATCATATGCAGACCATAAGAGGGATTTAGATTCTCCAGAATCTGACACCCTCTTCTGGAGTGTCTGAAGACAGCTACAGTGTACTTATATCTAATAAATACATAAATAAATATATAAATAAACATTTTTTTAAAAAGGATAAGAAAGAAAGAAAGACCAGGCAGGCCTGCCATCCTTATCACTGTCTGTATGTCTGTCTGTCTGATCCCCTGGAACTGGAGATGGGCCACCATATAGTTGCTGGTAGTTGATCCCAGGTACTCTGGAAGAGGAGACAATGCTGTTAATTGTTGAGCCCTTTCAGTGGCCCCACACTTCTTTAAATATTTAGAAGTATAAATGAGGCTGTGTTTATGTACATCATATTCAGATTATAAGAGGATTTAGATTCTCCAGAATCTGACACCCTCTACTGGAGTGACTGAAGACAGCTACAGTGTACTTATATATAATAAATACATAAGTAAATAAATAAATAAATAAACATTTTTTAAAAAGGATAAGATAGAAAGTAAGACCAGGCAGGCCTGCCATCCTTATCTCTGTCTGTCTGTCTGTCTGTCTGATCCCCTGGAACTGGAGATGGGCTACCATAAAGTTGCTGGTAGTTGATCCCAGGTTCTCTGAAAGAGGAGACAATGCTGTTAATTGTTGAGCCCTATCAGTGGCCCTACCCATCTTTAAATATTTAGAAGTATATGTGAGGCTGTGTTTATGTACATCATATGCAGACCATAAGAGGGATTTAGATTCTCCAGAATCTGACACCCTCTTCTGGAGTGTCTGAAGACAGCTACAGTGTACTTATATCTAATAAATACATAAATAAATAAATAAATAAATAAATAAATAAATAAATAAACATTTTTTAAAAAGGATAAGAAAGAAAGTAAGACCAGGCAGGCCTGCCATCCTTATCTCTGTCTGTCTGTCTGTCTGTCTGTCTGTCTGATCCCCTGGAACTGGAGATGGGCCACCATATAGTTGCTGGTAGTTGATCCCAGGTTCTCTGTAAGAGGAGACAATGCTGTTAATTGTTGAGCCCTTTCAGTGGCCCCACCCATTTTTAATTTTTAGAAATATATGTGATGCTGTGTTTATGTACATCATATTCAGACCATAAGATGGATTTAGATACTCTAGAATCTGTCACCCTCTTCTGGAGTGTCTGAAGACGGCTACAGTGTACTTATATCTAATACATAAATAGATAAATAAATAAATAAATAAATAAATAAATAAATAAACATTTTTTAAAAAGTATAAGAAATAAAGAAAGACCAGGCAGGCCTGCCATCCTTATCTCTGTCTCTCTGTCTGTCTGTCTGTCTGATCCACTGGAACTGGAGATGGGCCACCATAAGGTGCTGGTAGTTTATCTCAGGTTCTCTGAAAGAGGAGACAATGCTGTTAATTGTTGAGCCCTCTCAATGGCCCCACACATCTTTAAATTTTTAGAAGTATATGTGAGGCTGTGTTTATGTACATCATATGCAGACCATAAGAGGGATTTAGATTCTCCAGAATCTGACACCCTCTTCTGGAGTGTCTGAAGACAGCTACAGTGTACTTATATCTAATAAATACATAAATAAATATATAAATAAACATTTTTTAAAAAGGATAAGAAAGAAAGAAAGACCAGGCAGGCCTGCCATTTTTATCACTGTCTGTATGTCTGTCTGTCTGATCCCCTGGAACTGGAGATGGGCCACCATATAGTTGCTGGTAGTTGATCCCAGGTACTCTGGAAGAGGAGACAATGCTGTTAATTGTTGAGCTTTTAGAGTGGCCACACCCTTCTTTAAATTTTTAGAAGTATATGTGAGGCTGTGTGGGGCCACTGAAAGTCACATAGAGAGACAGAGAGAGACAGAGAGAGACAGAGAGAGACAAAGAAAGACAGAGAGAGACATAGAGAGACAGAGAGATACATTGAGAGAGACAGAGAGACAGAGAGAGACACAGAGAGAGACAGAGAGAGACACAGAGAGAGACACACAGAGAGACAGAGACAGACAGAGAGAGACAGAGAGAGACAGAGAGAGACAGAGAGACAGAGAGAGAGACAGAGAGAGACAGAGAAAGACAGAGTGAGACAGAGAGACACAGAGAGAGACAGAGATACACAGAGTGAGAAAGAGAGAGAGACAGAGAGAGACAGAGAGAGAGACAGAGAGAGAGACAAAGAGAGACAGAGAGAGACAGATTGAGACAGAGAGAGACAGAGAGAGAGACAGAGAGAGACAAAGAAAAACACAGAGAGACAGAGAGAGACAGAGAGAGACAGAGAGAGACAGAGAGAGACCAAGAAAAACACAGAGAGAGACAGAGAGAGACAGAGAGATACAGAGAGAGTCAGAGAGACAGAGAGAGACAGAGTTAGAGACAGAGAGAGACAGAGAGAGAAACAGAGAGAGACAGAGACACACAGAGAGAGACACAGAGAGAGACAGAGAGAGAGACACAGAGAGACAGAGACAGACAGAGAGAGACAGAGAGAGACAGAGATAGAGACAGAGAGAGACAGAGAGAGAGACAGAGAGAGACAGAAAGATACAGAAGGACAGAGAGAGACAGAGAGAGACAGAGAGACAGAGATAGAGACAGAGAAAGACAGAGAGAGACACAGAGAGAGACTGAGGAAGTCAGAGAGAGAGACACAGAGAGACATAGAAGAGACAAAGAAAGTCACAAGAGAGACAGAAAGAGTCAGACATAGAGACAAAGAAAGACAGAGGGAGATACTGAGAGAGAGAGACAGAGAGAGACAGAGAGAGAAACAGAGAGAGACAGAGACACACAGAGAGAGACACAGATAGAGACAGAGAGAGAGACACAGAGAGACAGAGACAGACAGAGAGAGACAGAGAGAGACAGAGATAGAGACAGAGAGAGACAGAGAGAGATAGAGAGAGACACAAAGAGACAGAGAGAGACAGAGAGAGACAAAGAAAGACAGAGAGAGACAGAGAGAGACAGAGAGATACAGAGAGAGAGACAGAGAGAGACAGAAAGATACAGAAGGACAGAGAGAGACAGAGAGAGACAGAGAGACAGAGATAGAGACAGAGAAAGACAGAGAGAGACACAGAGAGAGACTGAGGGAGACAGAGAGAGAGACACAGAGAGACATAGAAGAGACAAAGAAAGTCACAAGAGAGACAGAAAGAGTCAGACATAGAGACAAAGAAAGACAGAGGGAGATACTGAGAGAGAGAGACAGAGAGAGACAGAGAGATACAGACAGAGAGACAAAGAGAGACAGAGAGAGACAGAGAGAAAGAGAGAGACAGAGAGAGTCAGAGAGAGACAGAGATAGAGACAGAGAGAGACAGAGAGAGGGACAGAGAGAGACAGAGACAGAGTGAGAAATACAGAGAGAGACAGAGTTAGAGAGAGAGACAGAGAGAGACAGAGAGAGAGACAGAGACAGAGACAGAGAGAGAGACAGAGAGAGACAGAGTGAGACACAGAAAGAGAGAGACAGAGAGAGACAAAGAAAGACACAGAGAGAGACATAGAGAGACAGAGAGATACATTGAGAGAGACATAGAGAGACAGAGAGAGACAGAGATAGAGACAGAGAGAGACAGAGAGAGACACAGAGAGAGACAGAGAGACACAGAGAGACACAGAGAGAGACACAGAGAGACACAGAGAGAGACAGAGATAGACATAGACAGAGACAGACAGAGAGACAGAGAGAGACAGAGATAGAGACAGAGAGAGACAGAGAGTGAGACAGAGAGAGACAGAGAGAGAGACACCGAAAGACAGAGAGAGACAGAGAGAGACAATGAAAGACACAGAGAGAGACTAAGAGAGACAGAGAGAGACAGAGAGAGACAGAGAGAGACAAAATAAGACACAGAGAGAGACAGAGAGAGATATAGATAGAGAAAAAGAAAGACAGAGAGAGACACAGAGAGAGAGACAGAGAGAGACAGAGAGAGACAGAGAGATACAGAGAGAGAGACAAAGAGAGACAGAGAGAGAGACAGAGTGAGACAGAGAGAGAGAGAGAGACTGAGAGAGACAAAGAAAGACACAGAGAGAGACATAGAGAGACAGAGAGATACATTGAGAGAGACAGAGAGAGACAGAGATAGACAGAGAGAGACAGAGAGAGACACAGAGAGAGACAGAGAGACACAGAGAGACACAGAGAGACACAGAGAGAG
Organism: Mus caroli; assembly: GCF_978045245.1. Taxonomy (NCBI): domain Eukaryota; kingdom Metazoa; phylum Chordata; class Mammalia; order Rodentia; family Muridae; genus Mus; species Mus caroli. Next base: position 3,435,474 of record NW_028227278.1, read on the forward strand.
ACAGAGAGAGACACAGAGAGACACAGAGAGAGAGACAGAGAGACACAGAGAGACACAGAGAGAGACAGAGAGAGAGACAGAGAGAGACAGAGAGAGACAGAGACAGACAGAGACAGACAGTGAGAGACAGAGAGAGAGACAGAGAGAGACAGAGAGACAGAGAGAGAGACAGAGAGAGACAGAGAGAGACAGAGTGAGACAGAGAGAGACACAGAGTGAGACAGAGATACACAGAGTGAGAAAGAGAGAGAGACATAGAGAGAGACAGAGAGAGAGACAGAGAGAGACAGAGTGAGACAGAGAGAGAAACAGAGAGAGACAGAGAGAGACAGAGAGATACAGAGAGAGAGACAGAGAGAGACATAAAGAGTCAGAAGGACAGAGAGAGACAGAGAGAGACAGAGATAGAGACGGAGAAAGACAGATAGAGACACAGAGAGAGACAGAGAAAGACAGAGAGAGACAGACAGTGAGACAGAGAGAGACAGAGAGAGACAAAGAAAGACACAGAGAGAGACAGAGCGAGACAGAGATAGAGACAGAGAAAGAGAGAGACACAGAGAGAGAGACAGAGAGAGACAGAGAGAGACAGAGAGAAAGAGAGAGACAGAGAGAGTCAGAGAGAGACAGAGATAGAGACAGAGTGAGACAGAGACAGAGTGAGAAAGACAGAGAGAGACAGAGATAGAGAGAGAGACAGAGAAAGACACAGAGAGAGACAGAGAGAGACAGAGAGAGACAAAGAAAGACAGAGAGAGACAGAGAGAGACAGAGATAGAGACAGAGAGAGACAGAGAGAGACAGAGAGACAGAGAGAGAGACAGAGAGAGACAGAGAGAGACAAAGAAAGACACAGAGAGAGACATAGAGAGACAGAGAGATACATTAAGAGAGACATAGAGAGATATAGAGAGACAGAGAGAGACAGAGATAGAGACAGAGAGAGACAGAGAGATAGACAGAGAGAGACAGAGAGAGACAATGAAAGACATAGAGAGAGACAGAGAGACACAGAGAGACACAGAGAGAGAGACAGAGAGAGACAGAAAGAGTCAGAAGGACAGAGAGAGACACAGAGAGAGACAGAGAAAGACAGAGAGTGAGACAGAGACAGACAGAGAGAGACAAAGGAAGACCCAGAGAAAGACAGAGAGAGACAGAGATAGAGACAGAGAAAGACAGAGAGAGACACAGAGAGAGAGAGACAGAGAGAGACAGAGAGAGACAGAGAGATAAAGAGAGAGAGACAGAGAGAAAGAGAGAGACAGAGAGAGTCAGAGAGAGACAGAGATAGAGACAGAGAGAGACAGAGAGAGGGACAGAGAGAGACAGAGACAGAGTGAGAAAGACAGAGAGAGACAGAGATAGAGAGAGAGAGACAGAGAGAGACACAGAGAGAGACAGAAAGAGACAGAGAGAGACAAAGAAAGACACAGAGAGAGACATAGTGAGACAGAGAGATACATTGAGAGAGACAGAGAGAGACAGAGAGAGACAGAGACACAGAGAGAGACAGAGAGAGACAGAGAGAGAGACAGAGAGATACAGAGATAGAGACAGAAGGGACAGAGAGAGACAGAGAGAGACAGACAGAGTGACAGATGGAGACAGAGAGAGACAGAGACAGATAGAGTTAGACAGAGAGAGACAGAGAGAGACAGAGAGAGAGAGAGATAGAGAGAGAGACAGAGAGAGACAGAGAGGGACAGAGTGACAGAGAGAGACAGAGAGAGACAGAGATAGAGACAGAGAGATACAGAGTGAGGGACAGAGAGAGACAGAGAGAGACAGATAGAGACAGAGAGAGAGACAGATAGAGACAGAGAGAAACAGAGAGAGACAGAGTGACAGAGAGAGACAGAGAGAGACAGAGACAGAGAAAGAGAGAGAGACAGAGAGAGACAGAGAGAGTCAGATAGACAGAGAGAGACAGAGAGAGACAGTGAGAGACAGAGAGAGACAGAGTGACAGAGAGAGACAGAGAGAGACAGAGATAGAGACAGAGAGAGACAGAGAGAGGGAAAGAGAGAGACAGAGAGAGACAGAGAGAGACAGAGAGAGACAGAGAGAGAGACAGATAGAGACAGAGAAACAGAGAGAGACAGAGATAGAGAAAGAGAGAGACAAAGAGAGACATAGAGAGAGAGACAGAGAGAGACAGAGAGAGACAGAGCGAGACAAAGAAAGACACAGAGAAGGACAGAGATAGAGAGATACAGAGAGAGAGACAGAGAGTGACAGATAGACAGAGAGAGACAGAGAGAGACAGAGTGACAGAGAGAGACAGAGAGAGACAGAGATAGAGTCAGAGAGAGACAGAGAGAGGGAAAGAGAGAGACAGAGAGAGAGAAGGAGAGAGACAGAGAGAGACAGAGAGAGAGACAGAGAGAGACAGAAAGAGTCAGAAGGACAGAGAGAGACAGAGATAGAGACAGAGAGAGACAGAGAGAGGGAAAGAGAGAGACAGAGAGAAAGAGAGAGACAGAGAGAGACAGAGAGAAAGAGAGACAGAGAGAGTCAGAGAGAGACAGAGACAGAGTGAGAAAGACAGAGAGAGACAGAGATAGAGAGAGAGACAGAGAGAGACACACAGAGAGACAGAGAGAGACAGAGAGAGACAAAGAAAGACACAGAGAGAGACATAGAGAGACAGAGAGATACATTAAGAGAGACAGAGAGAGACAGAGAGAGACAGAGAGAGAGAGATAGAGAGAGACACAGAGAGAATCAGAGAGAGACAGAGAGACAGAGAGAGACAAAGAAAGACACAGAGAGAGAGAGAGACAGAGACAGAGAGAGAGACAGAGAGAGACAGAGAGAGACAGATAGACAGAGAGAGACAGAGAGAGACAGAGAGTGACAGAGAGAGACAGAGTGACAGAGAGAGACAGAGAGAGAAAGAGATAGAGACAGAGAGAGGGAAAGAAAGAGACACACAGAGAGATAGAGACAGAGAGAAACAGAGAGAGACAGAGATAGAGAAAGAGAGAGACAGAGATAGACATAGAGAGAGTGACAGAGAGAGACAAAGAGAGACAGAGAGAGACAAAGAAAGACACAGAGAGAGACAGAGAGATACAGAGAGAGAGAAAGAGAGAGACAGAGAGAGACATAAAGAGAGAGACAGAGAGAGACAGGGAGAGACAGAGAGATACAAAGAAAGACACAGAGAGAGACAGAGAGGGACAGAGAGAGACAGAGAGAGACAGAGTGACAGAGAGAGACAGAGAGAGACAGAGATAGAGACAGAGAGAGACAGAGAGAGGGAAAGAGAGAGACAGAGAGAGAGAGAGAGAGAGACAGAGAGAGACAGAGAGAGAGACAGATAGAGACAGAGAGAAATAGAGAGAGACAGAGATAGAGAAAGAGAGAGACAGAGAGAGACATAGAGAGAGAGACAGAGAGAGACTTTCCACTTTTTCAGGTTTTCTTGCCATATTCCGGTTCCTTCAGTGTGAGTTTTTAATTTTCTAATTCTTTCAGGGTTTTTTGCCATATTCTGGGTCCTACAGCGTGTATTTTTAATTTTCCAAGTTTTTCAGGGTTACTCAGCATATTTTGGGTCCTACAGTGTGATTTTTTTCATTTTCCACCTTTTTCAGGTTTTCTTGCCAATTTCGGGGTACTTCAGTGTGAGTTTTTAATATTCCACTTTTTACAGGGTTAATCGCCATATTCTGCGTCCTACAGTGTGATTTTTAAATTTTCCACGATTCTCAGGGTTTCTCGCCATATTCAGGTCCTACAGTTTGAATTTTTAATTTTAAACGTTTTTAAGTTTTTTTCGTCATGTTCTGGGTCCTACAGTTTGATATTCTCATTATCCAACTTTTTCAGATTTTCTCAGCATATTCTGGGTCCTACATTGTGAATTTTTAATTTTCCACGTTTTTCAAGGTTTCTTGCCATATTCTGGGCCTATAGTGTGATTTTCTCATTTTCCTCCTTTTTCAGTGTTTCTCGCAATATTCTGGGTCCTACAGTGTGAATATTTAATTTTCCATGTTTTTCATGTTTTCTCGCCATATTCTGGGTCCTTCAGTTTGTGTTTTTAATTTTCCTCCTTTTTCAGGTTTTCTCACCATATTCCCGGACCTTCAGTGTGAATTTTTAATTTTCCATGTTTTTCAGGTTTTTTCGTCATATTCTGGGTCCTAGAGTGTGATTTTCTCATTTCCACGTTTTTTAGGATTTCTCCCCATATTCGGGGTCCTTCAGTGTGAGTTTTTGATTTCCTACTTTTTCAGGGTTTCTCAATATATTCTGGTTCCTACAGCGTGTATTTTATTTTTCCAAGTTTTTCAAGGGTTTCTAGGCATATTCTGGGTCCTACAGTGTGAACATTTAATTTTCCATGATTATCAGGGTTTCTCAGCATATTCTGGGTCCTGCAGTGTGATTTTCTCATTTTTCACCTTTTTCAAGTTTTTTCGCTATTCTGGGTTCTACATGTGATTTTCTCATTTTCCACCTTTTTCAGGTTTTCTCGCTATATTCCGGGTCCTTCAGTGTGAATTTTTAATTTTCCACGTTTTTCAGGGTTTCTCGGCATATTCTGTTTCCTGCAGTGTGATTTTCTCATTTTCCAAGTTTTTCAGGTTTTTTCGTAATTCTGGGTCTTACAGTGTGATTTTCTCGTTTTTCACCTTTTGCAGGGTTTCTTGCCATATTCTGGGTCCAACAGAGTGTATTTTTAATTTTCCACGTTTTTCCGGTTTCTCACCATATTCTGGGTCCAACAGCGCGTATTTTTAATTTTCCACGTTTTTCAGGGTTTCTCGGCATATTCTGGGTCCTAAAGTGTGATTTTCTCATTTTCGAAGTTTTTCAAGTTTTTTCGCAATTCTGGGTCCTACAGTCATTTATTCTCATTTTCCACCTTTTTCAGGTTTTCTCGCCATATTCGGGGTCTTTCAGTGTGAATTTTTAGTTTTTTACTTTTTTCAGGTTTTCTTGCCATATTCTGGGTCATTCAGTGTGAGTTTTTAATTTTCCACGTTTTTCAGGTTTTTTCGTCATATTCTGGGTACTACAGAGTGTTTTTTCTCATTTTCTCGTTTTTCAGGTTTTCTTGCCATATTCCAGGTCCTTCAGGGTGAATTTTTAATTTTCCACGTTTTTCAGTATTTCTCGCCATATTCTGGGTAATACAGTGTGAATTTTTAATTTTCCACTTTTTTCATGGTTTCTCGCCATATTCTGTGTCCGACAGTGTGAATTTTTAATTTTCATGTTTTTCAGGGTTACTCAGCATATTCTAGGTCCTGCAGTGTGATTTTCTCATTTTCCACGTTTTATAATTTTTTTCGTAATTCTGGGTCCTACAGTGTGATTTTCTCATTTTCCAACTTTTTACAGCCTTTCTAGCCATATTTGGGGTCCTTCAGTGTGAGATTTTAATTTTATAATTTTTCAGGGTTTCTCGACATATTCTGTGTCCTACAGGGTGTATTTTTTATTTTCCACGTTTCTCAGTTTTTTAAATCATATTCTGAGTCCTAAAGTGTGATCTTCTCATTTCCACGTTTTTCAGGTCTTTCAGTGTGAATTTTTAATTTAACACGTTTTTCAGTATTTCTCGACATATTCTGGGAAATACAGTGTGAATTTTTAATTTCACACTTTTTTATTGGTTTCTCGCCATATTGTGTCCAACAATGTGAATTTTTAATTTTCACTTTTTTCCGTGTTTCTTGGCATATTCTGGGTCCTACAGTGTGAGTTTTTAATTTTCCTCGTTTTTTTCAGGTTTTCTCGCCATATTCAGAGTTCTTCAGTGTGAATTTTTAATTTTCCACGTTTTTCAGGTTTTTTCATCATATTCTGGGTCCTACAGTGTGATTTTCTCATTTCCAAGTTTTTCAGGATTTCTTGCCATATTCCAGGTCCTGCAGTGTGAATTTTTAATTTTCCACGTTTTTCAGTATTTCTCCCCATATTTTGGGTAATACATTGTGAATTTTAATTTTCCTCTTTTTTTCATGTTTTCTCGAAATATTCTGTGTCCGACAGTGTGAATTTTTAATTTTCACGTTTTTCAGGTTTTCTCAGCATATTCTGGGTCCTTCAGTTTGAGTTTTTAATTTTCTTCGTTTTTCAGGTTTTCTCGCCAAATTCCGGGTCCTTCAGTGTGAATTTTTAATTTTCCACGATTTTCAGGGATTCTCAGCATATTCTGGGTCCTGCAGTGTGATTTTCTCATTTTCCACCTTTTTCAGGTTTTCTAGCCATATTCCGGGTCCATCAGTGTGAGTTTATAGTTATCTACTTTTTTCAGGGTTGATTGCCATATTCTGGGTAATACAGTGAGAATTTTCATTGTCCAATTTTTTCATGGTTTCTTGCCATAATCTGGTTCCCCCAGCGTATATTTTTAATTTTCCACGTTTTCAGGGTTTCTCGGCATATTCTGGGTCCTACAGTGTGATTTTCCCATTTTCGACGTTTTTCAATTTTTTTTTTCCAAATCTGTGTTCTATAGTGTGATTATTCTCATTTTCCATCTTTTTCATGATTTCTTGCTATATTCTGGGTCCTACAGTGTGAGTTTTGAATTTTCCTTGTTTTTTTGGTTTTCTCGCCATATTAGGGGTCCTTCAGTGTGAATTTTTAATTTTCCACGTTTTCTAAGTTTCTCGCCATATACAGTGTGAATTTTTAATTTTCCACTTTTTTCATGATTCTTGCCATATTCTGTGTCCAACAGTGTCAATTTTTAATTTTCACGTTTTTCAGCATTTCTCGGCATATTCTGGGTCCTGCAGTGTGATTTTCTCATTTTCCACTTTTTCAGGTTTTCTTGCCATATTCCGGTTCCTTCAGTGTGAGTTTTTAATTTTCTAATTCTTTCAGGGTTTTTTGCCATATTCTGGGTCCTACAGCGTGTATTTTTAATTTTCCAAGTTTTTCAGGGTTACTCAGCATATTTTGGGTCCTACAGTGTGATTTTCTCATTTTTCACCTTTTTCAAGTTTTTTCGCTATTCTGGGTTCTACATGTGATTTTCTCATTTTCCACCTTTTTCAGGTTTTCTCGCTATATTCCGGGTCCTTCAGTGTGAATTTTTAATTTTCCACGTTTTTCAGGGTTTCTCGGCATATTCTGTTTCCTGCAGTGTGATTTTCTCATTTTCCAAGTTTTTCAGGTTTTTTCGTAATTCTGGGTCTTACAGTGTGATTTTCTCGTTTTTCACCTTTTGCAGGGTTTCTTGCCATATTCTGGGTCCAACAGAGTGTATTTTTAATTTTCCACGTTTTTCCGGTTTCTCACCATATTCTGGGTCCAACAGCGCGTATTTTTAATTTTCCACGTTTTTCAGGGTTTCTCGGCATATTCTGGGTCCTAAAGTGTGATTTTCTCATTTTCGAAGTTTTTCAAGTTTTTTCGCAATTCTGGGTCCTACAGTCATTTATTCTCATTTTCCACCTTTTTCAGGTTTTCTCGCCATATTCGGGGTCTTTCAGTGTGAATTTTTAGTTTTTTACTTTTTTCAGGTTTTCTTGCCATATTCTGGGTCATTCAGTGTGAGTTTTTAATTTTCCACGTTTTTCAGGTTTTTTCGTCATATTCTGGGTACTACAGTGTGATTTTTCTCATTTTCTCGTTTTTCAGGTTTTCTTGCCATATTCCAGGTCCTTCAGGGTGAATTTTTAATTTTCCACGTTTTTCAGTATTTCTCGCCATATTCTGGGTAATACAGTGTGAATTTTTAATTTTCCACTTTTTTCATGGTTTCTCGCCATATTCTGTGTCCGACAGTGTGAATTTTTAATTTTCATGTTTTTCAGGGTTACTCAGCATATTCTAGGTCCTGCAGTGTGATTTTCTCATTTTCCACGTTTTATAAATTTTTTCGTAATTCTGGGTCCTACAGTGTGATTTTCTCATTTTTGACGTTTTTCAATTTTTTTCGCAATTCTGGGTCCTATAGTGTGATTTTCTCATTTTCCACCTTTTTCAGGTTTTCTCGACATATTCAGGGTCCTTCAGTGTGAGATTTAAATTTTTTACTTTTTTCAGTGTTTCTCGCCATATTCTGCATCCTACAGTGTGAATTTTAAATTTTTCACGTTTTTCAGGTTTTCTTGCCATGTTCTGTGTCCTACAGTATGAATTTTTAATTTTAAACCTTTTTAAGTTTTTTTCGTCATATTCTGGGTCCTTCAGTGTGATTTTCTCATTTTCCAACTTTTTCAGGTCTTCTCGGCATATTCTGAGTCCTACAGTGTGAATTTTTGATTTTCCACGTTTTTCAAGTTTTCTTGCCATATTCTGTTCCTAGAGTGTGAATTTTTAATTTTCCACTTTTTTCAGTGTTTCTCTCCCTATCCTGGGTTCTACTTTGTGAATATTTAATTTTCCATGTTTTTCAGGTTTTCTCGCCATATTCTGGGTCCTTCAGTGAGAGTTTTTAATTTTCCTCGTTTTTCAGGTTTTCTCGCCATATTCAAGGTCATACAGTGTGATTTTCTCATTTCCACGTTTTTCTTATTTTCTTGCCATATTCCAGGTTCTTCAGTGTGAATTTTTAATTTTCCACGTTTTTCAAGGTTTCTTGCCATATTCTGGTCCTTTAGAGTGAATTTTTAATTTTCAAGATTTTACAGAGTTTCTCAAAATATTCTGTGTCCTCCAGTGTGAATATTTAATTTTCTAGGTTTTACAGGTTTTCTCGCCATATTCTGGGTCCTTCAGTGTGAGATTTTAATTTTCCTCGTTTTTCAGTTTTGCTCGCTATATCCGGGTCCTTGAGTGTGAATTTTTATTTTTCCACATTTTTCAGGTTTCTTCGTCATAATCTGGTTCTACAGTGTGATTTTTTCATTTCCATATTTTTCAGGTTTTCTCGCCATATTTGGGGTCCTTCAGTGTGAGTTTTTTAATTTTTAGTTTTTAAGGTTTTCTTGCCATATTCTGGGTACTACAGTGTGAATTTTAAATTTTCCACGTTTTTAAGTTATTTCGTCATATTCTGATTATTACAGTGTGATTTTCTCGTTTTTTTCCTTTTTCAGTGTTTCTCGCCATATTCAGGGTCCTATAGTGTGAATATTTAATTTTCAATGTTTTTCAGGTTTTCTCAGCATATTCTGGCTCCTGCAGTGTTATTTTCTCGTTTTCAACCTTTTTCAGGTTTTCTCACAATTCTGGGTCCTACATGTGATTTTCTCATTTTCCACCTTTTTCAGGTTATCTCGCCATAATCTAGGTCCTACAGTGTGAGTTTTTAATTTTCCTCGTTTTTTCAGGTTTTCTCGCCATATTCTGATTCCTTCAGTGTGAATTTTTAATTTTCCACGTTTTTCAGGTTTTTTCATCATATTCTGGGTCCTACAGTGTGATATTCTCGTTTCCAAGTTTTTCAGGATTTCTTGCCATATTCCAGGTCCTGCAGTGTGAATTTTTAATTTTCCACGTTTTTCAGTATTTCTCCCCATATTTTGGGTAATACAGTGTGAATTTTTAATTTTCCTCGTTTTTCAGGTTTTCTCGCCAAATTCCGGGTCCTTCAGTGTGAATTTTTAATTTTCCACGATTTTCAGGGATTCTCAGCATATTCTGGGTCCTGCAGTGTGATTTTCTCATTTTCCACCTTTTTCATGTT